>NC_085844.1:22364606-22716273 GCF_035594765.1 Anolis carolinensis | reverse complement strand
CATTCTGATCTCTGTTCGAAGTCCGGAGGTTAGGCTATAGAGAAAATTATAGTGTTTTAATTCTATTATGAAGATGGGAAAAGGAGAAGTTGGCAGCATGCTTGGTGGGAGTTATTTTCCAGCACCCGAAGCCAAGAAGCATAACTAGAGGTCACTTACCTCAACCTCCACTTTTTGGGGTCTCTAATTAAGATAACATATTATTTACTCTCATTAGTCATCCCTGATGCATATCAGAACAGGCCACAATGAGCACTGGGCACCAAAGTGTGTGAGCACTCTTGTCTTGCATCTTCTCAATTCTAGAACTAGGTTTCTTGCACCTCTGCTATATAATTACTTTAAGTACCTCTACACAGACACAAAAACATAATGTAAAAGGGTGATTAGTAGGCTTGCTCAAATAATTCGTTTTCCCCGTTAACCGTTATTAATTCGTTATTTTCGTTTGTTTTGAAGCAATATACGGCATTGGTTGTCCACACATCTGGATATCGCGGTTTCGAATCGCGAGAGGCCGTTTTTCGTTATGTCGTCGTTTTTTTCGTTAGGAAAAAACAGCTTTTGCAAGTCACCCAAACTCCCACCATTCAGGCCCTTTCCTTTTGCCCCTCAGCAAAAGGGGCGTCACGGGCTCAGCCAATGGGAGGGGGCGAGGGGGAAGGAGGCCGAGGAGGAGGAGGAAGACGGAGGGGGAAAATGGCCGCCGCCGCCTCGCCTCAGCTCAGGCCTGATACTCAGAGGTTTTGACGTCTGTGCGAAGCTAGGCAAGTGGGGTTTATATATCTGTGGAAGGTCCAGGGTGGGAGAAAGAACTCTTGTCTGTGGGAGGCAAGTGTGAATGTTGCAATTGGTCACCTTGATTAGCATTGAATAGCCTTGCAGCTTCAAAGCCTGGCTGCTTCCTACCTGGGGGAATCCTTTGTTGGGAGGTATTAGCTGGCCCTGATTGTTTCCTGTCTGGAATTCCCATTTTCTGGGTGTTGTTCTTTTACTGTCCTGATTTTAGCTTTTCTGTAGCTAAAAATGCATATAAAATTGATTCTATAGGGAGGATAAATGATTGGATTTCAACTCCTACAGCTTGGCTTTCTCTGCCAATAATGGTACCCATCTTGGATATTGTAAGGGATTTATTATTATTATTATTATTATTATTATTATTATTATTATTAGACCTTGCTCCCAGGAAGGTGCCTTCGCTGTGGCTCCCAACTTATCTATCTATCTACCTTTCCACATATTCTCCACATTGTGTGTATGTGTATGTATATTATATATACATGAGCCCCGATGGCAAAGTGTGTTAAAGCACTGAGCTGCTGAACTTTCAGACCGAAAGGTCCCAGGTTCAAATCCCGGGAGCAGAGTGAGTGCCTGCTGTTAGCTCCAGCTTCTGCCAACCTAGCAGCTTGAAAACATGCCAATGTGAGTAGATCAATAGGTACCGCTCTGGCGGGAAGGTAATGGCACTCCATGTAGTCATGCCGGCCACATGACCTTGGAGGTGTCTATGGACAACACTGGCTCTTGGGCTTAGAAATGGAGATGAGCACCAACCCCCAGAGTCAGACATGACTGAACTTAACGTCAAGGGATACCTTTACCTTTACCTATACACACACACACACACACACACACACACACACACACACACACATTATGCAGGGACTATATATATATATACACAGTATATATCACACACACACCAATTTAACAAAGTTTCAGCCACAAAAACAAAGTTTCTGAAGTAGAACAATGACTTTCACAGTAAAGACAACCCAATTTAACAGGAAATAAGACTTTCAAACCAGGAACAGATTTCTGCAATTATTAAAAAATGGTTTATTATAAAAGCTATGAAAATTCGCCAAAAATCAGAGGATAAGGGAAACGTTCCAAATTTTGGTGAGCTATCAGTGTTAAATGTGTTCTACCGCTGTACCAAGTTGGAAGAAGATCACTCAAAAAATGAGGGTGGGAGAGTCCTGTAAAGTCCTCTCCCTCTGTGCTGTTTTTGGGAATTGCGCATGCGCGTCCGCCATTAACGAATTAATTTAGAAAATAACGAATTTTCGTTAATTTCGAATTTTTTTGGGGGCCAAATTCGGAAATACCATCAGAAACGAAAAGCTGCCCCCCTCTAGTTTTGAAACGAGTTTAGAATCAAATTTTTCGTGGATCGATCAAGCCTAGTGATTAGGATTCTGGTCTCTTCTTTTAATATGGTTAATAGTTGGATTTAGTTTTAATGTTCCCTATTTGTATTTTTTAAATTGTTGCCTTTTTAATGCATAAGCCACATTGGGTCCCCAGTCTTAGGAAATGGGTAAGATATAAAGTCCATCATCATCATCATCATCATGCAGTGTGAAAGGGCTCTAACTTACCATATTGAAGCATTTCACAAAGCCAACACTTTTAACATATCTGGAGAAGACTGCCCTACATGGGTTCATAAAATAATATAATGTCCATGAAGTGAACAGTCATCTAAATAATAGTATTTATGTTGCTGTTGTTCTTATGACAACATTGGGAGTAAAACCAAAGATTTGTTTGAAAGCTAATGATGATGAAAGAATGCATAGGAGGATCTGAAGATTTGTTTTTTAGTTTGTCTTTTGTCTTCTGGGAAGAAGAAGCCCCTCACCGGAGCAATGGAAGGCGGGAGGTCACCCTCCGCCGCAATCTCTCTGCCTGGTAAGTTGGGCAGAGCCTTTTATGGATGTGCATGCGGAACCCTTAAATGTTTATGCCCCATCATCTTTCCTTCTACAACTAAAATACAAGTTTTTAAATTAAGTTTAAAACAAAATTGATTTATTCATGTTACATATTTGAGGAGGGGAAGCAATGGAAAATTAACTTCAAAATATTGAATTATTTATCCAATTATAATACAGGTTTTTTTTTAAGAAATTAGATTTTAATTTTGCAATATTTAAAAATTGTAGTTAAAAATTACAAAAAGTCCACAGGAGCAAACACTAGAAACATTGGAAAGTCTGCAATTCAAAATAATAACTCTTTAAAAGTTCCAGTTTTTTTTAAAGTTGCCAATGAGATGGATGCATCTGTCTTCCAGATATAAGTTTTTTGAAGTCAGGTCTGAAGTTTGATGGCTGGATTTGCACATCTGCTTCAGGATTGAGTCTAATTCCTTACTTGATCTTAGTGAGATTGTCACTTGGGAATGCTATCTCAGCAAAGTATGTTGTAGGAAAGGGTAAAAATATTTTTTACAGTTTGCTTTGCAATGTCTGGATATTCACTTCAAAGCTTGGCCCAAAATTTAAATACTATTGATGAATTGAAAGTGTCCTTTAAATTCTTGTCAACCGCTATATCAATAAGCTTTTCTACTTCTCTGTTTGGTAGACCCATATCATGTATTGAGGCTGTAAATTTATTTTGAAGCCAGTTTATATTGTCATTTGGAAGTGTAAAATATTCACGGAATGAAGTGTGTAGGTTTTGTAGATGTTCTGATATTTCTGACACAATCTCTGAAATGAAAGTAGTTTCTGAGTCACAAAAAAAATTGTACAGTGTAGGGAATCACTCAATCACTTTTTTCACACCAGACTCCCAAAATAAGAATTTTCTTTATGTTTCTTCAATTTTTGCCTGAGCTGAAAGTACAGTCATTCATGAACCTTGAAAAAGAATACATGAAGATTCAGTTAATTGAAAATTGAAAATATATCAACCAGTATGACAGACGTTGTAACCACTCAAGATCACACTGTCTTGATGGTGACATATTAAATGAAAAGCCAGATAGAAATAACATAGCTTCATTTCGAAGGTCGAAAAGTAGAACCAAAACTTTGCTGCGGGAAAAATCCTTACTTCAGTGTGAAATAGCAGTCTTGAATTGGCTTCCCATTTTTTTCACAAAGATCAGTGAAAACTCAGGAATTCAGGTGTCTTGATTTTATAAAATTCATTATTTTTACTGCTTCATTAAGCAAATTTGAAGGTTCGGTGACATG
The DNA here is from genome assembly GCF_035594765.1 of Anolis carolinensis. Classification (NCBI taxonomy): domain Eukaryota; kingdom Metazoa; phylum Chordata; class Lepidosauria; order Squamata; family Anolidae; genus Anolis; species Anolis carolinensis. Next base: position 22,712,275 of record NC_085844.1, on the reverse strand, counting down.
TTTTTCACTGCAAATGCATGTCTGTGGCTACTTCCAATTTTGGGCATGATACTCTTAACATGAGCAATAAATCCCAGTGAAAGACATTACACCATTAGTACAGATATTCATGCATTTGTTCTAGGATAGTCCATTTTCTTTTAGATGGAATCAATTTATTTATTTATTTATTTCAAATATTTCTATCCCGCCCTTCTCACCCGGAGGGACTCAGGGCGGCGTACAGTTGGCAACAATTCGATGCCGATACATCATTAAAAACAACAACATATAAAAAATACAACCAATTAAATACAGTATAAAATATAAAACATAAAACGTATTTAAAATCCGTTCGTCCAATATCCTCCAACTTTATCCATATAACAATCTGGGTCGTCTTTATCATTTATTCATTAAAAGCCTGGGCACAAAGCCATGTTTTTAAGGCTTTTCTAAAACTCAAAAGGGTTGGGGCTTGCCGTATATCTCTGGGGAGGGTGTTCCATAGCCGGGGAGCCACCACCGAGAAGGCCCTGACCCTCGTTCCCACCAACCGCGCCTGTGTGGCAGGCGGGACCGAGAGCAGGGCCTCTCCAGATGACCTCAGGGATCTTCCTGGTTCATAGGAGGAGATACGTTCAGACAAGTAGATTGGGCCAGAACCGTTTAGGGCTTTATAGGTCAAAACCAGCACTTTGAATTGGGCTCGGTAGCATATCGGCAGCCAGTGGAGCTGGCTTAACAAGGGGGTAGTACGCTCCCTGTAAGCCGCCCCAGTTATTAGTCTGGTTGCCGCCCGTTGTACTAGTTGGAGCTTCCGGGCCATCTTCAGAGGCAATCCCACGTAGAGAGCGTTGCAGTAGTCCAAACGAGCTGTAACCAGAGCGTGGACCACCGTGGCCAAGTCAGACCTCCCAAGGAACGGGCGCAGCTGGCGCACAAGTCTGAGTTGTGCAAAGGCTCCCCTGGCCACCACCGAGACCTGAGGCTCCAGGCTCAGCGATGAGTCCAGGGGAACCCCCAGACTGCGAACCTGTGTCTTCAGGGGGAGTGCGACCCCGTCCAACACAGGCTGTAACCCTATTCCCTGTTCAGCCTTACGACTGACCAGGAGGACCTCTGTCTTGTCTGGATTCAATTTCAATTTGTTAGCCCTCATCCAGTCCGACACAGCGGCCAGACACCGGTTCAGGACCTGGACAGCCTCCTTAGTGACAGGTGGGAAGGAGTGACAGAGCTGGACATCATCTGCGTACAGATGACACCGAACCCCGAAACTCCGGATGATCTCTCCCAACGGCTTCATGTATATGTTGAACAACATGGGGGACAGTACTGACCCCTGCGGGACCCCACAAGTCAATGGTTGTGGGGCCGAGCAGGTGTCCCCCAAGGACACCATCTGGGACCGACCCTCCAGGAAGGACCGGAGCCACTGCAGAACAGTACCTCCGAGACCCATCCCGGCAAGGCGCCCCAGAAGGATACCGTGATCGACGGTATCGAAGGCCGCTGAGAGGTCCAGCAGAACCAGCAGGGACACACTCCCCCTGTCCAGTTCCCGGCGTAGATCATCGACTAAGGCGACCAAGGCTGTCTCAGTACCATGCCCCAGCCTGAAACCAGACTGCGCCGGATCTAGAAAATCAGTGTCAACCAAGAATGCCTGGAGTTGTGCGGCCACCACACGTTCCATGACCTTGCCCAAAAAGGGGAGATTGGAAATAGGCCGAAAGTTCTCCAATTGAGTGGGGTCCAGTGATGGCTTCTTCAACAGCGGTTTGATCACAGCCAATTTGAGGCTCGCTGGAAAAATGCCTTCCTGAAGGGAGGCATTCACCACCACCTTCACCCACTCGGCCAACCCCCCTCTGGCTTCCTTTATCAGCCAGGATGGGCAGGGGTCTAGGATACATGTGGTAGCCCTCACCTCTCCAAGCACCTTGTCCACGTCCTCAGGCTGAACCAATTGAAACGAATCCATCAAAATGGGACAAGCAGGTGCTCTTGCTACATCCTCGGAGACTGCCGTTAATGTGGTGTCAAAGCTAGAACGACTTTGTCCTCAAAGAACTGAGCAAATGCTTCACAGCGGGCTGCCGAGTTGTCAGGGATCCCGTCTTGGGGGGCGGGATATAACAAACCTCTGACAACTCGGAACAGCTCCGCCGGACGGTTCTTTGCGGACGCAATATTAGCTGCAAAGAAAACATTATTTGCAGCATCTATTGCCGCGGCATATGCCCTGAGATAGAGACATAGCCGTGTTCGGTTTGGCTCGCTCGGCTTCGAACGCCACACACCCTCTAGTTCCCTCTTCTTTCGCTTCATCGCTGCCAGCTCCTCAGTGAACCAAGGAGATGGTTTAGCTCGGGTACTCGAGAGGGGACGTTCCGGAGCGACCGTGTCTATTGCCCTAGTCACCTCCTTGTTCCAGAGGGTGACCAGAGCATCGACAGGATCACCAGCCAAGGTGGCGGGAAATTCCCCAAGAGCCATCAGGAATCCATCCGGATCCATAAGCCTCCTGGGGCGGACCATTTTGGGTCCTCCACCCCTGCGGAGGTTGGGGGGCGCAGTGATTCTAAACCTGATCAGGTGATGGTCGGTCCATGGCAAAGGAGCGATGGTGAGCTCCTCCACACCGCCACCTTCCTCCCCTCCCTGGCAGAAAACCAAGTCAAGTGTGTGCCCTGCTCTGTGGGTAGGGCCAGATACTAGTTGGGACAGCCCCATGGTTGCCATGGTGGCCATGAAGTCCTGAGCTGCACCAGAAGGAGTGGTCTCGGCATGGACATTGAAGTCCCCCAGCACAATGAGCCGTTGGGACTCCAGCGCCAGGCCAGAGACCATCCCTGCTAGCTCAGGCAGGGAGACTGTAGTGCAGCGGGGTGGTCAGTACACTAGCAGAATCCCTAAACTGTCAACCAAATTAAATATGTCCTCCACGGTTGTACGAGTCTTGAGAGGCTCACAAAACAATATTTCCTTTTCAACTGAATAATCATTTATAAACCAGGCAATAACTAGAAGGACTGCTAGCCCAGTTTCATCAAGTTACAACATGTAACACACACTACTTTTTATATGGCTAATAACTTCACGTTCAGTCTGTATGGTCATTTCATTAATTTTTCTTATCAACAGTCTCATTTGAAAGTGGTACTGACTGAATGACAATTTTCCACCAATCACGGTTTCAACAACATCCATTACATATAGCTTTATTAGAGTATCTGCAATTGTATGTGCCTTCCTAGCCTTATCCACATGGTAACTAACTTGAATTGACGCTTCAAATGCTTTTTCATTGTTGCTGGAAGCAGCTTGAGACGATAAGCTTGTCTTGCTTCTGTTTAATTCATCCATATTGCATTGTAAAAATGTGATTGTTTTGTCTTTATAATCACTATGATTTGTATGCAGGTGTCTTAGCAGTGTAGTTGGAGCTAACAAACTGTTATTAAATGTCTTAAAGCAGATTACACACTGGGCACTTGGAACACAAGGATCTCCCACAGAAGTTAAACCATATGACAAATATTGCACAAGGTATTTGTGGATTTTAATTTTTTTTCTCAACAGATGTTCCAGGATTGATACTGTTGTCTTGGACTTATTCGACTTGTTCACTGAAATTTGGTAACTCCTGCCCAAGTTTCATCTCCAAACTGCCACTCTACCCTTGACAAAATATAACTTGACAACACATCTTAACACTGAATGTTATGTATACACACACTATGACATGACTGCAGCAACCGACTGAAGAACAGTCGAGAAGATGCTGAAACATCTCATGAGACGCACGGGCACTAATGGGCTGCACCTTGATTGTGGCTGATGGGCTGCTCATCCTCTAATTGCCACTAGCTGGTGGGCACTAATTGTGTGCAGCATGCTTTTAATTCTGTCATATGTGAAGTACCATTAACAGGTCTTCTGATAACCCCATGGTACCATGGAACTCAGGTTGAGAACCACTGTCTTAGATAATGCAATGACTTGTCTCTTTATTCTTGGTATGGGACAAATAACACAGCATTGAGGATATATCTTTAAAGAACCCAATGAGCAAATGAAAAACAGAGGAGGAATTGCTCCATACAAAAGAAGTAAAAGAGATGTAAAATGAATCACAGAAAACTAGGACCAAAATGGGAGTGATTACTAGAAGTGTGCAATTTGGTCAAAAGGCATACTGTTTCAGAGTCCATTATCAGCTGACTCCTCATTCTATTTACTGGGAAGTTATTCGAATGGGGAGGGGTTTTGAAGTTTTCATGCAGCAAAGATACGACCCATTGGCTACAATGGGAAACTTTAAAGGCTCAGTCCTCAGCCATTTTAAGGCTGATCTGCATGAAATCTACCTCAGTTTTAGACCCCATTTATAACTGAAGGTCTGCCGAGTTTCAAAACAATTCACCAATTTACTAATTTTTTAGAATTATTTTAAGTTTTAACCACAACATTTTTTAAAATTAGACAGACCCCAAGAAGGGTTCTGGGAATTGAAATCACCAGTTATGTCCATTCTCAGCCAGTCAGAGCATGGACACCATCTGGCTGATTTTATTGGCTGATAAACAGAGAAAGAGAGAAACTTCAACTCCCATCATGCTCCAAGAGGAACTGAGAGATTATTCAATACCAGCAGGCCCTCTCTAGAGGAAGAGCCTAGGAAACTCCAAAAAGAAATGGATGCTGCTACTGCTGCTGCCTTGGAGGGGAGGGAAAAAAGATGTGGCAGACCCCTGTCTCAGGTATATTGCAGACTTAACTCTATCCTCTCCATAACCGATAAAACCTGGCTCTCTTAATTTGCTTTGTTAGGCCTTATGCCTCCTTACTCCCCATTCTGTTCTTGGATATTATATAAAATGGCCCACTGAAAACTACAAATAATTTTCATTCAAACTGATTCAGGCCCAAGCTTAGTGATTATTTCTATCCAAGATGACATAAAGGTCAAGCAAGATGAAGACTGATGAGAGATCATTGGATCTGGCAGAGAAGAGATAATCCTTATTTTAGATGAGGGCACATTTAGTAAAGTACTGAGGGCAGAAAAAGAGCTGGAGTGTGAAAAGCAGATCTGGCAGAGAAACTCGAAAGAACAAGAGAAATGCAGCCCACTCCAGGAGTATAGAGAAAAAGGTTGGAGGAAAAGTTGGTAGTAGATTAGGGATGTCATTGAGTTAAGGTGACTTGTTTTGAAGACAGTTAAAAAACAATTGTCAGATTGAAGCAATAATAACAGAACTGGAGCAGAATGAGATGATATTGGGGTAGATAGTGGCAAAGAAACTAGAGAGAACAACATCAAATAGATGTTAGATGGAAACAGCAGAATAGCCAGTATGGGTGAAAGAGAATGAGAGATATGTGGTGCTATAGAAGTTTGGGAGATGTAAGAGGAAAGGAGAAAAGACAACCATTGTGAAATCTACTGTTACACTGTAGATTTCATCAAATCTAGGCAGTAGAGCCAATGGTCAGAATGATGAGCGATAAAGTCTGCCAATATCTGGAAGCCAAGTGTAGCCCACAAACTGCACTAAAGGGATTACAGCATGAGCTTTTTGCCTTAGCTCTGCATACAATAACATAGGCATGGAACATTTTTTGTCAACTGGATTCTGTCTATAGACATAGTGTTCACATTTGTGCTCTTGCCATATATTACATGGGGTATGGACATTCAACATAATCTGGGTGCTGCTATGTGCATGGTCACACATGCACATGCACACACAAACACAGGTCCAATGTTGCAAATGAGCCCTCCATGAGACATTAGTGTGCAGTAAGTAGCCACTAAAATTAATATACTGTTGTAAATTTCCTTTAGATCTATAGTTAAGCTGGAAACCCTTTGTGCTTCTGATGTAACATTACAATTTCTAGTGGGAATCATTTTTCTGCTTATGAAAATGCTTTGAAATGTGGAATTCCTTAAGTCCTTGAACTTACAGTGTGGTTTCCTTTCTGCCAAACATTTTTATCTGATGCCAATTACATACTTTCCCACTTCTTTCTTTGCTTTTGATTTGGCTTTCACTTGTTTTATTGTTTTGAATAATAATAATAATAATAATAATAATAATAATAATAATAATAATAATAATAATAATAATAAACCTGTTGAGAAGCTTTGTGGAGCAGAAAATAATGTGTTTCTGCCCTACAGTCTGGCTTCCTCAAATTGTAAATTACAGAAGTGATAGTAATGCTGAAGCCAATTATGATAACTATAATCTGTCCAAGAATGCAAATCAAGTCTTTTGAACAAGTTATACCATATGAGACTAAAAAAATAGTATTTGTTATAAGTTTTAACCTTGTTTTACTGTTTTAATGTGGTTTGTGAAATTGTGTTTTATTGATTTTATGATGATTTCATTTATGATTGATTGTTTATATTGCCCATTTGCTTTGTTTATTATTTCATGTTGTTAGCCGCCCTGATTCCCCATGAGGAGAGGGGGCGGGATACACATAGAGTTTTGGTTGATTGATTGATAAGTGCCATTTATTCAAAACAAAGAACTAAATCAATAAATTGTAAATTATCAAACTATATAGAGATACAAAAAGGGAAGAGACAAGGTTGCCCCTTGTTGCCTTTATTGTTTATTTAGGTGCTAGAAATATAGAACATCAGAATTAGAAAAGATAGTGGCATCAAAGGAGTGAAAATAAAAGGACATGCATTTAAGGTAAAGGTATATGTGGATGATATGGTATGCATTTTAGAAAACCCAATAAAGAGCATCAGAAAGTTAATGGGGACCATCAGTAAGTATGGCAAAATCTCTGGATTTAAAAATAATAACGAGAAATCAGTTTTTTAACTAAAAACCTATCTACATGCAATATTGATACATTGCTGAAATCATCAGTCTGCAAGGTAGTAACGAAAGTAAGATACTTAGGATTATGGTTAACTGTTAAGAATAATAATTTATATCAAAATAATTATGAAAAAAAGAATGTAAAAAAGACTTAGAAAGAAGGCAGAAAGTTCAATTATCCTGGATGGGGAGGATAGTGGTGATAAAATTGATAATATTTCCCAAAATGTTGTTCTTATTCCAAAACTTGCCAGTAATTAAAATTGTAAAGGTTTTTGAAGGAGGGAAAATGTGGTTAAATTCATATGGGCCAACCAAAAGGCCATAACTGCGTATAAGAATTTAATAGATGCAAAAGGCAAAGGGGGTTTAGATCTCCCAGATTTTAGATACTACTATGAGGCAGCAGGATTTGGCTGGTTAAAGGAATGGATTACACTTGAGGACCATACTTTATTTAATCCGGAGGGCTATAACTTAAGATGTGGATGGCATGCTTACTTACAGTACAGAAAAGATAAGGCGAACAAAGAAATTAACAGCTATCCAATAAGATCTAGCCTCCTAAGGAGCTGGAAGAGATATAAGGAAGGGATGGAATTAAAAACTCCTCTATGTATGTGTCTATTGGAAGCCGTACTTTGGCCAATATCCAATGAGGAAATAAGAATTTACAGAAAATATCTAACTAAAGAAAAAGAGCAATGGAAATTAAAACTGAGAGATGAGATAGGGATAAGTGACTGGCTCTGTTACCATCAACTGCATGATCAATTTAGGAAAGATGTTAAAGTAGGGTTTGCTAACAGAAAATCAACTTGTTGAGAAGGGGAAGAAGGGCTTAGTTTCCAGATTATATAAGTATATTCTAGAATACAATCTAGAGGACAACCGAATATAAATCGCAATGATCTTCTGGGCCAAAGAACAAGGCAAAAATATTGATCTGGAGAATTGGGAGCATCTTTGGAAAAGTGGATTTAAATTCTCAGTAGCTGGTTCAATTAAAGAAAATATGTGTAAAATGTTTTAAAAATGTTATATAACACCAGAGTCAATAGCCAAAATGAATAAAACTCAGCTAAGGGGATGCTGGTGGTGCAAGATGCAGAAAGGCACCCTCTTCCGGGTTTGGTGGACCTGTAAGACAGTTCAAGATTTTTGGAAAAAGGCGATTAAGGAAACAAACAAAATGATTACTAAGAAAGTTAAGAAAAATCCAGAAATGTGCCTTTTAGCAATATTTAGAAATAGAATTAGCAAAGGAGATGAGGAAAATTGTCAATATAGTTTTTATGCAGCCAGACTGACAATAGCAAAATAATGGAAAGATGAAAAAAGAACTATCTAAACAGGACTGGAGAGAAAGATTATTAGACTATATTCAAATGGCCAAGTAATCTAATGGTATCTGGGGAGGAAATAATGAAGAGTTTGTTAAAAATGGAGGCTGGCTTTTTAATATATGTAAAGGAAGACAAATGTGGACTTTAAAATAGCCACAAGGGGAATTTACTAAAGTAGATATAAGGGTAGATTTATTTTTTTGTTTTTGAGATATGGGACTCACAGTGGATAATGTCAGAAATCATGAGTGGTGGGTTCACGAATGGGGGTAGGAGGGAAAAAATGGATAAAATATTGCAATGCATTAGTTTGTGGAAACAACATACCTGTATTAGGTGTATTTGTTTATCTATAGATGTTTCTCCTTTTTATATTTTATATTCCATTAAATTCAACCAATAAAATTATTTAAATTTTTAAAAAGAGAGAGATAATCTTCAGATGATACCAAAATACAAACATAATTTAGAACACCAGAAAAATTGAATGCTTACTGAATCTGTTGTACTTTGATATATACTGTGAAACAATATAATTCATTGGAAAAAAACAACAACAATAAAAATAGGAAAAGAGTAGGAAAAATGGGAAATTACACTATGAGTGGACAGAGTCAAAGTCAAATGGAGGGGTATTATGGATAGGCAGGGAAAAGATACTTTTACTCCACAGTCATGAAGCTACAGATACTGTGGATCTTAGAACCAATTTGAGGCCAGTCTCTGTGGTGTATATAACCAGCATCTAAGCCTCAAACTAGTTGCAGGACTTCTCATGTAATTATCTGCACAGTGAAATTGCTTCCTTCTCAGCCAGTTTCACACCAACCTAACTGGTCAGTGTAAATGTGTCAAGAGTCACAATTTTGAATGACATGGTTGAATGACACTTCCATCTGATTAAGAAGAAAGTCAGGCCAAAAAAACCTATTTAGTTTAATTAAGGGTGCATCTACAATTTAGCAACAAATGACCAGTCTCAGACATGGCTCTGGCCTGTTTTTAATCCAATAGACATTTCTTGGGCAACATTCTAAAACTGACAGTAACTAGATTTCTGTGTGTATTAGCCAATGCTAATTTGTGGACAGCAGTTAAAACTACATTTTGCAGGCAAAAGCCAACATTATTACCAAACAATTTAAAGCACATCTGTTCATGCAGATTTCAGCTGGAAGTGGATTTTAAATAGTTTTGCAGATGGCTCAGTAAAACCTTCTGGTGTTTATTAGTTACCAGAGCTGTAAAGTCCAGAAATACTACAATACTGTAGAAAGAGGACCATATCAGCAGCTTAGCCAAGAAACGTGTTTCAAAGCATGAAGAAAAGAAATAGATTCAGCAAGGAAATGAAGCAGAATGAAAATATCTGAGGAAAACTAGAATTTGGTTGCAGTGCTCAAGCCATGCTCTGTAAGGTTCCTTACATCTTTTCACCTTCTTTGTTGTTACCTGAATTAGCTTCAAATACATTGCAGAAAATAATGAGAATATTGAACTATGGAAGATTTACAATAAGCAAAACGAACATTACCATCATTCCAGTCTATGACATGATTAAACAATAAAAATCCATTAAAATGATGGAAGTAGGGCTGGGTACAGTTTAGAAGATAAAAGAAAAGACTTTGAGAAGGTCTTGCAAATTCCTAGATAGAATTCATAGACCACTATAAGTGATGCACCAACTCAATTAATAGTAAATTACTTCCTTCAACATTGATTTAATTCAAATTCATTACAAAGCCTCACAAGGATTTCAAAAAGGTAGAATGTGTTGGTTGGAATTCTGTTTCCGCACTTGGTTCAGTCTAAGTAGCTTCCCTGGCTTGCTCTCTCACCCATCCCACACACTCATTCTCCAATTGCCTACAGAATATAGTTGATTCTTGATAATGTCAGATGATAGAGAGTTATAGGCATAGCAATAATGTAAAATAATAACCACAAAACAGTTACAGATGACTAAAATCTAGGTTCAATTTTTACTACAGTTCGACATCACTTTAACTGTCGTGGCTCAATGCCATGGTAATCTGATGGGACATCAACACTCTTTGTTAAGAGAAAGCTAAAGTCCATGTAAAACTACACCTTCTTTCATTAAAACTAGATTCTTGGTTCACCAGCATGACCTTCAGATTTTTTTCTGGAATTACTATGGAAAGTAACTTCTTTTCAATGAGTAAAGGAATTTCATAGAAAGGATGGGAATTCTTGAAGAAGAAGTTTCAAAAAGCCAATCACAAACAATTCCATGGAAGAAGAAAAAATCTGGAAACATTTGCAAAAGCTAATGTGGCTGCACAAAAAACTCAGAGAGGAACATTATAAAACATAGATGGGTATAAAAATGGAAGGAAGGACAAATTGATATCAAGCAATTTAGAGCAGTTCATGAATAGTGAAATCTGGACCACAGAAAGCGAAACCCAGTATGCAGATACTGAGACCCGACTAGTGGATAACGATATCTGTCACTGAGCTTGCAGAGTCCATGCCTGGTGAGACAAAAAACTAGAGCCCAAAATTCCCAATTGAAGAAATCTCACCAGCTGAAGCAGAAGCCACAGAGGTACTTCATTTGATCTGGCCAAAAAAGATGATAGCCAGCGATAAGCTGCTCAAAGAAGCTGACAAACTTGTACAAATAAAACACCTATTTCTATACACTGAAATCCTTTATTTTTGCTGTGCCCACCCTGGGGAGGCCAGCTTCGATTTGATTGGCAGAGCCAGTGATGATGTCAGGACCAGTTGGAGGGATTCCCTCTGTGGGGCAGGACTGCAGCACCCAGCAGCCAATCAGAGGGATTTTCCTACTTTCAATGTGGTCCTCCAATGGCTGGCAGGAGCGGGATAGTCATGAGGAATAAAAGCAAATATGAATTTGTAAGTGAGCAATAGTGTCTCAATCTTGAGACTAACAAAGTAGGGCCATCAGGTCCCTGAGATTTATTGTTTTTAAAAGTGTCCTGTCCAGTGAGTGACCCATCAAGTAGGTCTGATCCCTATGGCACCTGTGTCCATTGTTGACCGAGTCAGTATATTGTCCAAAATGATGGGATTAAGTGATCTGTCCCTGGGAAATGGCATTCAGGGAGAACAGTAACAGAGCCTCCCAACATCAGGGTGGGTGCCAAATGATAATGAGTCCTTTTTGTCCAGGTAGCTACACAAAAGAAGGTTGGCCCAATTCAGGGTCCAGTTATCCTTTTGTGCAGCTGGTTCATACTGGCTGAAGATGAAAGGTGCTTAAGTCCTTTGTTAAAGTGAAGACCAGGAAGACACAAGAGAAATCCCAGGTCATGGAGTGCTGGTGAAAGGTCGCCAGGTCTTTGCAATGGCTCCATAGCTCCAAAAGTATTTTATAAAATCATAAAAACATAACACAAACAGTCCCGGTACCATTTGACCCACAAATACAGGGGCCATCAGCAGCAGATACTGGGGCTTTCAGGGGTATTGGGAATGGGGATAGAGGAATGGGAAGTATTTCCTTCAAGGCTAGCGTGGCTCCACAGTAGCCTAGGCAGGCAGTTTGAAGCAAAAAGAGATAGGAAAAAGAAACAAAGAAAGCTACATTGACACAAGCATGTGAGCAAAAGGGCACTTTTTATTTAAGGGGTTATTTTGTATTTCATAACGGGGGTCTGGAGACAATTTATCCTCTAGTACTGGTAGCTGCTGTTTCCTCAGCCCCTCAGTCTTCAAGGCTTGAGGCTCCCTGTTAGCAACTTAAATTTCCCTCCAAGGTCTGAATGTAATATCATGATATAATTCATAATTTTCCGGAGGGGGGGGGCTCTTTTCAAGACATCAAAATCACCAAGTAAAAGTATAGATGTCCTGTGCAAACTGGCACAAGTAGTATAAGGAAGGAGCAAGAAAATGATTTCCCCCTTATTCATTCAAGACAAGAAGATGTAAAGGGGACAGTAGGACCACTGTTCACTAAGAATGGTAAATTGCTCACATATCATAATGAAAATGCAGAAAACCTCCCAACATTTTTAGCAGTGATTTCAATTATGGGGTGGGAGGAATATTTATCAAGTTTGCAGATGACACAAAACTGGAAGAGTGGCTAAGACATTGGAAAATATAAACATAATTCAAAAGGACCTAGATATACTAGAAAATTTGGCAGAAATTTATAAAATTAAATTCAATAGAGACTTATTAGAAAAAAACAATAATGCTTGGTAAAGTGAGAGGCAATCAGAAAAGAGTAATACAAATGGATAGACTAAATTATGGTCCAAATTATTGCAAGACCTGACCACAGCTACTGATAACTGGGTTATTTAAAGGTTTCATACACAGGGTAGCAATAAGTCAAAGTCAAAATGACAGCAGTTAACAACAAGAAGAAGAAAGCAGGTCTCATTTTTCATAGCTTTTCAATTTCACTTTTTCACTGTACAAGTTGAATCGAGATCGGGTGCTCCATAGTGTTGTTTTGAAAGTGCCAAGGCAGCACTAAGCCCAAGTAAGATAGACTTTTGTGAAAGGTATGAAAACATTTTAATTGAAAGAGCTATCGTTGGGCAAAACAAAAAACTGCTGTCCTAAGCAGCTGCTTGTATTGTTCTGGCCGTAGGAGCAAACTTAACAATAAGAAATTCATAGTGAGTAAACTTTGGTGACATTTCCCAGCAGCTTTCCAAATATTATAGGCAATCAATATTTTTCAGGAAATGATAATGAAAATATTGTTTGCACTACAGCCCAGAATTAAACAGGCTTAAACCTGCTGAAAGCAATATGTTTTTTCCAGCATTTTCAGTCTTGTATTGTAATTTATTCATATATGTATGTATTAAAGTACTTTTATCATATCTTTACCATGAAATTTCTACATGGTGTAGTGATAAACCTCATTCCATTCATCCCACAATTTATAGGGAAATTTTATGGGTTTTTTTAAACTAATAAAAACAAATACTGTGTTTGTGAGCCTTTGCAATCTCCTCTGACTGCCCACTGGGACTACCAGGAATGGGTATTGATATCTCAGAGGCTCCCTCAACAGCAGGAGGCTAAGCAGCAGAAGCAGCTCCCAAAAAAGTTTTTCTTTGAATTTTTACTAGCGTTTTGGGAGGATCAAATTGAGATTCAGTAGTCCCTGTCCCTCTGTCTCTCCCTCTCCTTCTGCCAGTGGCTTTCACTCCCCTGAATCGTGGCCACTTGACCCAGAACCCACACCATGGCCAAGTCGTCGTCTTCTTCTTCTTCTTCTTCTTCTTCTTCTTCTTCTTCTTCTTCTTCTTCTTCTTCTTCTTCTTCTATGTTATTATATAGTCCTATCTATTACTTTTTAATATTTAGTGGGGGGAAATATACTCTGGCTTCTTGTGGGAGAAGGAACACACACAGAGAAGCCACAAGAAAAGTATCAGAGAGAGAATAAAAGAAGTGAACAAACAACCTACAAGGGATTTTTTAAAATTATTATTTTATTTTTAAAAAATAATTGTTTGGAGGTGAGGAAGGCTGCTAGACTGGTGTAGGATTACACACAAGGGTACACACACGTGCACACACAAGCCAGGTGAACTAGAGCAGAGGTACACACAAGTCAGAAGGTAAGGCAAGGGAGGGAAATAAATGAGAGTGTCAGTCAAAAAGGTGAATGAGAAGAAAAAAGGGCAACTTTTGTAATTTTAAAAGCATTTTGGGGGAGAAGGAAGATGGATGGCAGAGTATAAGCAAGCAAGAAAATACAGACGGCTTGGGAGGGATGGAAAAAAGATTGAAATTCTCCCTGTGGGGACTCAAGGGAGTCAGGTATCCCCTGCCTTCCCTAAACCACCCTACCAAAATGGTAATAAATACTTAAACAAACACACACAAAAGACCTTTTAAAACTCACAGCCCAATGCATGCCCATGCTCACCTTCCTAGCGAAATAGGGAATAAAAGAAAGACTAAAATGTATTAAAATACTAAGTAAATTAAATTAAATTGCCGGAGCCAATCAGAAGAAGAAGGCCGCTCACCTGTCTTTTAGCCAAGCTGATCTATAAATACCAGGGCGAGCTCTTCCATTTTCCTGTGGCATCCTGGCTGTTGAGAAAAAGGGAGATAGCATGATAGCTAACTCCATTCCATCTCTCAGTGCTGTCACTGCTTCCTATCATTTTTCACCTTAATTCTTTTCCTTTGGCAATTTAATGTACAGTGTTCCCTCACTTATCGCTGGGGTTAGGTTCCAGGACCATCCACAATAAGTGAAAATCTGTGAAGTAGGGACACTGTATTTATTTTAATATTTCTACATTATTTTAGTTGTTAGGGCTCGGGCTGTGGCACAGGCTGGAGAGCAGCTGCAATGAATCACTGCAATGAATCACTCTGACCAGGAGGTCATGAGTTCGAGGCTGCTCGGAGCCTGTTTGTTTGTCTTTGTTCTATGTTAAAAGACATTGAATGTTTGCCTATATGTGTAATGTGATCCGCCCTGAATCCCCTTCGGGGTGAGAAGGGCGGAATATAAATGCTGTAAATAAATAAATAATAAATATACACTATTTTAAGTCTTTATCAACCAATCGTGTGTTGATAAATTGCCTCCTTCTCCTCCTGTTGCCACTTGGGCTCCTTTTCTCTCCCTTTGGCTTCTCCGTCCTCCTTTCCTTAGGCTGTAAATGGTAATTTTTTAATGATTTATAATAGTCTTTTAGAGTTTATTGAAAAACCACAAAACAGCGAATCCGCGAAAAATAAACCACGAAGTAGTGAGGGAACACTGTACTTAGTACTTTAATATCTTTTAGTCTTTCTTTTCCCCCCTATTTTGCTAGGGAGGTGAGGGTGGGTGTCTATGAGTTTTAAAATATCTTTTGTGTGTGTTTAAGTATTTATTATCTTTTTTGGTGGGGTGGTTTAAGGAAGGGAGGGGATGGTCTGACTCCCTTAAGCCCCCATGGGGAGAATTTCAATCTCTTACCCATCCCTCCCAAGCCCTCTCTGGGTTCTCTCTCTGGAATTTGTGGGGACTATTCCTCTAGGTGGGGCAAACAAAACATAAACTTAATGTTATTCTATGGGGAGTTCAAAAGAAAAGATTCCATGTGCTTGAAGCGATGAGTGCAAAAAAAAAAAAAGGGGGGGGGTCTGTATGCAAAAAAAGCAAATGGGAATGCCACCTCTGCTTGTCACCTGGTGAAAATATTTCCTAGGGACTCTTAACCAGTCCTCTCAGCATACAATGGGGTTACAACAATACATTGGGGGGAAAAAAACAATCAAGTATAAGGTGTACCAGTCTGCGTGAAATGTGTAATCTCTGTTGTGTAATGCTATTAAAATGCCTACCATACTTACATCCAATATCCCATCTTGGCAAGGTATAAATATAGCACTGCAAGGTGCTTCTGTTTAAACAAGGTTATTCCATATCTTTTTGCTCAGAAGGGTTTTTTTTCCTTTTGATGTTCACCTTGGTAAGATGATGTGAATACTATAGACACGTTTACTTATAGTTTTTTACTTGAGCCATATGGAAACTGAGCTATAACTGTCACAGGTTGTCAGATGTGTTGAATGTAAAAAGATGTTACCCTGCAGAGAGAATGCAGAATGATTACAAACCTTTGCTTAGTGGACATTCTCATTAACATTGTAGAGAATGCTTGGTGATCATTTATCCAGTGATGGAAATCCCTTTCCAGTAGAGACAGTGGCTTGACATTGCATTCCCCATAAGACTTTCTTATTTTGTATTCCCTTATGTTCTTTATAGTAATACTTGCATGTCAGTGTGTGTGCATACACATGTGTATATGTACTTCAACTTACCTGTCTACTTATGGCGAGCCCATACATTCTTCATAGGGTTTTCTTAGGAAAAAGAATACTCAAAGATGGTTTTGCCAGTATTTTTCCTTCTGAAATATATAGCCTACAGGACCTGGAATTCATCGACGGTCTCCCATGCTACTTCACTCTTAAGATCACATAAGATCTTGGAGCTCTATTATCAGAGTCTCTGATAATATTTATTGTTTCATAAATACTTGGATGATAAATTTGTTCAGAGTTTTTTCTCTCTCCATTTCTGTTGGTCCTTTTTGAGAGGTGTCCTGCTTTTTTTTTTTTTTGAGACCTTCTCATGTTTCTTATTGCTTGCAATTAGTAGTGTCCAATATCTAAGATTGGTAATATGGGATCAGCTGAGAAGGCTTTGAGGCATTTGCTATAGATAAAGAAATGAACTACATTTTAGTGAGCAAAGGCTTTTGCTGTGGCATGAGAAGTTCAGGAGTTTCAGCTTTTCCTTTGAAAAGTATTTCATTCAATCCGCCTCTGATGTTTTTTATCTTTGTGTGCAGGTTCAAGAAACATAACTCATTATTAAACATTAAAATAAAACAATTTCTTCTCTCCCATACCCAAGTTCTGAGCAGCAAATATCAGCAGTTGCAAAACCTGCAAGCACAACTATAAAACACAAATCTTTATTCAGCATTCCCCTGAGTACTTTTGAAGAGGAATTTATGCCAAGGTAGCCAAATTTTATCACAGGTCAGATATCATCCTCAGGCTTATAAATCTTCAATTCATAAATTGGCAAATTTGCTACAGGTCAGTTTGCAAGAGCAGGAGTGCCAAAACACATTAAAAGGTTTGGCAAACTCATGGGGAGGAAAATGTATCTACGATAAGTTCAGTATGATGCATTTCCAAATGATTTACAGGAATGGAAGGGGCATCCAATCTAGTTTTTCCGCAGGCTTGTTTTAAATCATATGCGTTTACCTAGCAATAAATCCAGGGAAATTGGTACATTTTTTAAAACAGTTCTTTAAGATTTTCCTATTCCTCTTCAGGAGATACTGTGGAAGATCAGGATCTTAGTTGTTGAAAAACAGAGGGAATAGTGGACCTTTTACCCACACAAACTTTGCAATGGTGCCATATCTTCACACAAGCTAGTGATGTCAGACAAAGAAGAAGAATGTTGCAATTGTTAATTATGTATGGCTATAATATTCCTCATCAAAATCATACCTCTCCCCTCACTTTCCATTCCTTTCACCCCCATTGCCTCCCCTTACTAATAATTACTTAATGGCTGGTCAGTGTTTTATTTATTTATTTATTGCATTTCTATACCGCTTTTCTCACCCCTGGGGGGACTCAAAGCAGTGTTATGATCTATTGGAAAAATCAAGACATACCTGAATATTTTATCTAATAATAGTAATCGTTATATAACATCAGCATTATTATGTTAAGATTGCTTATACTGTACCAGAATAATTACATTTTTCCTTTTAAGGATGCTAAAACACTATGTACAAGTGTAAGTTGAGAAATAATGGCTTGCCTACATGGGCTAATATCTGAAAAAGTTGGGACTTGTCCCAGATATGTTCGTCACAGGGCACTGGTGCTCCTAATATTGGTGGCCTTTTTATTATCCATTATTCTGTTTGAGATATTGCTATTCTTTGCCCTATGACATGAATTGCATTAACTTTCTCCGCATAACTCTGAGAAATGGGCTTATCATGAAGTCATGGGGTCATCTCAAACTCTACCAGGGCAGTTAGCTGATGGATTGGGGGGCAGGGAGAGAAAGTTTGGTATTAGAAGCATAATGCAGTTAATACAATAGTATGGCACATTCCAAAGTACTTCATCAGGTGTGAAGGTTCCTCCAATAGTTCAAGTTGCACAAGGCTATGCTGATCTATACCTTCCTATAATATCTTACTAGAACATTTTAAAGATGAAGCCAACAATGTGATGCGGCTGCTAAAAAAGCCAATGGGATTCTGGCCTGCATCAATAGGGGAATAGCGTCTAGATCCAGGGAAGTTATGCTCCCCCTCTATTCTGCCTTGGTCAGACCACACCTGGAATACTGTGTCCAATTTTGGGCACCACAGTTGAAGGGAGATGTTGACAAGCTGGAAAGCGTCCAGAGGAGGGCGACTAAAATGATTAAGGGTCTGGAGAACAAGCCCTATGAGGAGCGGCTTAAAGAGCTGGGCATGTTTAGCCTGCAGAAGAGAAGGCTGAGAGGAGACATGATAGCCATGTACAAATACATGAAGGGAAGTCATAGGGAAGAGGGAGCAAGCTTGTTTTCTGCTGCCCTGCAGACTAGGACACGGAACAATGGCTTCAAACTACAGGAAAGGAGATTCTACCTGAACATCAGGAAGAACTTCCTCACTGTGAGAGCTGTTCGACAGTGGAACTCTCTCCCCGGGGCCGTGGTGGAGGCTCCTTCCTTGGAGGCTTTTAAGCAGAGGCTGGATGGCCATCTGTCGGGGGTGCTTTGAATGCGATTTCCTGCTTCTTAGCAGGGGGTTGGACTAGATGGCCCATGTGGTCTCTTCCAACTCTACTATTCTATGATTCTATGATTCTATAAGCATATAATTATTTTGATAGAGTACAAGCATTCTGAACATATTGATGTCATAATAATATAATAATTGCTATTATTAAATAAAAATATTCTTGAATGACATTATTTTTCCAGTAGATGTCATAAGGTAGCTATGTGGCAGATGATGTTAAATAAGAATTTTATGATATGAAGAGGGTAGTCTCAAGTGGCTGGAGTACAGAACATTTTAAGTGGCTGTTTTCTGCCATGGTTACTAATTAGGATGTGCTCTTGGGGGAAAGATATTTCTTGGAAAATAGATTGTTGAGCACAAAGTCTCCTCAAGGAATTCATTGTTTCATGCTGTCTGTGATCGTATGCAGTCGATAATAAAAATCAGCTAGATATACTTTTGTGCCACATTGTTCATGCCCTTTGGGTATTTTAGAAACAAAAGTGCATGAGCCAAATGATTTGCAAATTAAAGGGCATCCTATCAGATTGTTTTCTTTCAGATGGGAATGTGTGGCCCTCTAGATGATTTTAGTTTCCAGCTAACCCCAACCAATACATCCAGTAGTGGGGAATGACAATAACTGTAATTTAACATCTAAAGGATCACCAGTTAATGTGGACCAACTGAAGAAACAAACTTTGGTTTTCCATTCCATAGTTCAACATTTCATGCATTCTCTATCCTATTTTAGTCTTCCCTAACTGGGTGACATCCATATATATTAGTGTACAAAATCAGTCATCATATCTGATCTGAAATTATAGAAATTGTAGTAAAAAAATGCCTTAAGAGCAACAAATTTGGATAGGTTGCCCTATTTCTTTAATTCCACTGTGTTCAGTTCCACTATATCTCATTCTACCTCAAAGGATTGGAGAAGATAATGTCTTGTGATTTTGTCAGCTGAAATTATAACAGGTAACCTGCTTGCCTTCTCTGGCTCCAGCTAGTGCAAGCCTGTTCTGTTACTTTTTCCCCTGTAAAAAATAGCTTGTGATATTTCCAAAATGTATCCTGATTCTAACTGGTGAACCAGAGAAAATAAACTATGACTCCTAAGGATTCCTGTTGTTGTTGTTGTTGTTGTTTATGAGGAAACCTTGTGGAAGCTGCTAAATATGAAGCTTTTTCTGTGGATGGAACTGTTAAGTGTATTTTCAGTCAGTCTTGGTGATTCTGCTGGGATAGTGCAGTAAAACTATATAAGGCTCAGTCTTTATAGGGCATGACCAGTAGTTTGAATGGTGCCCAAATGGAAATGAGGAGTTAGTATGCAATTGTTAGGAATAACTTTTCAATAACTTTAAAGCATAGGTTCTTTATATTGCAATTTCAGTGTGAGAGGTATATCAGCAAAACTTCTACAAAACAACAAATAATTACATTCAGACATACAGACATACAGATTCTATGCAACTACATTGGATTCACAAACAATCTACAGTTACATTGGCTAATGAACAAAGGGGGTTACATTTTCACTCAGCATTAACACACATCTACATGCACACATCCAAATATTACCATATCCCTTTCTCCCTCCTTGGAAAGCACCTGCTCAGGCTAGGATCGGCTTTGCCCTGCAGCCTGCCAATGCACAGTTCCAAACTGCCAAAACTTCAAAGCACCAAAATGCATCCTTTTCCCCAAAAAACAATGCCAAGGATCAGACCCCTGTTTCCATACTAATTCCCTTCAACACCTATCATGACTCCAAAATGCACTTCTTCCTCTTCCCATGAGAAAAGGAGCCCCAGTGACCAGTCTGTTTCCCTGCAAGTCTGCCACTTTCCCATACACCATCTCCACAGAGCATGGCGGGTGAACAGATTCTTTCTTCAAACGATATAACTTTTTTCTATGTCACTTTCTAGATTGTCATAAGGTCACTTATATAGCAATATTTTGCTGATGTTGTTCCCAAAGTTGTAAATGAATTACAGACGCCTTCCATCCTGGCTCAATCTCTATTTCCTGGACCAGATGTTGACTCTTCTTGATTGGTGTTGGCTTTGTGTTGACTTCCTCCTTAACATCCTTAACTTAAAAGAGCCATTGTATCTGCCCCAAAAGTTCATCAAATCAGCAAATGTTGACAGATGTAAACAGATGTAAACATTTATCTTATCAGTCACAGTTCTTATCATAGTTTGTTAGGCCGGTCAACTATTTCAGTTATCATTAAAAGCTTTTAATTACAATTCAGCAAGCAGGTAGTTAGTCATTGTAAGCCTTAATATTTTAGAATGGTGTCTCCAAATTATTAGATGTCATTCATTCATCTTCCATACAATTTCATTCAAACCATATATCATATTTTTGTCACACAATCTGGTGCTCATATGTACTGTACAATTTGATATATACCATCAGGAAGTATGGCAAATTAATTTTCACATCCTTCTGCCACTTCCATTTTACTCATCACATTCACTGAGAAAAAGATCTCTCAGATGCTGATTCTATAGCAACGCATGGTTTCAGAATGACATTCTATTTACATGCGATTGTCATTTCTCCAGCTGTAAAGAATTCCCCTGAAATACTTTGAAAGTGGCTATAAACGAATAATGCCATGTACCTTTGTCATTGAAACAAGTAAACAAATGGGTTCTTACAAATAGTATCAAACACTGAATATACAGTATTGAGAAATGCTTAGGTTCAAAGTTAGGTTCAAAGGTGGTGGTTTCTTATGAGAAAGGGTCTATTTTGCCTTCAAATTTCTTCCACTAAATGCATGTAGTTTCAAAATATATATCATTTCCAAAACTGAAAAAGGTGTGGGAAGAAGGTGATTTATTTATTTATTTATTTATTTATTTGCAGCATTTATATTCCGCCCTTCTCACCCCGAAGGGGACTCAGGGCGGATCACATTACACATATAGGCAAACATTCAATGCCTTTTAACATAGAACAAAGACAAGACAAACATAGGCTCCAAGCGAGCCTCAAACTCATGACCTCCTGGTCAGAGTGATTCATTGCAGCTGGTTGCAGCTGGCTTGCTCTCCAGCCTGCGCCACAGCCCGGGCCCACAGATTTAAGAAAAATGTCTGTGTAGATTTTAGCATAAGGAGTCCTCTTTAGTTTGAATCATTCTGGCCTAAGAATTTTCAGTTTACCAGGCTAAAGGCAAGGCAAAATATAAGCTTAATTCATTGTAGATCCTCAATGGGAATATGGTACACCAACACTTTTATACATTGTACTAGCTGTGCCCGGCCACGCGTTGCTGTGGCAAAGTGGTGGTGGTATTGGTTAAAAATTGTGTAATTTTTATTTGACGTTATTTGTATTTTTTTTATAAAATTTATTGTAAGTTATCTTTTTATTATATTTTATTATTTTCTTGTATTATTTTTAGTTATTTTCTGTTATAGTATTTTATTGTATTAATTTTTTTAGTGTTTTTAATTATTTGTTAGTGTTTTTTATTATTTTTATTGGGTTGCTTGGAGACCAAGTTGGAGGAGCTTAGCCCTCTAACTGGCAACAATTGGATAAAAGCAATTATTCCTCTCTCTCTAATTAGGACTTTATTTTTCTTTTCTTTTTGTTGTATCAACCTAGAGCCGTGGATGATGGGTTGTGTTGTCAAATTTCGAGGTTGGGGGGCCTGTAGTTTTGTTGTTTTGTGGGTCGCCGTGATGCCATCACTCTTTTATATATATAGATTGATATGCTCCATTGAAATTCTGACTGAGATCTTGCATCAGACAGGCTATATACCTATATATCCATCACTTTATAATGTAGTAGCTCTGTCCACAGGGGATACAACATGCAAAATGAATTGTGATAGTGCGATCAATGGGGTGACAGTAATGCAATGGCTGTTCCCATAGTGCAGCAAGTCCCATGGTGATCTGCTGTCCATTAAGCAGTGGGACCTATAGTGCAAGAGCCATGCTGTTAGCTTTGTTTGTGAAACAGTCCAAATGATGTTGCTCCATCCCTCTTTCCCCCTGAGAATACAAGCATTGTGCAGTATCATTTATTAGGTATTTATAGTGTCATAAATACCTAATATGTCAAAATGCACGATATGTAATTTCCATTAATAAAAGAAAACTTACACAGTAGTTGGCACTAACAATTGGACTCAGCCCATCGTTGTTCCCCACCCCAATGTTCAGCCAATCCAGAGCCATATGTTCCCTAGGACAGGCATCCTCAAATTGTGGCCCTCCAGCTGTTTGGGCCTCCAACTCCCAAATTCTGGGAGTTGGAGGCCCAAAAAGCTGAAGGGCCCCACATCCTAGAGTCATGCCCTAGGATGTTGTTAACAAGTGTGACAAAATAATGAAGTATAATGAAAAATATTTCCCTTTCTTTTTTATGAATCTAGGCATCAGCAAGACAAGGAAGTGGGGTTTGTGGGACAAACAGAGAAAGAAGGTTTGCTCTTCCCCCATTCCTTTCTTTTCCCCCTTATGCTTCAATATCTCATCTTGCTGTTGTTTAGCTTCAAAAATGGAATGGGGATAGAACAATATTTCTTTGGAGATGGGAATGACAGAGAATCTCTTGGACCAGCAATGGACAAAGAGGAGAGGGCAGGATTTTTTACAACAGGATCCTACATAACTCCAACACGGGTTTTTCGAGACTTGGATATCACCCCTTTGATAACTCCTTTGCATGCCAGATGTCTGACCACTCCCAGGGAGACTGCTTGTGATAACAGACTGCAATCCAGCCCAGCCAAAATTTCCAGTATTTCAACACAGAAACAGCCTAAGGACCCAACTACTTCAACCTGCAATGAACAATCTGACATTACCTTTAAGTTGGACCACCTTAAGAACAAGCTGTTTATCACCAAGGACTTGGCTGAACCATTGATAAACTTAGTACCTATTGAGGAGCCCGCTCATGTTAGGAGGAACCCGGAGGGAGGCCCTGTAGTCAACCTACTAGTGATGAATGAGGAAGAGATTGCAACCACATCTCCAATACAACTTTTGGAACCTAGGAGAGGTAACAACACATCCCCTCCACAAGAACTGTCCTCTAACCTTAAAGTCCCGGTGCAGACTATGACCCTGGGTACTGGTGGTGATCCAGATTTGCTTGCAACATCTTGACAACTACATTTGTTATCCTGGAACATTATTGGGTGGTCAAATAAATTCCATGATGCAGACTTTGCAATGTATTTGCAAACATTTAGAATAATTTGTCTGCAAGAGACATGGGCTGAAGAAGCTAACCTACCATCTCTTTATGGTTTTAGATCATTCTCAGTGCCAGCTGTAAAAATAAGTTCTAAAGGTCGCGGCAGTGGTGGCCTCACTACACTTATCTCAGTAGAACTGCAAGTCGACATCCAACCCTTAGTTAGTACCTACCCTCAATGCATACAGGCCCTTCTCATTAAGAGCAAGCATTTTGGTGGTTTAATTTGTATAAATGTTTATTTTCCACCTAGACTATCAAAAAATGGAGGCCCTAACAATGTTTGGTCTAGCCTATCTGAAACCCTTACCCTATTAGAAAATCAATACCCCTCCACAAAGGTCCTTCTGTGTGGAGACTTCAATGCCAGAATTGGGGCAGAATTGAAACAGGTGGGGGGCACAAATTTTGGACAAGTCTGCCAGGTTACACCTGTTGCCAGGGTTTCACAAGACTCAAATAGCAACAAATCAGGTAGGAGCTTTTTAGAGATTCTTTCCCTCCATAATTTGCAGTGTCTTAATATGCAGATGATATGGTGTTAGTCTCATTTGCCCAAATAGGTCTAAGAAGGCTACTTACTAAACTGGGCATATACTGCTCCAAAGAAAAGCTGAACATCAATTATAATAAAACAAAGGTGATGGTGTTCGGAAAAAGACACTCACAGTTCAGATGGTCCATTGGTGGCCAACAGATTGAACAATGCAGGGAATTTAAGTATCTGGGTGTATATTTTTCAGAGACTTTATCATGGAAGCCCCATATAGAACATAGCAGAGAAGTGGCACTAAAATCTATTGGAGGAATCCTCAGATTTTATAACACAGCAGGGGGCCATCTGGTTGCCCCAGCTCTGAAAATATTCCAGAGCAAAGTTATTGCCCAGATTCTGTACGGCGCCCCAGTCTGGGGATGGGACGATTTACAGATACCAAAATTGGAGGCCATCCAGAATACATTCCTTAAGAAACTGCTGAGACTCCCACCTGGCACTCCAGCAGCCTTGGTCAGAGCAGAGGTTGGTTTACCCTCCATAAGATCCCGCATTCAGTTCTCCCTATACAACTATCGGAGAATCATAAAGGATTCCTCAGCTAGGGTTTTCCCAAAGCTATGCTTTGAACATCTATCTGAATGCCAACTTTGGAGCTCAAAACATCAGGAATTGCTGAACATATACCCTACCCTGTCTCATGAGCCTTCAATCCTGAGTTCAAGAGAGAAGTTGCATGAATACATTTATAACCAAGGTATTCAAATGGACAGACAGGCTATTAACAGCTCCAAATTCTCAACATGGTACAAATTATACAAATTCGACCACGAAAGGGCTATGTATTTAACCAACCTCACATTCCCTAACCTCAGACAAGCTTTTACAGCTCTACGATTCCAAAGCATGCCCTCAGCAGTGCTGGATGGTAGATACTCGGGCACTCCTTTGGCTAGCCGAATATGCGTATGTGGGTCCTCAGAAATTGAGGACCTGCCCCACTATTTGTTTGCCTGCACTCTATACTCCGCACCAAGAAATAAATTCTTAGGGCCTATTCTATGGTACCTACGATCGAACATGGTTGAAGAAAAGATCTTCTATCTTTTATCTGACACCAACTCCACAATCACGTATAAGGTCTCCCTCTTTACCTTGGCAGCAAATAAGATCAGAGCAAGACTGATTGCGGACATTGCAGTCGACTGCACTGGGGATGCTTTTATCTAGTTTTTAACATGACTAATATTTTATACTGGCTTTTTACCGGTTATATTTTGCAAGCTCTGTTTTATACTCCATGCATCCTGCTTGTAACTGTGGAATTTTATAGGATTTCTATAGATGCTTAGTTGATATTTTTTCTTATGTTTTTTAAATGACTGATCTTATACATTGGCATTTTACCGGTAATTGTGCAGTTCCCAGCACATGTTGCACTTGTGCTGCTGCACCTCACAATGTTTACATGTTCTGTTTTATCCTGCTTGCATCCTACTTTTAAGTGTTGGATTTTACAGTGTTTTGTATAGATGTTTGTTTGATGTTGTCTCTGTGAATGCATATGACCATTGGTCGGAGCATTAATAAATTGATTGATTGATATATTGCAACCTGATTTGAGGAAGGTAAGGTATTGACTTGCATTGGATTTCAAGGGCTTTATGAACACAAGAAGTTTATTTGCGATCCTAGTCAATAAAATCGTATAGCGTCTTTAAGTGTCTAAGGAATTAATTTTTATTTGTCTATTTCTGTTGTTGTTTCCCAAAGGCAAAGCAAAATCTTTGCTATTCTTGTTAATTTCATGAACCAATGTTATGCTGCTATAATAAACAGAGGACAAATATTTACCTTGCCAAGATGACAAAAATCTTTGAGTTCTTGCTTAATGAGATCCCAATATGCTCTTTCTGCAGAATTTTTTCTTTACGAGGCTCCACTCAGTTCTAATTGTTTTTCTCTAATGATCACACTTGACAATTTGAACACGGTTATTAAAATGACTACTTCATTGTTCTAGGTCCCAATATCATTCAATGAGAAAAATATAGACATCAACTTTGTCAGTGAAGGCTCAATGAACTATAAAAGGGCATCCGATTCCATACTGAACATTGAAATAAAGCTATTTAACTTTTTAAAGAGTCATTCCAAGTATTCTTTTCTTTTTCACATAGAGTGCCTAAACTTTAAATGATCCATTACTAATTGCTCATCTGACTTAGTAAATACTTGTACCATATTTTGTGATTACTTTTTGAATATATGTTCAATCTTGAAGACTGATTATAAGTCAGCAGAATCCTCTGGTTCCTTTCTCCTGCCTGCAGCTCTTTTTATGTCTTGTCTTAGGCTGTGAAGTTTGTGGCAGCACCTAAATCTGATACATTACTGATGCCATCCAGACTTTAAACCAAAGGCTTAAGCCAATAGCCAGAAAATGGTTTGATCTTTCATTGCTCAGGATTTGTTCATTCATTTTTAGCAAAATGTTAGTACTCAGATATAAATAATTTTATTAATAATGGACACAGTGCCTTCAGACCTAACCTTCAGTCTAATTCTATTATTATCTCTGCTGTTTTCAATCTTATGTGCAAATAATAATATGTCATAATTATGCTTGGGGTCCCAAGGGGAAGTGCTAGAGTCCTCCCTATTGGAATTCTTCAAGGCTTGTATTATTTATGGGGATGTACTGGTTATGGCTCACCATGTATTGAAAAGTGACCCATCTGAATTGTGGCTTGTACTCCATTTCTTCTGCTAAACAGTTTTTAATGAGGTCTGAAGTCTGATTACTTCAGTGGAATGAAACATCAGCACCACATGCTTCACTGAATCTTTATTGACTATATTTTTAGATGTAGATTTTTTTTTCCTCCAAAGGGAATGTAATCTTTGTTCTGGAACTCTACTCAAATCTCTGTGCAAACCATTTTGTTTAATTCTTTTCCATAATTTTTAGCATTTATCCACCCACTTGCCCGAGACTGATTAGGCAAAACTGCTCTAGCTCTTAGAGTTCTTTAAAAAAAAGTAATTTCAATTTTTAACCTCCTGTTATTTATGGTGTAAAAGCTTTTAAGAATATTTTTCTTTTTTATCAGTATTTGCCTCCAGAAAAATAGTCATTCAATGCTGGTGGTCTTTGCTTTTTCCAGAATGCTGACATTTGCCTGCTTGTCTTCCTAAGAGATTTACAGGATTTTTCGAAGATAACAGTGATGGAATCTTTCTAAAAATCGAGAAAGTTTGTAGAGGGTCCATGTTTTCCAAGTGTACAACAGAGTCGAAAAGACAATAGCTTATAAAAAAGCATCTTGGTGTCCCTGCAAATGTCCCAATCCTTTTTGCTTCATTTTAAAAAATGCTGTATGATGTAGAGCATACATGGCAAACTTCCTCAAAGGGCAGGAGGGTGAACACATGAAAATTAGAAATGATTTGCATAACAATATTTCATTGTTAACATTTGAAAAAAAATAAAAGCATGAGAGGCCATCTTAGAAGAATCGAGGCTTAGTCCATATTCTGTTTTTCTTAAATAACAAAAACTAATTTTAATCTTCATTATACAGTGCTTAATACAGTCTGCATGGCAATATTGATTGGGCAATGTGTACTCTTCTTAGGTATCAATACCATTATATTGAAAGCACTGGATTAATTAGCTTTGGAAAACTGCAACTAATTCATCAATTTCTCTAGCAACCCAGAGCCATTTTAAAAATAAAAAACCTTCTATAATTTTCATTATATTACTTTATTAAAAAGCACAATATTTACTTCAGTATTAAAATTAATCTGCTTCACAAATAATTTCATTCCAAATTCTTTACTATTCTATGGAATAACTACGTGTCTTTTAAGAACAAATACAAGTTAAAAATAGATTCTTTCTTCAAACAATATAACTTTTTTCTATGTCACTTTGCAAAACAAACTTCTCATTCTTCAATAGGTTTCAGTACTTTTGTAGAAGCTTCTATTACAGATACATTTCAGGCATTTTTTTTTGTTTTTGTTTTGTTTTGTTTTTTGTTGCAATTGGGGAATACATTCTCTCTGGGTAGAGGCTATGGCCTAGAAATCACCTCAGTTTTTAGATTCATCACAAAACTTGAAAGAAAAGTAGTAAAAGATTATTCAGATTATGAATAGCAGTTAGAGAAGAGGAGATATCAAGCAAGGTCATACATAAACCTCTTAGGAATTAATTCTAAAGATCAAGATAAAAGTAATTAATCAGTAAAGTTAGAAAAAATCCTTTTTTCCTTATTCTTACATAAATATGGCAGGAATCAAACAGAACACAGAAGAATAAAATTAAACCATACAGTTATAACAAGACATTTTATAAAATATTTTCAGTACTGTTCCATTATCCAAGCTGAGGCCTCTAGGGGGCGCTAGAGAGAGAAGGATAGTTCATGGGGGGGGGGAGTTGAAGGAGGCAAATCATCCCCCCATTTTTGCTGATTATTCCCCCTTCCCACTTCATAAATGAGGCTTGTTTCCATGACAGGGCCATGGGTGGGGGGGGGGGAATAACAGGAAAACAAGGGGAAATGGTTTTACTCCCTCAATCCACCCTCCACCCCTTTAAAATGGACTATTCTTCTCTCTCTAGTACCCCTAGTGGTCTCCACCTGGATAATGCAACAGTACCCATTTTCATACAAGATATAGGCTGTTATGTATTTGTTTTTGTCTGTGCTGTAAGCTACCTTCGATCCTGTGCTGGAAGAAAGAAGGGTTGTGTATTAAAGTAATTTTGTAAAACTTTTTGTTTAAGAGGATGGAATGCAGATGCCTGCGTACTTCTCAAGGCTGTCTATGCAAATGTTAGAACTACTAAAGGTATCCACATGAGAACTGCCAAAAAAAAAAAGGAAATTCATTAACACCCTCCCAAAGTTTCAGATATAATAGAATACAACCTAATGTAGAAATGTGGAAATAATTTTGTTGTTAACTATTGTCAAGTCAACTTTTTACCCACTTTTTTCACTGTCCAGCTTTTACAACAATACATATAAATTGTAAATTCACTAGAGTGGATCATTCTAACTTTAGTGTTGAAATGGTATATATGAATATTTCAAGATCTTTTCTGTCCTACCAAGTCCTAATTTTCTTCTAATTTCTCTACATCTTTTTTCTGTCTTTATTACTGCTAGTATCGGCAGTTATCAAGTAGGCTTCAGAAACTAGCCCTAGGATACTGCTTTATGCAAAATGACTCAAATCTAAATATGCAAACCAGGTGGACGTTGTTATTTAGATTGAATATATCTTGTTTATTTCCAGAGTTGTTGCAGAAAAGCCAAAATGACACCCCCCCCCAAATCACTGTTGCCTTCAAAGCTTTCTGCAATTCTGCAATTCTGACAACTCCTCTTCCTCCTCCTCTTCATTGTTGTTGTTGTTGCTGCTATTGTTTTATATCTTGCCTTCTCAAGGCAAGTTTCAAAAGTTAGAAAATCAGATACAACTAAATAGTAAAAAGCAATTTAAAGAAAAACTTTAACAAACAACAGCTAAGAGCATAGCAGCTGTCTTCCCCTGAGCAGTCATGTCTCAAGGATCTGCTGGAACAAAAAGGTCATTACCTGCCAATGAGTAAGAGAGCAAAGACAGTTTGATCTCTTTAGGAAGTGAGTTCCAGAACCTGTATTTTTAAAGCTGTATCCATTTTAACCTGTCTAAGCCTTCTTATAATAGAAATAGTAGTCATAGTAGTAAAGCCTTCTAAAGAGAGATCAATATTTAAGCAGCATTTGCTTTGTAGCCATTAGAAAAGCTTTCACTCAGAGGCGGTTCAACTACCAGGCCAACTAGGCAGTTGCCTGTGATGCCATCTTGTTGGGGGCACCATCGAGGCAACTCCTGTATCCTGCGGCCTGCCTCCTCAAGGTATTGAACTGCTTTTTCTGTTGATTTGTTGTAAAACATGATGTTTTAGTGCTTAATTTGTAAAATCTTAATGTAATTTGATGTTTAATAGGCTTTTCCTTAATCCCTCCTTATTATCAAACATTTTTGCTTATCCAACGCTTTTATTTTTCAGTGATTGGTTTTGGGGGGGGGCACCAAAATTCTGTTTGCCTACACTTGAAAAATACCTAGGGCCGGCTCTGCTTTCACTGCACTTCATTTTCAAACAGTGTCATCAAATCACCTGGAGGAAAGGTATAAAGGGTCCCAGTATGCACAGGAGCTATGTAATTGTTACCCTGAAAAAGTGAAAGTGCATTACTTATAGTGCTGTCCATTATATATTAATCCCAATATGGGATTCTTTGGACATTATTACAAAAGGCTCATAAGGAGAGCTGCAGCCTTCAAACATGAATGGAATCAGGTACCATATTAATTACAAAACAGTTTGCAACTCATCTGTATCCAGTGCTTTCCAAAAAACAAACAGGAAACTTTCATTTTTAGGCAACTGACATTTTGAATCTGAGTTCAATCCTCTCTTCTTTGCAGAATACACAAAGCAAGGAGAGGATAGTAATCAAAGAAAGGATAGTAAATGCAGGACGCATGTTTCCTTTTTATTATCATTATTAGTAGTACTTGTAAACATAAGCCTAGGGCGCTTCCAGACATGGCTTAAAGCCACTTTGAAGCAGGTTAAAGAAACTCACTCCAAAGTGGGTTTAAGCCCCCATGCCCTGCCCAAAACAACTGGGCATTTCTGGTTTATGTCCCTATGCCAGCACAATAACTTCCATGCTGGCATGGGAACACTGTACACCCTCCCACACACACAAAAGCACTTAAAATAAAAAGAAACTTACCGGGCACCATACGGTCATTTGGATGTCTCAGGTAAAAGTTTGACAGGGCCCTGTCTAGAGGGGCCTCCATTCTCATTATATCTTTGACTTTCAGGGTTGCACAGTTCTTCTGGGGGGAGAGTGGGGGGGGGGGGGGACGGATGTCAATTCACATCTTAGGATAAAACAAATTCTAGTAGATGTGGTAAATACATTTGTTTAACGCAGTTGTGGAACTGATTGCCACTATTCTGGCATGCTGTAACTGAACCCCAACATTGGGTTGCAATGCCAGACCTATTTTCAGAGCCTCACATGATAATGTCCTTAGTGGACTTCTTGAATGAAAGAGTGGGTTGAATGTTATCTCATATTATTGCAAATAAATCTTTGTCAATCGGTTACAGAAGGCCACCACCTTCACAGGAATAGCCCAAATATTCACTGCAAAATTGTAAGGACATCATGACTCGATTGCAAAAGGGATCATTGGTGGTTGTCATTGTTACTGATGGTGGAAATCAACTTTTATCCAGCAACTTCTAGTTTGTTTATGTCATTTCTGACCTCTTTGCAAGTTCTTTGTCACATATACATTAATGTATCAGTACTGTTTTATTTGTTGATCAAGATATATTGTTTTGTCAGGATGTTTTATAATGGGTATCATGCCACAGACAAATATAACTGACTAACAGAAGCAACAGCAACAATGCAGAATCCCAGACTGCCTTTTCCTGCACTTGATAATCCTAATTTTAGAAAGAGTTATTAACCCCTAG
Organism: Anolis carolinensis; assembly: GCF_035594765.1. Classification (NCBI taxonomy): domain Eukaryota; kingdom Metazoa; phylum Chordata; class Lepidosauria; order Squamata; family Anolidae; genus Anolis; species Anolis carolinensis. The sequence continues at coordinate 22,680,473 of NC_085844.1, read as the reverse complement.
GAAGGTCAATGTGTTATTCCTAACAGGGATTGTCTACTTAATTTAAAGTTCTGCACTTCTGTATTAAAAATTTCTAGTAGGAAGTCATTTAAAAAGGGAAAAGTGGAGATTTCAGACAAAGGTTATTAGCAGCACCAAAGCATCAATTTTCTGCTACAACAGTGGTTCTCAACCTGTGGGTCCATAGGTGTTTTGGCCTACAATTCCCAGTAATCCCAGCCAGTTTACCAGCTGTTAGGATTTCTGGTAGTTGAAGGCCCATCTGGGGACCCATAGGTTGAGAACCACTGTGCTACAAACTGCTAACAATATTGCAATGTTTTCCCAGGCCTCAGGAATCCAAATGATATTATGTAACTGGGTGACTATTTACCTTTTCCCTATTTCCAGATGTTAAAGTTGGGGCCATGAAAATAAGGATGAAAGGATAAAATTGTTGTTATCCCTGTTAGGATAGGGGCTCTTCCAGTGGCTGTAGATTTGTATGGCAGAGCAATTGATGCAATACTATTTGGAAAGGGAAGGATTGAAATAATAAATTTCATCTCCTGAAAGGAGAAACAAGTCATAGAAGAAGAAATGATTAGAATGATCTCCATAAGCCATAATCAGTCAGGAATTTACTCATGGTATGAAATTTATATAATGCAATGACACAAACTTTATGAAATGAAAAAAAAATAATTCCAAAGTAAGATTCCAATGTGGAAGCAACAAGAGCTATCAATCAAGACCAATTGTCTTGTAGAAAAACTGAGTTCAGAAGAGCTATTTCCAAGGAATAAAGTAATCTTTAAAAAAGAGAATATCTCACACATATAGAATAACACAAAATTAAGCATAATTTGAGCCATAACAGGAAACAAATGACATTTCCACTCCATTTTCTGTTTTCTTTCTTTTTTCCTCTTTATATTAATATTTATATACTGTTCTGCTTGAGGTGACATTTTTAGTTGCATGATAAGGACAGTTCTAGCCAACAAAAGCTAGCCAACAAAAGGATTAGTTTTTAATGAGTTAACTAGCCAGTTTCAGCCTTTTCCACATTCATTTTTTTGGAATTTTCAGGTTCTTCTCATCCATCTCAAATTTAAAGTGCTACTTTTTAGTGTGACATAGCAATAGAATTCCAATGGAATTTAACAGGAAATCTTTTTAATCTCACCTTTCTGTATTACGATCACACATATGCTAAACTTCTGCCTTAAAAATGAAATGGTTTCCTATTGCAAAGAAAGGGAAATAGGTGCCTCTTAGAATATACATGGGGAACACATAATTTCCAGAAAAGTAAGCCATTTCCATGTACTAAACTCCACTGAGTATGTAAATGACACAAAGCCTTAATTTCCTGGAACTTTTTCAGGCATGCATCACAGAATCTGCCACACTGTGGAAAAATAGACAACTCAGATGTCGACTGGCACTTGTCCAATATGTCTTCCAACATCACCCTTGATTCTAATATATAAGACAAGCAAATGACTTTCTCTTTCAGTGCTGTAGGCAGGGGACCTGATTTCTACCAACTTTGTAAACTTTGAAGTTTCAGAAGACTAGTTCACATGCTAAAAAAAAACTTCCATGTGAGAAACCTCAGTGGATTCTGTTAAATAAATACTTCTTGACCAGACAAGACAATGTTCTCTGATACCTCTTTTGATCTGATGACAATTGTTACAAAATGGAACACTGGTAATATGCATTACTATAGGGAAGACATTACTTCAACTGTAGGACTTGCTGGTAGATTGCTTTATACATAAGAAAACCATTGTCTTTTTTCTGATTCTCTAATTACTACACTCTCCATTTTAATTAATGAACTGAGGGAATGTTTATCCATTTGGAGACCTTCATCATTCACCTTAAAGTTCTATAAATGTTCTCGGGTCACTGTTGCTGTTTTCTTAACATTAAACTATAACCCTGTTTTTCTTACACCACCTCATCACAAAGAGCTAAAATTAGTGTCATGTGCTGATTTTATCCCAGCTCACCCATAGAGCCGGCCAACTCCCATCACATGACACTGTGCTGGCTCCATGGGTGAAGGTGGGCAGAGCCGGCACATGCTGCCAGCAGGGCAACACGGGAGAGCTCCCATGTTGCCATGCAATCTATGGGGGGAAGCTACACACACCACATGCTCTCATGCATCACATTCACTTGGATCTGGCCAATGCGGGGCATGGGACACTGGATACCCTATGCCACTATACAAACTGGAGTACTGCTGGCCACCAGCCGTCTGATGAAATCGTCAAAATATTTGCTATTTTGTTCTAGTAATATAAAGTAATCTTTTTAGGTTCTTTCCCCCAATTGTCAAAATGTAGTTTTTCCTTCCACCTTACCAAATAAAAACCACTATTTCTATCCATATTTTCTATATTGTATCCTAACACTAGCCTTTTGTTCAGAATGTATGTTATGCATGAAGATACCCCAACTAAAGTAGACCCATTGAATCAACTGTTGAAGAGTGAATCAATGTTTGGTAAATCCCAATTGAGTTTAGTAATTGGATTTAGGGCTGATGTTTGGGAATTTATAGCAGAAGTAAATTCTTGTGAAACATGTAGCAGAATATTGACGAGAACAGTGTGCAGCGTTTACTGGTTTAGATGGAAAGTCCTTCCAGGCACTGAACTTTAGCTGTACTTCACAGACTAAAGGTTTTAAAAATGGGCAAAACAGAGAAATATCAGGTCAAGTACAAGCTGGTTTCTTAGCAAACCCTTATATTTCTTTATTAAAAAGAAAGAAAAATATAGAAGTAACCCAATTGAACAGTTTATGTTCAATGAAAAAAGAGGATAAAGATGGAAAATGTGTTAAAACCCTACTTCTGGCCAATGTAAGAGACTAATGGGGGTGAAGATAATCTTAAAGGACTTTAGACTGCAACTAACACCTTTTTTTTACTCTACAAAGTGAATAAAAATCCAACTAAAAAGTAGGAAAGCAGGATGGCTCAAAATAAAGATCCTCAGATGACTCTCTCTCTCTCTGGCATCTTCTACCAAGGCCTTATATCCCAGGTTCTGATCCCAGATTATCTGTTTAGGATTATTCCAGATTATATGGCAGTGGAGACCCATAAAATCCAGTTCAAAGCAGATGATCTTAACTCAAATCCTGGGATATATGGCAGTGTAGTACCAGCCTCTCTAGATAGATAGATAGATAGATAGATAGATAGATAGATAGATAGATAGATAGATAGATAGATAGATAGATCGATCGATCTTTGGGGGCTCTTCGGAACCCCCCACCTTGCTTTGCTCTTTTGCCTATATTTAACCCTTGCCTAACTTGGGAGCTGTCACATGGAGTGAAGGAAACACTTCTGGGTGGGGCAAAGCACAACCTTAATCTTATTATATGGAGAAGTTTGTTTTTTGGGGGATGGGGTGGGGTTTTATTTTTATTTTTATTTTTTTATTTTTTAAAAAAGAAAGTCCCCATGTGTGCAAAGTGATGACTTGGGAATGATAGAGATGTATGCAAAAGGCAGATGTGAGCATGATATCTGCCTATTATCTTCTGGGCACTAGTAATGACTCTTAAATGGCCTGGGAAGATGAAAGCAATGGAGCTGGACATAGGACAAAGCAAATCAATTACAGATAATTTCTTGGTTGCAAACACAATAGGTCCTGTAGTTTGTTCTTAAATTGAATGTGTAAGCAAGTCTGAAAACAGGTACATTTAAAAAGGGTAACTCTAGCCATAAATGTAAAAAAAAAAGAAGCTTTAGATAGCATAGGGAAGAGTTAACACCCTTGTGACATTTATTTTGCTGTTTGTGGCCCTGTTCAGAAGATTTCACTTACTTTCTCAGTAGATTTCACCCTGTAAAATTGTATTTTGATCATTTGGGTTATTGTGGAAACAAGGATTGGTGATAAAGATGCAATACCTTTTTTCTATGATAACTCTTACAGGAGTGAATTTCCATTCCTAATGGAAGATTTCTTCTCACTTCCTGTTGTCTCACTCCCGTTTGTAACTAGGAGTCATATGATGTTCGTAATTTGGGGACTGCTTGTACTGTATAGTTTGCCCTCTTTCAAATCCAGATGAGATTGCCCAATATCTCTGAAGAACACATAATACCTTGCTATGAATGGTATACCAGTCTAAGCCATTCAGTACAAGTAACAAAGACTCTTAATCACTGATTGCTCTCCTGAATGCAATAATAGAACAATTTCCTTGTCAACAGGAGGGAGGGAGATTTTGAAGGAAAATTCAAGTTTCTCCGTTAAAATGAGCCTTGACTTCCAAGATGATCAGAGATTCAGGCTCTCTTTTCCCTACCCTTGCAGCATTCCTCTTACATAATATGCAAACTCGGGCAAAAGACAAACTCCCTACCTAAGACATCAAAATCTAGTTGTAATCTATATTTATCAAGCATAACTCATAAGAATATACAAGGCAATCCCTTCTGTTCTATAGTCATAGTCCCAGTCTGGATTATGTTAAGCAAGGGACCTATTTGTAAAAAAAAGTCAACCACACTTTTAAAAATCATGTACTGTAATATGTAGGCTGACCTGATTCAGCTTTATCTGACCTTGTCCAAACTAACACATGAGTCAAGTTCTAGAATATGCTCTTGCTATTCATACATGGTTTATTTAAAACAGAAACTGTTTCAGAGTTGCTTAGCAAATATATTCTGCTTTCTGACTCAAATCTAACTTTCAACTGAGTTTTTTAGGCTCTGACCTGGGGGCAAAATGGATGTTGCTCTCAACTGGTCCTCAGTTCTTTTCAAGAGGAAGAAAGCACATCTTTCCCACATTTTCTTGATCTTTCATGTTGCTACACAAACATGCATTTCATTCATTGATATGGGAAGAGCTCCATATTTTCTTTTCCCTTGTGTGTACAAATAGGGCAATCCAAAGATAGCAGAAATAGCAACACTTTCATAAAGTGTCTGAGTCAACTGAAATAACATATAAGGTGAAATCCTTTACATTTAAGCCATTCTTTCTTACAGCCTTTTGTCTGACCATCTGAGTCTTCAGGCAAATGTGCTGTTTGTTTTATGGATTCTGTCATCTCTGCTTTATCTCATGATGCTATTGCCTGTCATAGATTGCTTGCAAGCAGAATGCCTGGGGAATGTACACTCATGTCACATAGGTTTAAATAACCTAAGTGGTCCTACTGCTCTAATATATGTTGCCAAAAGGCAGCAATAAGTGACCAACACATCCATTTCTTTCTCTGCTTAGCTGTCAGCAATTCTTTGTTTTCAGAGATGAGATAAAATGCCTATTTGCTATTTATACCCTGTCCAGGCTTCTAACTGCCAGCATGAAAACAAACCTTGCCACCTCCCAACAAAAAAGCTTGATAAAATGACCCATGCTGTGAAAGACAAAAAGAGACAGTTCTTTGGGACATTTTAAGCATGCCCTAAACACTTCCTACCATTTCATCTAAAGAGTAAAACATTGTTGTTTATTATACACAGATGTAGATCTCCTGCAAGGTAGGTGTGGAAAAGGATGAACTGTGGGCAACTTGTTATTTCATAATTTCGCACAGCTTTACCAGCAAAAAATAGAGAAGCTTTTCCAAAACTTTTACAGTAATTGGCTACTTTCTATAGAGAGATACTTGATAGTTTAAGGAAGATAAAATTTGTGAGTGTTTTTTACATCCCTAATGCTGAGAAATAATTTGATGACTAATCATGAAATAATGAAAAAAGACACAGACAAGACCCAATCTGCTATACCTGTTTCATTGAGATGTTCCTGGGGATAAACAGAGGGAAGGACCACCTCCTCATTCCACACTTGGACAAAACTCCTAAACTTGAGACAACTCACTCGCCTGGTCCTTTACTGGAAAGTGAACACCGAGCACTCATTTCTCAAGTCACAGGACTTTATAAGAAGATCTAACCTCCCCCCCCACCCTGGTAATGGATAACTGAACATGATGACAATGCTGCAATACATTAATTGGGGGGGGGGGGGGGGGGTTGGGGTTTTTTTTACAAAAAAATCCCTCTGCTTTCTCTGGGTCAGAATGTACAAAAGTCTTGGCATCAAAGTCAGCAATTTCTATCTCCTTGGAATTAGTGAAGTATGACTACACAGTTAGTGGCTTAGTTGAAGAGATAAATGAGTATGGGTATTAAAGTGCTATCTTATCACAGTAAGTTTACAAGCTTTAGTTGCTTTTACTTCTGCCTATGGGATTCTGTTCTTCATACTTCTTCCCTCTTCTTTATTGAGAGGTTTGGGAAGACTATGAGAAATGAAATTTCAGAGAACTATAATCTCTGCAGTTTTTCACAGAAGAATGTTTCCTGTCAGAGCTCCAAAGCACTCCACAACTTAACTTGAGGTAATTGCCTCACTCAAGCTCAGGGTACAGCTGATCTTGAGATCTGGAACCTGAAAAAAATGGCCTTTAACATCCTTTAGAATGCTTCCACCAGCATTGGAACCAGTGGCACCTGAGCATGGAACAAAGGTATTTCTTGTCACAATGGGCTCTTTCACACTACACATTTATATGGCAATGATTCTATCTTAACTGACATAGTTCATGCTTAGGAATCCTGGTATCTAGAGTTTAGGAAAGACATTAAAGATTCTCACTGAGAGAGATCCATCCCCCATACTGATCTATAAATACCAGAATCCCATAGGATGCAACCAAGCCAGTTAACATGGAGTCATACTACTATAATAGTGTGAAAGAACTAAATATTTAGGACCACAGTTATAACCAGAACTTGGAAGTGATTAATTGTCTTAGTTACTTTTCCAAATTGCTAAGGTATAATAATAATAAGAATAACTTAATTTTTGTATGCCTTCTCTATCTCCCCGAAGGGACTCGGAGCAGCTCACATGGGGACAAACCCAATCAACATCATAAATATGATAAAATAGAGAGTTTAAAAAACATATACTTCATAGTTAAAAACAGAGTAATCAAACTGGAGTTTAAATTAACTTAAAATGTTAAAACATAAATTATAAAAACAATCTTAATCAATTCTCCGCGAGCCACTGAAAAATCTAACTATGCATGAGTAGGTAGATGTCACAAACTCACTAAAATTTAGAACTGATGAATAAAGTGCATGAGTCGAATAAAATGCATGGGATGGACAAAATAGGGTGGGAAAAATGATCTTGAGGTGGAGAACAACAGTAAAGTGACCAGTGCAAATTGCAAATCCAAATAGGTGGTGGTTATAAGGACTTGTCTAATCAAAGGCACATCAGAACATCCATGTTTTTAGTTCTTTACGGAAGATGGAGAGGGGAGGTGCTAACCTAATTTCCCTGGGAAGGGAATTCCAGAGTTGGGGAGCCGCCACAGAGAAGGCCCTCTCCCGCGTCCCCACCAACCGTGCTTGCGAAAGGGGAGGAAATGAGAGAAGGGCCTCCCCAGAAGATCTTAGAGATCACACAGATTCATAGGTATATTTTTGTTTGACACTTAAAAAGGGTTAGCTTAATTCCTTTGACGGCATAATAGTAGTTTCAATTATTTTTGTAGGAGTATTTTGTTACTAAATACTGAATAAGGAATAGCAAGATTTGCAGTATGGCTAATGCTGCTGCATCATGCTCTGTTGTTACTGCTGTAACAAAGACAAGATGAATGTGTGGAGTGTGTGTTATATAACATGGGCATATAACATTCAGAGTTTTGCAGAAGAAATGAAAAATAACTACTTTTTGAGATTAAGAGTTAGTTTTAAAATTCTAATTATAACAATGTCTAACTGCTTTCTTCACCCGGGAATTACAATTATGAACACTTCTCAAAGGTAATGTTCCACATTCTGAATAAGCTACTGTTTCTATATGATGATGCATGATTCTGGAGTATTTTGCTAGCATTTGATGACAGGGAAGAAGATAAAATATTGGAACATCTCTCACCCATATCTCATCTCTTGGTCATTGCTTTTCTAGCTAAGTAGCTCCACAAGAGGTGCAGTATTTTGTTAGATGATCTAAGCAGAGCCTTTATCTTTTCCTGGAAGAGATACTTTAGTCTCATTGGCATAGTTTCAATACATATGATTGCAGTGATTTTACAGATCCATTTCAAAGTGATGATTGCTGTGCTTAGAAGGATTATTGCAATGCAGCTTAATGATCACACAATCTCTGCTAACTCTAAGGGTGTCATTCTTTGCTTTATAAAAATAAATCATTCACCAATCTGAGATATACCTGAGGTGGTGATTATTTTAGACTGCAACATTATTTTCCTGCCCACCTCTTCACCAGAGTTTCTTAGATTTTGAGACCAAAGTATGCACAGATTTAATGTGCCCTCACCATTCCCAGCAGCAATGTAGAAATATCGAAGGATCAAAGAAAATCTTTCTTCTTCCCTTACCATAAGGAGTGTTGGGAGCTTCCAAAAATGTAGATCCCATCAGGACCAATTCTCTTGGTTGTAGTATGGGGAGTATGGATGGAAATAATATTTAAAAATATTTGGAATAGGGTCAATAAAGAATTGGGGAAACTTGATGAGAGAAAATCCTGACTGACAAGATCTTTACTACTCAGGATTTATTCTGCACAAGAGTTGAACATGGGCTTTGTTTTGTTTTTGTTTTGTTTTTGTTTGTTTTTTGCACAATATCAGCCCCTGCTTTTACTTTTGAAAAAAGAAAAACAAAACAGCAGCCAACTATATCTTTAATAGAATATGTAGTTTGACCTTAAACTTGAACCATCTCTTCTCACTGAGGAAATCCGATAGTCATACCCAAACTCGAGTAAGAAGGGTGAAGAGACCAAAGAATTCAATTCAATTGCAGAGAAGCCATAGGTAGCGGGAGATGGTCTAAAAATGCCAGCTTGAAGTTTATTGGGAGAAACTGTATTTCAGTATTTCAGTTGAGTTTTCAGGACATGCCTTAGAATGTACTGTTTGGGTATATATATATATATATATATATATATATATATATATATATAGAGAGAGAGAGAGAGAGAGAGAGAGTAAATTACCTCTCCTGAAAATCACAAGAAAGTAGCAAGTGTTAGATCCCAACTGCACTGTTTAATCTTATAAAAGAAAACAATTTTTGAAACCAGAACAGAATTTTGAACCATGGGCCTCATCATGTCCCACTTTTCCTGGGTTCTGGGAGAAAAAAAGGACAACAGGGCGAAAGTGACAACCCACATGCAGCTTCCTCTTGGCAACATGTTCTCCATTACATGGGGGAAGTGTTGCCCTTCTGTGGAGGACCCTTTCGGGATCCATTGGAAGCCTCCCATATTATAGGGAAAACAACTGGTGACACTATCACCCAGGTTGGGGGTAGGGTCTCCACCAGAACTCACACAACAAAATATTATAGCTGGCATGGGACTCTATTCAGAAGACAGGCTGAAAACGTCCCAAATTGCTTTGTTAGTTGAGTGTGATGAAGTCACCAGTCTAGAGCTTTCTGTTGAATGGCAGTTGTCAAATAGCAAGCAAGAAAATAAAAAGTCTAAAATACCCTCACATTGTCCAGAGCTGAGATTATTCACAAACTCACAGATTCTGTGGGAAGCAGGGCCGTAGCCAGAAAAAAAATTCGGGAGGGGTTTTGAAAATTTCGGGGGGGGGGGGGGTTAACCCCTAGCACATACCCCTCCTCGCTACAAACCTGTCAATATCTGCTTGAGATAGTGCCTGGAGGGACTCTTAATGTTTTGCATCTCATAGACTTAGCATGGGGATTTGGCTAATCAGTTAAAATTCATGAGTAAACGAGATTTTTTTTATAACTTGAAAAATTTCGGTGGGGGGGGTTGAACCCCTAACCCCCCCCCCCCCCTCGCTACAGGCCTGGTGGGAAGCAATCAAGTCTCAAGGACAGGACACATAGAATTGATCTATACACATCTTATCATCTCTAGAATTATCTAGAGCAGTGTTTCCCAACCTTTGGTCCTTCAGATGTTTTGGACTTCAGCTTCCACAGTTCCTAACAGCTGGTAAACTGGCTGGGATTTCTGGAAGTTGAAGTCTAAAACAACAGGAAGACCAAAGATCGGGAACTACTGGTCTAGATGAACTGAATATTTCATTATTCCAAGCACCCTTATACCTATTCTGTAAAATTAAATTGGCTGTACTCATACTGGAGAATTCCATCCAAGCTCCAAAAAAACTGATAACAATAAGTAAGATGTTAGAGGGAGATGTTGCTCCTTTTGTGGGCAATCTTCTCATCACATCAATCAGTTTAAATTGGATTTCAGTTGTGTCAATTTTCAGTTATGTCAATTTTATATCGACTAACATTTTTTAAAACTCCAAGTATTTTGATTTGCAATGTGTACTTAGCAGTTTTTCATCTCATTCTGTCCAGAAGATGACAGAAAAGGAAATAGTTATGTGTGAATTGTATTGAATCATGTAAATCTTGCTATTGTTTTTGGATTACCTGAGTGAAGCAGGGATGTTTGACTGCTTGTTAGTAAGCTACTCATACAAAGTTTTCTTACTCTTCTACGCCCCTTCTGTTACTACATTCACCTAACATGAACCTCATCAATAGAGAATAAATGTGGCAGCCACTGTGACTTAATTGAAAGTGGCAACAAGATTGAAACAGAGTTGCCTCGATGGCGCCCCCAACAAGATGGCGCCACAGGCAACTGCCTAGTTGGCCTGGTGGTTGAACCACCTCTGAGTGTCAGCAATATCATCTTTCCAACCCATGAAAGCCAACTTGTTGTTGCTTAACATCAGTGAAAAGAAGAAAAAAAATAGAAAGGCAAAGGTATAGGGAAGTCTTCATGCATGAGGTAGACTAGCATGAGGGCACACCTTGGTGCTGACTGGCAGTAAGACTTTCTATTATTTTGTTCTGCTTCCATGTACAGCATTTGCTAAGTACTGTCACCTAAAACTGGTCCCAACCTGTTTTGGGTGGCATGCCGCCAACTGAGGGCTTCCGTGTGCTTGCCTTGAATCACTTTCAGGCCAAAAAACCTTTCTACTAGGAAAACAAAAACAAATAATAAGCCAAAATAGTTTAAGGGCTGAATGGAAATATGAAGGGCAAAAAAGAAAAGACACTTCACAATCTTGCAAGTATCTTACGACTTATTTTGTAGATGTACAACTTGCTTTTTTACAACCTCTTTTTTATTTTTCCACTATAAAATGTGCTTATGGAGAAGTCTATAAAGCACATTTTAACTGGACTTGTCTTTTCTGTACTGTTATTTCAAAATTGTTCATCACTTATGCTCAAATGGAAACCACTGGGGAGCCCTCTTTCTCTCTGTGAAGATTGCAGAGAAAATCACTTTTCACTCTTACATCCAAATAGAAATTTAGTGTTCATGTGTGAAATTATAGGCTAGGTAGAGATAGAAAAATTAAGGTACAGGGGTGTCTGGAGCATTATAAGCATGGGGTGAGGAGGAATAAACTAGCTGTCCATCTATGTTTGTATGCTGGTATAAATATTCTTTGTTTTCTGAGCGGAAGTGTTACTTAAAGTGACTACCTCCAATTCTTTAATCCATTCTACAAGTGAAGAAAAGATGTAGGCTACAAAACACTAGTGTTATCATTGATATGGCTTTTGAGCATCTTCAAGTCATTCCAGTGGAATTTCTGCAAAACAATATGCTTGTGATCTATTTCAAGTTTTGATTGTGAATGTCAATCTTCTCTTTTCCCCAAGAAGGAATTTTCCATTGTAGATGAACCTGTCCCAGCTGGGTCTTATCCAGAGAAGTAGTAAATACAGAAATTTTGATTTTTGTTTCTTTAGAAGCAAGAGTTACCTGCCAGTGTTTCATAAATGAAAACTGGGGCATTTTGCCAAGCAACGTTGTGATCAAGATGTCAAAACAGTTGAAAAATTGAAATGGTATGGAATTGTGTTAGTTTCTAATTGTCCTGGAAATGCACAACATACTTTGGCCTCTGCCATCAGATAGAGAACTATGGATGTGTCATTATTTTTGCTTCCAAATTGTGGTAGTTGTAAATAATTTATGTTAATAAAATAAATTTCTGTTAATAACTCCATTTCTGTTTCTCATGTTGTGCTAAGAATTTCCCACATTTACAAGCTATATAATACTAAGCCATTGTAGGTGTTAAAGACCACATTGATATTGGTGTTGCAAAACATCACCGGATAGGATTAGCAATGCATGGATATCTGTATGATTCACAGAAGTTAACAGAGCCATATCTGTGTGCTTGATAGGCATGGTAACACTGGACATGCTCTCCATATACGTACAGCATGGTAACAGACTTTTCTGTGAAGCACCTATTACATTAACTGATCCGCAATAAATCTTTTAAACCAATCACTTTCTGTTACATGAATCATTATCAGATCTGTACCAATCAAGCCACCAAAATCACCCAGCATATATCACTGATTTGAAATCTAGGCAATATGAATACTCTCCCATGCCTAACAGCAGCAAGTGCCAGGGAAGGCAGTATACAACAGAGAAAACTATTACGGATGAGTCAAGCCTATCTAAGTCATATAGAAGTAATCAAGGGAGTTCACCAAAGTTGAAGGGCAGTGTAATAATAGGGCCTCATTAGTTTCAGAATCCAGCATTGAAGCCAGCCCTCACAATGACTAAAGCCAACAGGGAAAGATAAAGAGACATACAACATAAGCTGATTCATAGGCCAAGAATCCAAAATAAATGCATGAGAAATGTAGTAAAAGCCTGGTAAAATGAACAGTTGTAAAATAAATCCCAGAAGCCTACTCTTAAGATGTGAGATGGCTAATTACTCGGTTATTACCTCTGCAAGCCACATTGCCACATTTGAAGCTTCTCATTTCAGCATGCGATAAAGGTTGGGACGTCTTTCTAGTGCCCTTATTTCCAGCTGATATGAGACCCCCATCTTTTTTTAGGCTGACCTCAAGCTGCTCAGATTCTTGGAGCAAACTGACATCTGAAGCTTTAGGCCATTCAAGATTTGACTTTTCTATATCATGTGTCCACAGGGTGAGTTATGACAAGTACGATATGATATCCTATGTTGAGACTAGTTCCAGTATCATCATTTCTTAGAACTAGAGGACTATCAATAACCTTGTAGTGAATCTAAAGTTAACATTTGTCTGCAATATACATACGAATTCTATGCAAATGACACTTTCATTCCATATTAAAAGTACCTAATAGCAGCCAGATCTATCCACATCTAATGGTGGAGTTGGTTGAGATCAGAAAGGTCATCCAGTCCAAATCCTCACTAAGTGCACAGTTAAAACATGTCTCCTCACTGCTTCTCTATATCTTTTACTATTGTGTGCATGCATACACTTGTTTATTTGCTGGTATGGTTTAAGTACACATGCTCTGAGAATATGAATCTGCAATTGCAGGCTTATCATATTTTGAGAATCTGTCCGCAGCTGACTATGTAGTTCCACCTGCATCCTGGGCCAAAAGGATTTTCTCCCTCCACATAATAGTGCAAAGTCATTTTCACCATTCCCTTTTGTATTTTCTTCTATTTCCATGTTAACGAGACACATTCTACAACCATATGTAATCTGCAGATTGCCCTTTCCTCACTCTGCCAAAGAATTTCTATACCTGTATATTCATAGAAAGAAATGGATAATGTGATTTATATAATCCTTCAGAAGACATGTCTCATAGCTCATCATTTGAAAGGCGGAATATAAATGTTACCATAATAATATAATAAATCATGGATAGTTCTATCTAGAAATTGTTTCTTAATCATTGTCTTCCTTTGGCCACAATCCTATGCACACTGATTTAGGAGAAACTTCTTAAAACCAGTGGAATATTCTTCTGAAAAAGCACCACTCTGTAAGACTGGAATATTTTGTAGGCAAGCCATAACATTCTGCCATCATATTGAAACATCAACTCACTCTTTGATCTCTTTTAACATCCAGCTTGATGGGGAAAATAGTATAACTTAAAAGATCAAATAGTGCTTTGTGAACACTGATTGGTCCTAATAGAGATATTATCTCTCTGAAGCAAGGAAATGTGAGATCTTCAACTTGAAGCATGGAGAAACACTGCAGCTCTCCAAAGGAAAATATCAGACGTCTTCTAAATAATGATATCACCAATAAACTTCACAGCAATGGATGTTATGCACAGCTAATCTCTTACACTGTCTGCAGTCTTATGTTTTGATTGATGGAGATCACTTGATATGCAGCTACAGCAGCTGTCACAGTGCCAGCTAAGCCAACACACCATAAATTTACATTCTTCTCCTGCAGCTTCTGTTGTTGGTAACTGACTCATAATAACAGGTGATAATCTATGATTGCTGGCTGCAAGAATTTCATCTCACTGCTGAAATCTACCTCAAAGTAGGCCATATTGTATATTTGTCTGCCAATAACGGGCAAATTCGTGGTCAGAAGCACTTTATGTTCTGTGGTGGAACTCTTTCCCATTTTGTCCTCCTTCCTTCTTTTAACATGAGACACCTCTAAGACTTTCTATATGCAAGGTATTACTTCTAAAATAAAACTATATATTCTTCCTCAAATAAATTATAATTAAGCATAATTAAAGTCTTTTCGTTAGGAAAATAATAATCCAGCTTCCTGATGTGCAGGTTCAACTATAGATTGCTATTGTGTGCCTTCAAGTTATCTATGATTTCTGGGGATCCTAAGAAGAATGTGTCAAGAAATATTCTTGGAAAGATTTGTTCCGATGTGGTTGTCTTCCTCTGTGGTTGAGAGTGTGTGATTTCTCCAAGGTCAACCAGTGGGTTTTCATACCTGAGCAAGGATCTGAATCCAGGTCTCCAGAGTTATAATCCACTGCTCAAACCACTACACCATATTGGCTGTCTTCATATACAGAAATGGTTTTATATTTTTGTCTGATGTGAAATGGCCATACTCAGTACAAGGTTGTGCATATTTTCCTGCTGTTTATTGATGCATATTGCACACATTTGCACATAAATATACATTGTGAACAGGTATACATGGACATTGAAATTTACTAGTGAGACAGCATTGCACAACTGTCATATAAATCCACAAGCATAAAATTACCTCCTCAATATTCAATCTCAGTCAGTCATTTGTGGTGCACAAATTTAATTTTAAGTAAGATCAAGATACAGTGTACTTTCAGTGGCTGAAAAAATGCTTACTAATGGCACAAGGGCTGAAGGGATTTTCTAACAAATGTCAAGTATTTATGTGCTGTTTCTCTGTCCTGTTAGTATTTCACTATCATCTCCACACAGAGTTTTCCCATCTTCTCCATGCATCAGACTTACAGTCTCTACTATAAAGACAGAACATGGTTTTAAAGAGTCCTGCCTCTCTGTGTCACATTCTTCTTTCTCTACTCTACTCATCTTTCCTAATGTGCCTAAAGGTGGATAAGTGTGCCTTAAGCGAAGTCTTTTACAGCTAAAAATCAACTTTTTGCTAACTCCAGGGATAAGATTTTATATAACTGATTAGGAAAACAAACAAGGCACATGTTTAACAAAAAGCTGTAGCAGCTCCTTAACTATCCAGGTCTCTTTCTCCAATGTAAGCAGTGACACAGAACTCCTGCTTCTCCCTCACACTCACCTGCTAAGTGTCCATGCAACATGCCCTTGTTCATGCGCTGTTGCTTCTGAGATTCCAGAGATTGAAGACAATTGTATACAGCTACTGGATTCTGTCACCATAACCAAATCAATGACTTAAGTCTTCTCAGCATTCATTTCCTGTTCCAGTAGACCTTTACCCTTCAGAACTGTTCTTAATTAGAGCCTGAAATACACAAGCAAATATCAGAACACTCCAGACACTCAAGTAACAGTTTTATCTTGTTTTCTCTCCTCAATAAATAATCACTCTTTATAAAGAAGTTTATTGGGACCTTTTTACTTTAACTCTATAGTTATAACTCTCTGCCCTATCTAAACTTTTTTCACAACTGAAATTTGAGGGTTAAGGAAACTGACAAATTGCTTAAGAGTTTAACTCAGATCTTCTGTTGGCAGGTTAAATATGGCCTATTAAATAATAAAGTAATGTTAGTGGCATTTCTAGTTAATCATAATGAGCACCGACACGGTGAGAATTTTTAACTCGGCACCTTTTGTTACAGAGTTGAATAATTGCAGAATTAATAATGTATATTGGTACTATTTGAAGATCGTTCTTGGAGAAAGTAAATGTGGAAAGTTAAAGCTTTCCACTTATATTATTGATGTCTGATGGCATGTTTATGGTTTCTACTACATTAGAATCATTCTGTAAAACCAATCTTCAGATTATATCTTATCACTGGTAAAATATATAAAATGACATTTGAACTGAAGTCTTCCTGATTCACCATTCATTATATATGGGCTGTAGGGTAAGCATGTGCCTGCCACCAATAATAGTAAGGGCACACACAGTTCTGTCCTTTTCATCCAAGCTTCAAAACTGCTGGTAACTTTAATAGTCACTGATAGAATAGCATTCTGTAGGCATTGGCTCTTGCAACAAGAAGTGAGGATGAGTGTACTATAATCCAAATTCTGAAGATTCCATATTTCACCTTCTGGACATGAAGGTCTTGAATCATAGAGTCATTGAGGTAAGAAACATAACATCAGAAGAGATCACAAAGTCCATCCAGCCCCTGTATCTAATCCAAACCCCTGCCATGTAGGAATACACAATAAAAGTGCTCCTAACCAATGAGCTTTCAGCCTCTGTTTTAAAAACTTCAAAGAGGGAGGCTCCACCACACTCCAAGGCAGACTATTCCACTGTCAAAAAGCTATTAGCAACAGGAAGTTTCTCCTTTTTAACAAGATAATATTACATATAAGCCAGGCAGAAGAAGCTACTAGACTTGTTCACAGATTTGTTTTGGCTGTTTTCCTTCAGCTTCTTCAGCTTGTTCGGCTTTTTTGGACTCCTGTAATGGCAAGGGCTCTGCTGCCATGTTTTTCTCAACAGAGCCGGACTATGTGGCTGTCGGTCATGGGTCCTTCTGCTCTATTTGGGAACATGCGACTCGTGGAAAGGCTACTGCTTGTTCGCATGGGGCTTCCCTATGAGCCCTGCCTGTTGGGCCAATCAGAATAGAAAAAAGCTGCGACATGTCTTATGCAAGCTGTGTCAATGGGGCAAGCACCTCCATTGCTCAGTTGCATCCTGGCTCTAGAGAGAGGTGCTTCAGTCCAATTGACTTGCCGCGTGCTCTCAGCTTTAGCTGTTAGCTTGGCTTGGCTTCTAGTATTGAATTTTTTGATTTTCCTTTATTTTCTTGATTCTTTATTTAGTGGAACTGGGAGTTGGAAAGTGAAGGTGAGTGGGTTAGCTACCAAGCACAATTCAAAGTGCTGGCTTTTGACCTATAAAGCCCTAAACAGCCCCAGTTTACCTGTCCAAACGTATCTCCCTCTATGAACCACCATGGAGATTAAGATCTTGCAGGGAGGCACTGCTCTCTGTCCCGCCACCGTCATAGGCATGATTGGCAGGGACGAGAGTCTATGGAGCTCCCTCCCTGGTGAGATTAGATCAGCCCAGTCCCTCCTGTCCTTTAGAAAAATGGTGAAGACTTGGCTGTGGGACCAAGCCTTTGGGGCAGTGCAATGAGGCAATAATAGGAAACCTACTCCGCTGACTGGAGCTAGCATGGTATCCTGAGTTGGTTTAAACAGCTGATTTTAGAGTAGATAGAACTGATTTTAATGTTTAAGGTTTTAATGTTTAATGTTTTTAATGTTTGTATATATTTATAATTATTTTATGTCCCAGCATGGAATGCTTGTTGTACATATGTTATGCTCCGCCCTGAGTCCCCTTCGGGGTGAGAAGGGTGAGATATAAATGTTTTAAATAAATAAATAAATACATGGCATTTGGGGATTTGTGGGTGGATGTGCTTTTCTTTTAGGGTGGCTGTGAGCTTTGAGTCACCCTTTAGCTTCTACTAAAGCCCTTAAGTTCCACTAAAGCCTTTAACTTCTTCTCTTATCTCTCCTCCCTTCTCTCTTTTATCAAAGTAGTACTTTTAAAAGATTATTATTAATAATACTTATAGGAATTCCATCAAACAGCAAAGCCTCATTCTCAGAAAAACTACCTAACCACCTAAACTTACCACCAATAACTAATAATTTCTGGATCATACAGGAGTGTTTTTCTAATAAGAGGACATGCTGCTTGCTTGCTTGCTTGCTTGCTCGTGGATGGTGGGCTGCTGATTTCTTCCAGTATGTTGTGAGAACAAGAAATGCAAATTGCAAAAGCTATGGAAGAAGTTGTTGTTTTTTTATTAGTAAAGAAAGTGTTATAGTGGGTGGGCTGTGTGATGTAAAAGTGCATCTCTGACATCTGGCAGGAAGGAATGCTGCTGTTCCTGGAGAAGTTACAAGGCGGGGCCAGCAGGGGAAACCTTTTTGGAATTTTTAAAAATATATTATTTTTAAAAAAGAAAAAAAATCCTAAAAATCAGGTGATGATTTAAATGTCATGAAACTTGGTGGGCTAGCAATGGTATATATGTTCTCCAAGTGTGGCCATTTTCATCCCAATAGCCCTGAAAATGACAGGAAGGAGGGGCCATGAAGCCTCCATTGCCGCCAATGGGCAAGATCTAGCTGCATTTTCCAGCTGCAGGCTGAAAACACCAATTTGGGACCCCCCCCCCCCAATTCTGGGAGATGTGCAAAATCAGACCCCCTCCGGGAATCCAGAAAGCAGAAATGGCTCAAGATACAGCTGAAATGCACAAGCCTAGAAACTACCCAATATACTAATTGTATATTGTATAAAAGGACAACTTAAAGATGGTGATAAATTAACAACTTTGAACAAAGAAAAAGACTGTGGAATAACATAAAGAAAAATGCAACTTGGTGACTGTAGATCATTGGGGGGGGGGGTGTAAAGTAGATGGCCGACGTAATATTAGGATATTAAAAATAAGTTGAAGTTAATGATATATAAAGTCAAATTTACCCCATATGTGTCTCATTTACTTAATAATTATAATTGTTGTAGTAGTAGTAGTTATAGTAGTAGTATATAATTGTGGAGGAAAGAGCAGGCTTTAGATAAGAATGTCTAATGTAGGAATTGTGTCGTGTTCTAGTTTCTAGAGTAGCAAAAAAAAAAACAAAAAAAACCCCAAGCTTGATCTATCTTTAATATGGCATTCTTAGACATTTTAAACATTACTTATGTCACCTTTTAACCTCCTCTTCTCCATGCTAAACAAGTCTATTTCCCTAAGGTTCTTCTGATGAAACCTTTAAAGTCATCAACAACAGCCTAAATCCAGATCTAATCATGAAACCAATTGACTCCAATGAACTCAATATTTGAAGGAATTGCATTTAGACCAGGAGAAGTGCTGCCCCCCTTCCAATTTTAGACCTAAAAACTATAGATTTTGGGACAGCAAGTTCTACCACTGAGCTACAGTCAATCACTGTACTGAGCTAAATTCATAGGCAGATTACAGTTTAGTGGTAGAAATATGCATTGTGCACATAATATTCCTGTTTCAAGTTGTTGCATGTGCAAATTGGAATGGAACAAGCATAGTCAGAATTATAACATGAAATTGCATGTTTTTTTGATATCCTCAGCCCAAATGATAGGGGATCCACAGGGTACTTCAGATTCATTGTAGTGTTTATATGTATCTGACCATTGTATATCCAGATGAGGCCAGGATCATATGAAATTTGAAGGAGAGGGATATCCCACTTACCTGTGCATTTAGTGTATGCTTGCTGAAGATCTTCTGTTGTACAAATAGCTAATAAAAATGCAAGCAAAATTTTATGTTATTCCCGTTTTATAACATTTGAATTGACATTAATAGTGACGGATGGCATTGGTTTAGCAAGATTCATAGTCATTTTGACAGAGGCTAAACTTTTCAGAGCGGTTGATGCCAAGTACCTATGAGCTAGAAACCCCTTGAAAAACACACTAGTACTTGAATTCTGTTTGGTTTACTGATGTCAATAAAACAAATGTGGTTTGCAGGCATGAATGTTTGGGCAGCTGAAACAGTTGCAAACTGCATTAGGTATTTATTTTCCATATTAAGAGATTAAGTCCATATTTTCTGAAAATTACTGCATATGTTTTGCAAAGTGTCTCTTTCTCCTGAAAGGTTAATATTGGGAATGGATATGGGAGCCCAATAATTGAATATGTTCCTTAATCAGTGTTTCTGGAGACAAGTTTATCTTGGGAAGAGAACACAAAACATTGTGTTAATTAGCTTCATTATGGAATCATTGCTTTAGCATTGTTAATTCATTTGCCTAATTGGGAGAGAGAAACAATTGTTGTTCCAGCAGCAACACTCCTTCAAGTAAAGGACATTTTGCAGAGTTCTTGAGGATGGCACTCTGGAACTTCAAAGTGGAATTAAGGAATACAAAAGAAGAATGCGATTAAGCAGTCTAGTCTACATGATTATCCCAGTGCTATCAATAGCTAACAGATTGAAATAATTTATATGTATATCCACATTGCAGCTGATAGATTTGAATGTTGCAGACATCTACATCTGCAGAATTCTACATCTCTGAGTTTAGTGAAATAGAAACTATTATTTTCCATTCTAAATAAAATAGTTAATCTAAATATATGACCTTGTACATTCTTGTATATTGATTACATATAATGTTACAATAACTTCTTTGTATTGGAGACTGAGGGTGCACCTAAACAGTAGAATTAATACATCTTGACACCCGTTTGACATGGCTCAATGCTATGGAAGCATTGGACCTGTAGTATTGCAAGGTCTATCTTTTTGTGCCAAAGAATGCTGATACTTCACCAAGTTACAATTCCCATGATTCCATAGTGATTTACTCTTCTCTATGTTCTTTTGATTTCTTGTACTGATGTAATTTCTCCAGATTTGTTTGTGGGATTACTACTATTTATATTGTTCTTCTTTGTTGTAAGTCACCCCAAGTCCCCTTGGGGAGAGGGGGCAGGATATAAATAAAACATCGCCATCGTCATGATCATCATCATCATCGTTATACAGTGTAGATGCACCCTTGATGATCTTAAGCAAGCCAGCTTCTCTTAGTCTAAGAGGATAACAATATCCAACCTCTGGATATACCTTGAAAAGAAAACTTATGATAGAGTTGGCATAAATCAGACTTGCCTTGAAGGCATAAAACAATCAATTCCAGAGTTAATTACAACATTCATCCCTACATAATGTGTTTTTCAAGTTAATAGCATACCAGGCATATCTTTCTGGCATTTCTTTAATACATTTGGTCATTCGTTTTAGAGATATTGCTCTGAATTCTACTGATAAATTCAACAACACTTTGAATCAATTGCATTTACTTACATGTTGACTAAACATCAAACAATTCATTCAGTGGGTCTACTCCAACTGAAACTGATACATTGGGTACAGGCTGTAGACTGGAAACCAAAGCCTACTATAGACATATAGACTTCTTTATTTCTCCCTTTTAAACAACTGGCCCGAATGTGAATTCATCTCACACACTCCTTTTGAAGTTCTCCCAATTTCTCCTGAACAACTTGGTGCTAACATGAGCCTAAGCAAAGCAAAATTTTCTCTTGTATTCAAGGAAGTAGAATAGTTCAACAGTTTTTCAGTCATAGCCGTGACATATTTCATTTCATCTGATATTTTTGCACATTTTTGATACTACTGTGATTGATATAGATAGCTAAATGAGAGAGGGGGGGATGCCTTCCCAGTCTTCGTTTAGTGGATTATTTTATTGGGTAAAGCATTAATGGCTATGAGCAATTGAGGAGCTTTGTGTTAGTATCTGGAATTAAAGCAAATTATAGAACGCTTTTCAAATTGAATACTATATTGCACATATCTAGCTATACCAGTAACATGGGGACAAGTATCTTCTTTGTTCGGGAACAGAAAACATATATTTTTAGAAGGATTATAGTAGTTCTAACAATCCTATGTCTGAGCAGAGGGTTGGATTTAGTTCAAAAAAAGATCATTGCAGAAGGAGCTACTTGCGATTTCACACAACAGTTGAAGAGCAAGAAATAAAAACTGGATTGTTGCTGTTGAAGAGATGAGTTTTGGCTTTCATACAAAACAAAACAGAGAGCATTCAGCAGCCAGGCAAAAGAGCCAGGAACCAACACATATCTGAGGAGAACAATGGGCACAGCTTTTTGAGCTTAACGCTGATAAAAAAGAGCTGGGAATGAGTGGCAGGACAGAATCTTTCATAAAGACATTCCAGCATGGGATGAGTTGTGCAAAAAGTCATGTTGGAAGGATAAAGCAGACCCAATGTTCCAGTGTTAAATTCCAAGGAGTTTATGTATAAATTAGCTGATGGTAGAAATCAAAGGAAGGAAAGTTCACGAGGCTTCATTTGTTTTTACTTTTCTAGCTCTGGTAAGTTTCAAAAAGTCAGAATGAGCAAGAAATTTAGTCCCTCTCTACAACTCAAGGCAAATTTATTACTCCAGAAATTTCAAAAGAGCATGTGAAAAATATTGGCTTGAATCATATTGATTAATCCCAATTAAACAAACCAATTGAATACATGGGTTCATGATAAATCAGCACAAAAATAAACTTGGTATGGTTTTGATTTAGTCATATTACCATTTATGTAATAGCAAGTCACTAAAAACCTGCTAATTTGTTAGAGTAAGAAAAATGGAAGAAATTTTGCCAATCTTATGTTTCCTTTTTTCTAGCCATATTCAGATAAGATATTCTTTACTATTTAGTCAGCTTTCCAACAATATCAACTGTAAGGCCTCAGGACAACTATAATTTATGTCAATGCAAGTATTTCTGTACGGGCAGCCTGGACTTAACTTGATCTCTGCTAAGGATGAAAAAAATAGATCAGTTTTTAATTTGCTTTGCCTCCAGTTCTTTCCAGACTGAAGTAAACATTTGAAAATGTTGACAAGGTTTTGTCAACAAAATTATCACCAATTCAGTAGGCATGGCTATTCCCAACATAGAAAGGATTGTGTTGTTCTTGCTTGCTAACCATTAAATATGGGGGTTGTGTGAATGTTAATCCTAATTAAGCATTAAAATGAAATGCATTCATTTTCAAACCAAGCCTTTATAGAGATGATCACCCCCCCCCCCCCAAAAAAAAAATTCATGATGTAGGACAGGTTTTGTAACACTGCTTCCAGTCATTAATCCAGAACAAGGGAAACCAATATTTATTGAAGTGTGGACAGTAATACTGGACTGGTTCTAGGGTGATCAATATCCATACATCAGAATATATATATATATATATATATATATATATATATATATATATATATATCAGGCCAGAAACAGCTCCAAGCAATTCCTTAGTAAATCTTCTGAAAATAGGTTGGGGAGAAACTGTTGTCCTGTCTGGATTATGTTCAAGGACTTTCCTACATGCTGACCAATGTTCTGAAATCTATTATGTTGTTTGAAACATTTTTTCTTCTGCTTCTTGGTGAATTTATTGACCTTCAGGGTGTTCTAAGGATTTAACTTTGATTGAGCTTAGGTGCTATATAGCTGTTGCTAGAAAGGTAGTATTTTAGAGAGGAGAATGCTTCTTGTTTTCTCCTAGGTCGTGACTTTTGCACATGGTAACAATTACTACCTTGTTGCTAGCATGTCTTGAGGGAAATGTTGTCAATGACAAGTTTTCTTTTTTGCTTCCTTATTTATTACTCATGTGTCTGGAGAAAGAAAGAAAGAATAAGAAAGAGAGAGGAAAAAAGAAAATGGCAAAAATAAGTGTCCCTATATCATTTTAAATATATTTTGGGAATCACTGAATGCATCAAATATTCTTATCACCTTTTTAACACACTGAAAATGGAATGTAAGAATGAAAAAAGTTCCTATTTTGGGAACAAATATTTTAAATGTGAATGCATTTTCTTCATTTTTTTCAAAATGGATAATTTGCGCAATGTGGTTTTTCTTCTGTCTACTTTACATTTTTGTAGTAATTTAGGCAATCATTTCATCCATTTAATTTAATTTCTCACCACCACCACATTTCTATATATCAATCACACACAGTGAGCAAATTCCTTTCTAATTAATGGTTGAGCCAAAAAAAACAACTAGCTTTAAAAGTTTAAAAAACGTACCGGTCCACCATTAAGCTCCCCTGGCAGGCCTCCTTGCACATAGAAATGATGTGCCAGGAGGTGGGAGGGGGAGAAGCGATTTTCCTCCTTGCCCCCTTCACCTCCTGGCATGTCATTTCTACTCACCAGGAGGTCTGCCAAAGGACCCAGTAAGCTTTATAAACTTTTAAAGCTGGTTTTGGGGGGGAGGAGGGGGGGGGTGCCTTCTTAGTTCTTCCAGCTCATGGAGCCCAAAGAGCTGAGAGGACTGTGGGGACTGACCACTCGGGGTACCCAGGAGTCAGTCCCCACAGACCCAACACTCCATTAGATCCAGGTCTAATGAGGTACAGTAGAGTCTCACTTATCCAACACTCGCTTATCCAACGTTCTGGATTATTCAGTGCATTTTTGTAGTCAATGTTTTCAATACATCGTGATATTTTGGTGCTAAATTAGTAAATACAGTAATTACTACGTAGCATTACTGCCTATTGAACTACTTTTTCTGTCAAATTTGTTGTATAACGTGATGTTTTGTTGCTTAATTTGTAAAATCATAACCTAATTTGATGTTTAATAGGCTTCTTCTTAATCCCTCCTTATTATCCAACATATTCGCTTATTCAACGTTCTGCCAGGCCATTTATGTTGGATAAGCGAGACTCTACTGTATCTCATTAATTTAGGACAAAGTAGGGTTTACCTGCTTTGTCCCAAATACATTTTCTTTTACCGGTAACATCACTTGATCCCCTCCAGTAAAAGTCCAGCAGAGCCCGCATTTTGGGCCCTGTCTGGAAGGGCCCAAAGAGATTCTTTAGCAGAGGGGGAAAGTATCCCCCCCCCCGGCTGCTATTATTTATAAAATAGAATTATAATTGAGGCAGAGTATCTATAAACCAAATCCTAACCTCAAAAGGCTATATTTAAGTTATAAATCGAGATAAGTGCTTGATGACTGTCATCAAAGTAACATGGATGAGTGATAACTTATACCTCTTCTACACTGCTAGATTATCTGATTATCTGCTTTGAACTGCATTATATTGCAGTGCAGACACAAATAATCCAGTTCAAAGCAGATAATGTGGATTAATTGCTTTGATAATCTGGGTTATATGGCAGTGTAGAGGGACCTGAGGCTGGATCTACATTGCCCTATACCCCAAGATCTGATCTCAGACATAATCTAGATTATGAAAGCAGATAATCTACACTGCCATATAATCCAGTTGAAATCAGATAATCTGGATTTTATATGGCAGTGTAAAAGGGTCCTTAGACTGGATCTACACTGCCATATAAAACTAGATTATTCACTTTGAACTGGATTATATGGCAGTGTAGACTCAAATAATCCAGTTGAAAGCAGATGATCTGGATTATTTCCTTTAATAATCTGGATTATATGGCAGTGTAGATCTAGTCTCACACCATCTCCTACGTCAGATAAAATCCAGATTATTTGCTTTGAAGTCAATTATATAGGAGTGTAAACTAATATAATCCAATTCAAAGCAGATAATCTAGATTTTATCTGGCAGTGTAGATGGGGCCTCAGACTCAAAAAAGGGAATTCCAAACATCATCTGAACAAACTTTGCCAATAAAACCCTGTGATAGGTTTCTTTCAGGGTTGCTTGAAGGCACATAAACTACCAATGATAAAGTGCTATAACTGTGTAGTTTTAAAGGGCCCTTCTACACATGTCTAAAATCCTGAAAGAAACTGGAATAAAAGGGGGAGGGTAAGTCCACATGGAATCAGGTTAACAGCTGAAAAGCATATGTTTAAAAGGTGTGCTGAAACCCCGATTCCAGCCAAAGGATATGCACTTTCTCATGACTGTATACCCCTGCAGTCATGGAAAACACATGACTTCCTTTCTATACCCTGGTGTGGACTTCATATGCATATGCACATTTTAAAAACCCGACACAGCTATCGGGCTGTCAAAAAATGGAACCACTGACACACAGATGGTTCAATCTAAGCACAGTTGGATAGCAATGAAAACTCTCTGCAACCATTCCTTTGCTCTAATATTTATAATATTAAACAGAGCTTGAATTTATAATTGGGCAAAGAGAGATAATAAGAAATCTGCTTGTATGTACATTAGGATCTCCACATGAGCCATATGAGGTCAGCGCATCTCAGAGAGAACTTTTTTTAAGAAAAGAAAAGAAAACTTCCACTGGATGTTCCCCATCTCCCCTCCATCTTGCGGGCTTGTAAAATCTGCTTTCTGCTTCCAATTAAGGTGTGAGGATGGCAGAGGAGCATTTCCTGGGTCTGACAGGTCTGTGTGTACACTTGGTGTCAGATCCCAGGAATTTTGCTCCACTTTTTAAACCCGCATTTGGACTCTGTCCGGAAGCGCCCATAGAGTCTCAGGTGATTTTTTTGGGTCCAGATTTTATTTCAACCTTCTTTTCTCCACTTGCTATCAGTGAATTCTCCCAAAAACCAAAGGGTGGGCATGCACCTTACAGGCTAAGTTCATATTATTCTAAATGTGCCACTTGTGATTATTTTAGATTTTTAAATTTAAATACTAAAATCACTGGAAGTGACACATTTAAAATTACATGAATGTAGCCCCCGAGGCACATTTCATTAAACTATCATATGTGATTGCTTCGAGACACTGAAGATCACAAAGTCCTGGGATGCTTAGCTGCTATAACAAGAAAATTCACTGTGGAATCAGCTGTCAAGGATGAGTGAGTCACAAACTGTTTCATGCAGCCTCAATCCTGGAAAGGAGATCACAGCCAAAACATGGGAAATCAAAAGAAGGCATTGACAAAACAATAGTAGGAAGTGCTATTTATGGCTATCAAGTGACACAACTGTCATGACATGGCACTTGAAACAAAAGAAAATGCAACTTGTTTTAGAGCAAATTTTCATTATAGTATATTATTTTTGGAAGTTTCTGTTGCTCCCATTTTGTGTCTGAAAGTGCACAGTAAGTGTCAATCCAATAGGTTCTTCCTTCAGGAAAATAATAAACGAGTCATAAACAAGCTGGACATTTTCAATGATAATTAGCACAGCTTTAAAAATGAGATATGCAAATTAGCAAATTGGTTCTTGGCTCACAGATTTCTCTTTGTTGAAAAAATAGAACCATGGGGCAAACTGCAAAATGGAAAGCAAAATACAATTTAGGTAGCATGATAGGAGTCTTTAACAGCTGACTTGACAAAATGACAGTTTGTTATGATAATTTGAGGGTGCTTCTTGTTTATGAGGTAATCACCATATTTCAAGCTAATAATCTCCAAGGCCAACAGTGTATATAATTACAATATATAATTATTACTGAGTCAGGAAAGCCTCAAATTACAATTACTTTGTAATAATACTAATTGTATATTATGGGACTATGTAAAAGCTAGATGTATTATAATTAACGTAAGAATAATAATGACTGTAAGTGGAGGCAAAATGAAAACAGCCTTTTTGGTTTGGGAATTATGTATGAGACCTGTAATATCATATAACTCTATAAATGATCCACACATATTGAAAATTAGTTGACTTAATTTTCTGTACAGCTCTACAAATTTTCTTTCTTTCTTTCTTTCTTTCTTTCTTTCTTTCTTTTTTGCACTGCTCAACTCCAGTCTAGTAGCTTGCTGAGATTGAGATTAGTTCCCTTTGGGGCTACAATTCCAAGTATCGCTAACAGGTTTCTGGGAGCTAGGTGGTTTCCTAAAACACATGCGCACAGTCCTACTATTGTGAAAATTTTAATATTCTTATTTAAAGAATATGTTGTATATCTTCTTAGTCATCACTCTGAACACATCTTGCAGATCACCTTAAGAGGGAAGGCAGTGATGTGTGCATATGTGTGTACAGTTAGATAAATAGATAGTCTATATGTGTGTTATTACAGAGAGAGAGAGAGGGCAAGCTTTCTTTCAGTCACATAATCTTTAATTACACATTCACTGAGGACCTGAAATATCGGGACATTATCGCACTGTCTAATTAGAGTGTTAGGATTCCACTTTGACTTCTATGGCTGCATTCTGTGGAGTACTGGGTTTAATAATTTGATGAGTCATGGAGGCAAAGCAGATAATGTGGATTATTCACTTTGATAATCTGGATTATATGGCAGTGTAGAAGGGGCCTAAGTGGTAACTCATAAACCCCACTATTCCCTTACACATGAGACTAGACTGGATTCCTGCTTTCCTCCTGCCAGCAGGCAAAAACCCTTTTATTAAGTTTTTTCATCTAAAAGATGTTTTAAATGTGGTAGTATACTTCTTCACTGTTATTTTATTTGTATTTTAATTGTTAAAATTCAACATTTTGGTTTTAATGTTATTATTTTAGCATATACAATTTTAGCATATTCAGACTATTTAATTTTTATTATTTTTATTATTGCAGCTTTATCTGTGCTTCATTCCAAGCATCAAGATATAAAATAAGTTATAAATCAATATTTATACCTACAAACAGGAGGATTAAGAATAAATTAAATCATTCTAAAATTTAACTGTCAGATTCTCATTATTTCTTCTATTCCATTATACATTTCCTTTATACCGATATTTACTATTGTTTTTTATTGTAATATAGTACATCCATCTTTTGGCTTCCATATTTATTGTGATGTGTCTCTGTATCTTCTATAATATATAATATAGAATGATACATTATATCGGTAGTCTTACATTCAATTGTATATTATCAAATAAATGTTTGATTCAGTAATGTACCTGCTGAGTCTGGTACTAGTTTTCTGTTTTTTTCATAACAACTAGTAAGTCCATCTAATAACTGGGCATCGTTTTATTCACTGACTGCAACATTTATGTTTGTGTGTGCTTTTTCTTGATTTTCTGCTCTCCTCAAAGGTTGTGTTTATTGTTTGTTCCATCTTTCTTTTGGCTGACATAGTACTACTCAAAGACCCCATATACACTATCATTATAATGCATATTGAACTGCACTATATGGTCAATGTAGACTCATATAATGCAGTTTAACTGCATTGAACTGGATCTTATATATATTATATATCCAGTTCAATCTGCATTGTAAGGGCTGTGTGGATGCAGTCACATCTGCTGATGTCAGAACGGGGCATTCACACAATTCTTCTCTCTTCCTTCTTCCTGGATTCCTGCTGGTCCCCAAGACACTAACTGCCAGCCCTTGACAAATTCCCAGGAGAAATCCCTTTCCCCTTTCCACATCAGATAGCAAGGGAAGCACTGACCTAATGAACAATTTGTATTTAGGGAGGGTTCAAACTTTTACTCTGTGATTATTGCCATGTATTAGCAAGCATTGTGCCTCCATATATTTTTATATCAAGACATCATATAGGAACTTCACTACTTTATTCTCATAACAATTCTGTGGGATAGATTGAGTGTGGTTGGCCTAAACTTATCCCATGAGCTTTATAGATAAGCCAGGGTTTGAACTCTTGGTTCCTTGTTCTGCCTTACTTTCTACATTTTACTTGTGATTTGTCCTGATCTTTGTGCTCCTGCTGTCTGAGGCAGAGGATATAGCTGTGAAAAGTGAGCCTTCTCCCAAGCAATTTCCTTTATGTTTGAACAATTTGCCAAAGAAAGCTCATCAGATTGCTAAAGCAAATTATTAAGGGGACATGAATGCATGGGATGAACCAATGCATGACCTTGAACCCAATCTTCAAAAGATATGGTTACGTGTACTTGTGATACAAAAAGCAATATAAGTCTTTCAACCTAGCTGTAACCAACTAATTGAGAAAACTCATCTATTCTTGGATTGTAAGGTCATTAACTGTTACTGCCCCTCTCAATGTTTTCCTGCCAAAAACCTTAGGCTCTGAGGATATTTATCAATGGTAGCCTATCAATTTTTGAGAAAAGCCTTTCAAGTATTAATATGTAGACAGACGGCATCCATTGTCTGAATGTAGACAGATGGCATCCATTGTCTGAATGGAAGACTATCATCCTCGAACTACGAGGGATCACCTAAGTAAGTAATTGTCTGAATGGTTGATATCTTCATATGATATGAAAGTGTAAACTGTGTGCTTGTGCAAATGGTTGCTTGAAGGAATGGGTGTAC
This sequence comes from Anolis carolinensis, assembly GCF_035594765.1. Taxonomy (NCBI): domain Eukaryota; kingdom Metazoa; phylum Chordata; class Lepidosauria; order Squamata; family Anolidae; genus Anolis; species Anolis carolinensis. The sequence continues at coordinate 22,650,216 of NC_085844.1, read as the reverse complement.
TATTTACTATTCTTGTTGAGTGCAAGGCTTTTCCAGAGAGCATTTGCTGTCTTATTATATCTAACAATGCAGTGGGTAGTCAGTAGAGAATGTAGTGACCCCCTTATTATCTGTCAAGCAGGAGCATTATCAAGTTTCATTGTATGTAACTGAAAGAAAGAAAATTAAAATGACAATCTTGAAAGATGGTAGTAGATTATAAAGGAGACTTGGTGATCTGAAAGGGATAATTTCACAAGGAACTGTTGGGAGCTTTAAGCATGAATGTTTTAAGACATTTTATTGTATTCATTGTATTCTGTTGTTCTGCAATGGCCTATGGCGAAAAGCAATAAACTATTAATGCACCCAAATCTGCACAGACTCTCAAACAAAAGATCTGTTCCCCTGAAAAATGAATAATCCTGCATGGGGTGACTACATGTATTTGGAAAGGCAGCCAACCTCTATATTCACAGATTCTGCGTTGACACATCCCACCATTCATGATTTGAAAAATATCCTCTTACTCTCCCCCAAAAATCCATAAAGCATGAGGAATATCATTTCACTAGACCAATTAAAAGAATACTTGAGCATCCATGGAATTTGGTATCCACATGGGGTTATGGAACCAAACCCCAATAAACACCAAGGCCCACTATGTATGTGAACACTCTGTTTAACTGGGATTGAGTATTAAAAACAGGGAGAGAGGTTAGGACCAGTAATGAATATTGATCCTGATCTGGTATATCTGGTCCTTCAGTGTGGTTGACATCTACCATATATGTTGTTTCTCCTATTATAAAACACAAAGTAGACTTGTGGCCTAAGCAGGAGAGCACCATACTCCATGATATTGGAATACATTTTCGTTCCCCTCATGCATTTGGATCATTAGCTGCTACCAAAGTTTTTCTGTTAAATGCCTGGATCTATTGTCTACTTATGTTACATTTTCTACTAGAAAATTCTTTTTTACACATATCTGCAATATCTGGAGCAAGTCAAACTGGGTAATAACATTTTCTAGTCTTTCTTTCTGTACCTTGTTCTCAATCTGTAAATCATTAGGTGTCTTGTTCAGCTTATTTACTTCAGTCATCTGGAGATACTTCTGCTGGCACCCAACTGCAATATGACTTTATCATATAATGAATTTTATAGCGTAAGCTGATACACTAAAACTGTGAACCAATTAGCTTTATCCTTTTAAAAACAGCAAATGGCTGGTTTTTTTATCCATTCATAGCATAATGCAACGGACAGGCAATATACTACAGAAGCAGGGTTGCAAGAGATAACCACATAACACATGGTCGTTTTTAAGAGTGTGGCATGATTTGGACATTCATTCCAGAGCCTCTAGCCAAGTCAATCCTTGCAGAGAGTCAGGAAATATCACATTTTCACTTTCAGCTATTTTATTTGACTTTGTATATATTGAGAAACTGCATAGTAAGCACAACTAAAGAGTATATTCCTTGTTAGGTGATAAATTTGGAAAATGATTACCAAACATTATCTAATCATCTACTTAAAAAAGGAGAAAATGCCCCGAAGAACATACTTTCAAAATATTTATTCTCTATTCAGAAAGAAAAATATATCAGCAAACTAATATTAGAATGATTGCCAAAAGTACATATGTTGTTACATAGATGATACACACACTTGATGTGATATTGCAAATTTAACAGCTAGGAGCAATTTCTGTACAACTGCAGCAGATGTTATGGTTTGTGCCAAGAATTTGGATTCTTTATGGATGCAAATTGGAAATATTAATAAGCAATTGCACAGAATTAGTTTTAATATAATTTTATTCACTATTTCAAATATGTTACTGAAATGCAGAGTGTTGTAGTAGAGCCTGTGAGTAACGTTACAAACAGTAGTATGGGTGCCAAAAGGGGGGAAAGGGTTACTCAGGAGCAGGAATCTGATGATAAGCAGCAGAGAAAGAGGATCCCGGACATACTTACAGCACCTACCGATGAGGAGTTGTTTGAGGGATTCCCTGGGGATGATGGGTCAAGGAGAAGAAGGAGACACCATGGATTGGACTAAGATAAGAGAAGTGCAAGCTATTTGTGAGGCACCAACAACTAGTGATACCTTTATGGGGTTCTCTGGGAGTGAAGACTGGCAATCAGGGGATCCAACTGATTCTTGGGGGGGATCTAAGTTTTGACAGGAGATGGAGGAATTGGAGGGAGAGTCAAAGAAATTCACATGAAGAGCTGGGAGCAGCTGTGGGGGGTGGTGATGGGGTGGTGGTCAGTTCATCCTCTGATGATGGTTTGCAGATAAAACTGGGTTCAGGGATGAGGAGTCTTTGCAGAAGGCAAGGTGTTGATGTGCGTTCGTGTGCTGGGTATTGGGAAAGTTTCTTGTAGTCTTGCTGCTGCCTGTTTCATGTTTGGTGTTGGGCTCAGATCTGCAGTTTGGACCTGAATCGGTTTGGCTGGAGATGCTGCTTCTGCAGACACTGGAGCAACGCTGTTTTAGATTCCTCCTGCTTCGACCTTGGACTTCGGCTGATGACGCTTTTCTTCTTGCAACTCCCTCTGTTAACCATTTGTGTATTGTGCCTTTTTGTTTTGCCTTAGAGCACTTTGTTTGACTTGTTGCTTTTTGCATCCAGTTGTTCTGGATTACATTTCTGTTTACCCTTTTGAACCAGGTCTGGTTTGGGTTTTTGAGTTTTTGACCAGTGGAACTGCATTTAAGTACCCTACGTCCTTTTCCTTTTGTTTCAATAAACTCTGTTTTGAAAACACTTTTAAGTCTGGCCCTTTAAGGCGTCTGTGATTCCAACACAGAGGTTGATCAGATCCTGTGCCACACACCGAGCTTTAAATAATCCAAGGGTTTAATGGTTTACCCCTGACTTCAGCTAAGTATTACCAATTTGTTCATCATGAAACTGTAAAAAAGAACAAAATCCCTGTAATGAATAGCACTATTCAACTTTAGTGATGCTCAAGAAAATTTAGTAAATCCAACAGGCAGAGGCTCGAGAAAATACATTATTCATTAAAATATTTGAATCTTTCTCTGACTCACAACATTTCAGGGTCACATGAAGATAACATAGATGAAGAATAATGAAGAATAATTTTAATACTATAAGAAAGTGTCAGTGCAATTGGGCTCAAAGACAAAATTATCCCATACCTTGAGAATTACAGCAAACAAAGCCCTCTCCCTTTTTTTCACATAATGCATTGTTCCCATTGGAGAGACACAGAGGAAGGTCCTTTTAACAGATTTTAGTCCTTCTGAAAAGCATTCCTTCACATACTGAGCTCCCAATATATCTAGCCATGTCATCGTGAGTACATTGAATACATAGTAAAGGTTCAACCCATATGAAACCATGGTTTATGGGTATTATTTTGTGTTTATCCCAAAATGCTTACCCACAGTAGTGCAGCTACTGTGTTTTAGACTAGCTGAAGCTTCAGAGGATGTATCTACACATGTCAAATAAAATAGATTCACTTTGTAAATGATGTGAGTAGCAAACACAATGTAAAGTGGGTATACTAATGATGATGGTGATGCTAGATTTGTAGTAGAAGTGCTGTTTTTAATCATTGATCCGGCTCAAGGGGAAACAAAATGTATTCCAGAGCTTTTAAGAAGCTTCAGAGTGACCCTAAAGTTTCTGAGTTGTAGGTGGCTATGTCAAGCTGGATCTGGTGGTCAAACAGACCATTGCTATATCATCAATTAGACTCTGGCAGAACATTGCTTGTGAGATCACTTCTGTTGATCATATGGCTAGACACTCTAATCTCACCAGGAGTGACATTGCTACCAAGGTTTTTCCAGGGAGCTGTTTGTGGCCAATGAAACAGTGGTGGTATCAACAGTTCCAACATCTTAATTTAAAAAGGAGCTTTGGGACATCCCTGTGTTGTATCTGGAACAGTTCCTCAGCATAGTACTCCAGATTATTTTGGCAAGTGTAAATGCAGCTTGAGTCATCTTCATAGGCAGTTTCTACACATAGCACATGACCTTAATCTGATTGGGAGGTCACACTATAATGTTTTTAGATATGTGTGTGCATATTGTTTTTGTTTTAGTATATTTTTACTTTATAACACTTTGCATTTTTTTATTCAATGAAATCAGATGTGTTTAATTGGGAGGTTACTTGAACTCATGCAGCCAGGTGATCCCTGTCCAGCAAAGACCATGACTTAGGAGGGCTGTTGAAATTGGCCTAAGGCATTCCCATCCACAGAGTTTGCCTGGGCCACTATCAAGAAAGAGGAATCCAGAAGTACTTCTAAGCTATGCAATTCTTCCTTCAAAGGAAATCCAATCCCAGCCACGTCTGCAACAAAAAGGACCACTACAATAGCTGGGTCTAGACTTTGGGATCCTTTACCTTGATGGCAACACATTTTTTAAATTAAAAAATAGCCTATATTGCTGATACAGCTTCTCTGCAATTCTGTTTTACGTTGTACCTTTATTTACCACTGTTTTAATGGACCGCTATTATATTTTATGTATTACTGTTTGATTCTGAGATGTTTCATAATGTCTGTTACATAGCAAGTTTTATCCAATTTAAATATTCTTGTTGTTAGCTTATTTTATGGGAAGGCAGAACAAGAATGTGGTACAAATGAACACGTTTGTAAATAACATAAATTGAAGGTACTTCTCACATTTCAATACTCAATGAGTGTGTTTTAAAATATTTTTTCTAATCTGCAGTACACATTTCTCATGCCTTCACTCCAGTTCGTTTTTTAGGCATTCCTTCATATTCCTTGCAGGCCACCAATTTGCTGTAGGCAAGAAAGTATCTTGGAATGAACACAAGATGTCACTGGGGAGTTTCCATACAGCTTCCTTATTAAAAGCTGGTCATTAGAATAAATTAAATACATTTTATTTTATCCAAGTACCAACTTAATATATGAATACCGTAAACAAGAAGGTGCCTTCCACTTCCAAGCACCATATAGTTCATTAGGTGGAATTATAACTTAAATACTAAATGTTATGAAAGATGTTTACAGTAAAGAGCGCAAGCAAATCAAATATTGAATTAATAATGGAGGGATGAAAGCACTGACCAACAGAACACATTTTAAGGAATAAATGCTTCATTAATATTTAATATTCCCATGAATTTACTGGTATGTAACAGAAATGTTATTAGCTGCTCCTGCTTTTATTTCATATACTTTTAATCATTCAATGGAAGCTGCTTTTTTTCTATGTATACTATCCTGAACCACATTACACAAATTGACACATAATAGTGTCACCTAAGTTAATTGGACAGTTTGAAATAGAACAGAAATGAATGCCGCATTTGTTGCAGTGATGACCTGTGAATCTAGTACTATCAGAACAGGTCTGAGATAATTTGAAGCTTGATGAAAAAGAGGTTGACTTCCCATTCCATGTCCAGAAGCTTATAATTCTGGGAGAAAAGCAGGACATAAATACTATGAATCAACCAGACAGACAATTCAATATTATTTTGAATGGATTATGAGATAGCATCCTCCATCACATATAAGGTATATGTCTAATTTATGGGATTGAGGGCCGAAGGCATGGTATATTTTTCTTTGTCCCACTCCTGAATAAAGGATCCCTTTCTCCTCAAAGTGGGAAGGGATTCAACATTCAGTGAGCTGTATAAGATCCCATATATCTTATCTTCCTAAATGAGGAAAGTGAAAATGGGAAGTGAAGGGTCATAGGAATAAAGTGGAACAATCGGGTCCCCAGGTTGAAAACAAGTTCCTTAAAGTGATGAAATCCGAAATAAAATTAGCAATTCTTATAATATATATAGACTTTTCAGGGTGCATATACTTTGTATAATGCAATGTGACACCACTATAACTGTCACAGAATTGCAGTTTTACAAAGGCCTTTAGCCTTCTTTGGTAAAGAGTGTTAATGCCTCACAAAACTAGAAACTACCATTGAGTCATGGAAGTTAAAATGGTGTAGATTAAGATTAATTCTGCAGTATAGATGTATACTTAATATGTCACAAACTGTATAGAGCTATGTATAACTACTCCTAAGTAGTTATACATAGCTCTATAAACATCTTGGAATAATCGAGTGATTCCAGTGAAAGAAATCTGATATTTGCATCCTGCAAGTATTGTAATGTGGAGCCTGCATTTCTTCAGCCCTCTTCAGCAAGACAATCCAACTTTATTGAATTGCAAAAACAAAATTAAAGACAATGAACCATTGTAAATGGATGCTATCATGCTCAGTATACTGGAGCTGAGAAAATAATTACTTGTCTTACTAAAATAACAGCTCCAGGCCATCCAGTATTTTCAGAGGCTGAGTATCTTGGCTCTCACAAAGTATAAACACTTAGAAAAAATTCTTGTTTATGTTGGGGAATAAACCATATTCAGTTATGGAGGTTAACAGTCTAAAGAATTGGAAACTAATTAATTGAAAGTTTTACATCAAGTGGAAATTGGCAGAGGGTGCCTGCATTTATTTGTCTAAGGTCAAGTGAATATATGCAACTTTTCGGAAGAGAAGACCCAGATCTTGAGAAAGTGAAACATGGAAAAAGTCAGCTATAGAATGAAATCAATCCCTGGCATCTCTAGATTAAGGAACAAACCAATATGAAGATCATAGGAAAGGCTTCTACTGGAAATCCTGGATACTGAGCAAGTCAATTAGACCGAGTCATAAAGTTGGTCCATCCCATCTTATATTTTTTATCTGCCCAGGATTTCAAAGAAAACTTTTTTTAGTCCTACCTAGTGATCACATGTTTTCCCTGATCCCCCATCCAAGTGGAATCATGTTGACATAACATGCTCAACCATGTATTCATGTAATTTTTTCATAAATTATAAATTACAAAAATATTCCAGTATTCATGGTTCTTAATAAAAGAAATCAGTTTTAATGAAGCTTCCTCTTATGAAATACTTACGCTCATTCACAGACTGATGCTGGCACCTGGTCTTTCTGTCCGATTCTCATATTTTCCTCTTCAATCTCATATACATCTTATAATTCACATTACCACATATGCTATTAATATATCACTAACAAAAATGCAACAACATTTTAATATTTATTTATTTAACAGGCTTATTTCTCCTCCTAGAACTTACTTGACTACTTTAATATACTTTAAAATACAAAATAAGAATCAAATGAAATTCAGTGTTCCAGACATCAGTAACTGAAATATGAAATAAGATAGCAGCAGATGGCACAAATCACATTGTAGCAAAGATCCACAGATTCAAGTAGAATGAATAAGGCCATCATATGCACACTTCTAGTATAGTTATATCTCTATACCCCACCCCACTGCAAAAAAAATAGATATTTATTTATTTATTTATTTATTTATTTATTTATTTACAGTATTTATATTCCGCCCTTCTCACCCCGAAGGGGACTCAGGGCGGATCACATTACACATATAAGGCAAACATTCAATGCCTTAACATAGAACAAAGACAGAGACAAACGCAGCTCCGAGATGGCCTCGAACTCATGACCTCTTGGTCAGAATGATTTGTTGCAGCTGGCTGCAGCTGACTGCTCACCAGCCTGCGCCACAGCCCGGAGCTAAAGATTGGTCCATATACATTTATAATTTCAATTCTTACTGTAAGCATTTGCTTGGATGTCAGAGAACATGTTTCTCAATCCTACCCAGAGATCACAGGTGTTCCTTGATTTCCCATTTGTGTACAAGTAAAGTTTGCTCCTATTTGGCATCAGAAATCAGGCAAGATTGGATTTGTTTAGTATGCTATTTATTTTTGGACTATCTTTCCCAGAAGTGCCACCACAAAGGTGCACCATAGTAGCTAAAATGGAGATTGTGTGTCTTTGTGGAAGCTTTATTTCTATAGGGCTGCAGTTGATGAACCAAATGAAGTTGGTAAGCAACATTTCCCAGGTTCTTGTTCCCTCATTGTACTGTTGATCCCAGGAGACTTCCATAATTGCATATTAAAAATGGAGCTTGGGAAGAGATTTTTTAAAAGATAAATGAATATGATGATAAATGAAGGCTGTTGCTGGGACCAGAGAAAATCTCCTACTGCTGCACATTTAGGGCTGGCTTCAACCTGCCACTTCATTCAGAAGTATATCAAATTCCTTTACAATTTTTGAAAGCATTTTATGTAGATATTGACTATAGTTTTTAGTTCAGGAGATTTCCAGAGATTGATTACACAACATAACAAAAATCCTCCACAAAGTAACTGGATTCCCCACCACCTTTAAGATTAATTTTATATTTCAGTATATGGGGGTGGCAGCAGACCAGATACAGCATCAAAGGGGTAGAATTAGAGTGTCTGTCCTGTTCTTCCCACAAAGTCTAGGGACATGAGCAAGAAGCAAGGAAACTCTTTCATGAAACATCTGCATAAATTTTGGGGATTCAGTATGGCCTTGGCTATCAACATTCTCCAAAGTCATACCTTTCAGACTGAGTCCCTCTGGGAAAAGAGGGCAGGGTATAAATAAAGTTTTTTAATTATTATTTTATTATTATGGGATCCCAACACACTTTAGTCCCAGCCAGTATATTGACAATGTTCCAAGTATGATCAATTTTCAGAGATTGTGGGAATCACAGTCCAAAACAATTGGAGGTCTCAGATCTGGGTGCGGTGGGAAGCTGCATATGAATGCCTACTTTGTAGATTTACCTGCCAGTTGAAGTGACCAGTGGATCAACAACTATGTGGGTAGTGAATCGGCTCCTGATTTTGCCATTGTTCCTCTTTGAGCTAATTTGAATTGTGTGAGAGTTCTGCTAGTGATGACATTCTGAAAGGATAGGATACAGCACTAGGAGAATGCTTGTATAACTTGGGACAAATGGTAGTGAAATTATAGGTGGATTTACTGTCCCTGCAATGGTTCACCACACCTGTCAATCCTGCTGTTAATAATTCCCTAAGTAATTTCACATCCATCTATTTTGTATGCAAAATAGATCACAAATATTGAACTTTCATTCTATGTGCACTGGGATTTTTCATTCAAGGGACCCCAAGTAATTAAAAGATGTTTAATCGACAAAATGCTGTGCTTTTAAGCAATGAACATATTGATCAACTTATATACAAATGTACTATGTAGGTAACATTTAATTAAAAAACTTATTTCTCTTGTTAAATTGTGTACTTGGCAAAACTTAAAATACATTGATTGAGTCAAGCATACTACATGGTTTACAGCATTATTAACACTTCTGATATGGGTTTCCACAAGGCTGGTGGAATACAAAAGCCAGGAATCAATTTCTCACTTACTAAATTCTGATCAAGCAGGAGATGCTGAATATCTTTTCCCCAATTATCCTATGCCAGATGGAAAGTTAACTTATGAGATGAAAGTTGCTTCAAAAACAGTATGAAATGTCATTGGGAATCTCCTTATCAAAGATAGTAAAATTGCATCTAAGTCAACCCAAGCTTTAGACCATTTCTAAAAAGATAGTTCGTAGCTTACATTTTAAAATATATTTTAATGAAATAATTCATTATGAATTTCTAAACATACCAGATATTCAGAACACAAAGAACATATAGCATATACAGTCTATCTATGCATAAAACATTGCATACATGTTCCTAGTTACATTCTTTTTGTGTCACTTCATTTGCTTCATCACCTACTTCAGGAATTGATCCCAGCTCCTGGAGATAAATTAAGTTTTATAAAAGAGCAATTCTATTTTGCAAATAATGGTTCCAGGTTCATAAAAGAGATAGGGGCCGGGCTGTGGCACAGCTGTTGAGCAGCTGCCTTAAATCACTCTGACCATGAGGTCATGAGTTCGAGGCCAGCCCGTGGCGGGGTGAGCACCCGTCAATTAAAAATAAAAAATAGCCCCTGCTCGTTGCTGACCTAGCAACCCGAAAGATAGTTGCATCTATCAAGTAGGAGATAAGGTACCACTTATAAAAAGTGGGGAGGCAAGATTAACTAATTTACGACCTGGAATGAGGAAGTGCCGTCAGTGTGGATGATGAAGCAGCTGCTCCCCCCTGTGGCCAGAATCGAACATCCCCTCAGAAGAAGGTTAACTTGCCTCTGCGTGTGTCTCTCAGTCTCTGTTTGATGTGTTTATGGGCATTGAATGTTTGCCCTGTGTGTGTTATAATGTGATCCGCCCTGAGTCCCCTTCGGGGTGAGAAGGGCGGAATATAAATACTGTAAATAAATAAATAAATAAATAATATTTTTAAAATGTATATCATGTAGTTACATTTATATCCTACATGTATGTCTTTTTTCCAAAGTAACCAAGTTAGTTGTTAAAATAACTGATTCCAAAGAATAAGGCATCATTTTCTAGTGTATTATGTGTAATGGTATGCAAAATCTAAAAGAGAACTAAATGTTTTAAAATTGAATTATCTCTATTCCTTACAACGTGAGGAGGGAAATATTAACAAGCAAAAACACAGACATGTTTATTGGATTATAATCTTACAGGGCAACAAGAAACAGATAAAATTTCACCATGAGAGGCTGACCCATGGACTGTAAGTTATTTCTTCTTGATATAAATCAGACATAGATATCTGTGGGTCCAAAGTGTGAATATAAATCTCTAAACATAATGCTCCAGGTCTTTATACTTTCCTTAGACCACATCCTTTCACCAGGCCATAATTATGGGTTATCAATAATATCAGTATGGTCAAAAGGAGGAAAGGTAGATGAACCAATCTGTCTTTTTCTCTACTCCAGATTCATAGATGGAACCTTAAAGAATTGGGAGAATGAAAATGCAATACTCTCCCCCATATTTTGTCAATTCGTTGTGGAGGTGGAGGCTCCTTCTTTGGAGGCTTTTAAGCAGAGGTTGGATGACCATCTATTGGGAGTGCTTTGAATGTAGTTTTCCTGCTTCTTGGCAGGGGGTTAGACTGGATAGCCCATGAGGTCTCTTCCAACTTTATGATTCTATCATTCTATGAATTTTATTTATATTTTAAATACATTTATAAACAATAATGCATCCAACTTTGTTAACTTTCTTTCTTTGCTGCTGTTTTGTGTACCTAAACTGAACTCATCATAGGATTTTCTTGGCAAGATTTCTTCAGAGGGGGTTTGTGTATATGACTTATCCAAGATCAGCCATTGGATTTCCATGGCTAAGTAGGGATTTGAACACTGTTCTCCAGAATTCTAGTCCAGTGTTCAAATCCCTACACTACACTAGCACCCCCACCCCCCATTAAATTAACACAATTAATTATCACATCTTCCGCCTAGCATGTTTACATCATATCTAAATAAAATTCATTTGGCTCAATTCCAATAGTCAATCACTGTATCAAAAAGCACTATTCCAAAAATTGATATATTGGTGATCCATGTGTTGAAATCAGAACTGTGCAGGGAAAAAACCCTCCATCTTCCTTTATCTCTTCCCAGTTAGTTGTAGATGAAAGGTTAATGTTTCAGTTAGGGCAATAGAGAAAACTTTATAAGTGAAGGAAATAACAGAGCGATTTACTATATGTTGAATCTTACCATAATACCATCCTGTCCATCTTTGATGAAGACAATGAAAAGCTTTGCATAAAAATTTAATTTTTTCATTACTAGCATCTTTCCAGAAGGAAATTACAATCTTTCATTAGTTGGTTTGATGGAGTTATGTGTCTCTTAACTTCGCCTCCATTTTGGACAGAGTAAAGGCATGAGTCATACCAACCAATTTTTGGAATGCAGAACCAAATAGATTTTCCCCAAGATAATGAAAAACATGATGAGAAAAAGTTTTCCTCATTCCTGGTGTATTTGATGAAGCTTTCATAGAGTAAACACAGAAAGCTATTAAGTTGTGTTATTTATTATGTATTTTGTTTCCTTTTATATCCATGTGAGCTAATTTAACATTCTTGACAAAGGACACCTATTCACTGAGACTATCAAACAAGCACAAGTTAACTATTGTACTGTCTTGCCATAAGGGGTGAAGTGATAACATAAGCCGAGTACATCTGCAGGCTAATATTTCTAGGCAGTTAATGACTTCTGGTGGCACTGTTCATCATAAAACATGAAGGGTGGAAGTAATTAATGGATGCTACACAGATCACACACCACTAGCTTGTCAAAGCATATTTTGTACTTGGGACTGTTGGGGAGGATAATTTGACCCATAAACCATGTTAGTAGCATTTTCTTGATAACTGCAAGGATCTGATGGATTCAAATGGGCATGGGGGTAGTTTTTCTTACAACATGTTAAGTAAAACTGACTGCTGTGGCCTGAAAGCCTGCTGGTATTTAACATTTATGTAGACTCAATGAGAACATACGTAAATTAAAGCCCATTTGGATCACAGCTAAAGTCTGTCTAGTCTAGTGTCCTGTTTTCCAAGGCAGCCAATGGGTTACCTATAAGAAATCAATATGGAGGACAGTAGTATAATGCAATATATATGCTGTTAAAATGCTGCTTGATTGGGATCATTATTTTTATTCAATTTTCTTGCAGTTTCTACAAACTGCCTGCTTAGATTTTGCAAACCTGAGGCCATAGCTTCCTCCATGAAGTCAATTTATTTGTAATGTGGTCTTCTTTTTTTGCTACTGTCCTACACTTTACCAAGCATAATTCTCTTTTCTAAAATGTCACATCATCCCATGACATATTCAAACTACAACCTCAGTTTCGCCATTTTGACTGAAGGTTTGCTCAAAAACATCTAAGTTTTTCTCACCCTCTGTTGTTTAGATTGGCTGAGAATTGATACAACCGGTGACTACAATTTCCAGAACTCTCTTGTAGTTTGTCTTATTTTTTAAAATGTTATGGTAAAGTCTTAAAATAATTCCTAAAAAATCAGGAGATTGGTGAATTGTTCTGAAACTTGGCAGACCTGCAGTCATAAATAGGGTCTAAAACTGAGGTAGGTTTCATACAGATAGGCCTTAAAATGACTGATGATTGAGCTTCTAAAGTTTCTTCATTGTAGCAAAAGGGCTGAATCTTTGTCGAATGAAAATGGCACCCCCCCCCCCGCATTTGAGCAATTTCCCAGTAAAAGAATGAAGGCTTATCCAAAAACAGAAATGAAAACTGCATGGTTTTATGTCGAATTGCACAATCCTAACATTAATGTGGCCTGTACCAAAAGTAATAAGAATGAAGATTTATATATATATATATATATATATATATATATATATATATATATATGAAGTTTTACCTTATAAGATAGAGTAAATTAACATCAAAAGAGTGAGAACATTTGATTGTATAGAAAGTAGGAAAACTGTGATTAAAAAAGGATCAAAAAGGAAGAGAGAGAGGAAAAAACCAAAAACCAAAAACAAAGCTAAAGTGTCCATATTTATACATAAAGAAGATTCATAGCAGTGGAAGACATCTTCAATGAGTAGCCCTCCTTGCAGCTGCCTGGACATTTCAGTTATCTCAAAATAATGTCCTTTGAGGTGGGGAAAGAAATCATACAGAGCCAATTCAGCTGAGGAAACATTCAGAACAGCCTTCACATGAGCCACATTGTTCTCTGTTCTTGAAATTGAAGGACACTGCCCTAGACCCCACTGCATTTTTGCCAATGCCAAAACATAGAAACTACCATGCAGTTTGCTAACATACTGACTTCCTCAAAGGTGCAGACTCAACTGAAGAAGATCACACACACACACACACACTATATCTATATATATAAAAGAGTGATGGAATCAGGGCACCGGACAAAACAGCAAAACTACAGGCTCCCCAACCTCGAAATTTGACAACACAACCCATCATCCACGCCTCTAGGTTGATACAACAAAAAGAAAAGAAAAATAAACTCCTAATTAGAGGGAGAGCAATAATTGTTACATCCTAATCATGTTTCCTAATTGCAGCATTCATACTTGCCTCCAACAGACAAAAAAAAAACCAATCAGAAATATTGTATATTCACAACCTTTAGGAAATAATATCCCCTGATGGCGCAGCGTGTTAAAGCGCTGAGCTGCTGAACTTCTGGACTGAAAGGCCGCAGGTTTGAATTGGGGGAGCAGAGAGAGCCCCCACTGTTAGCCCCAGCTTCTGCCAACCCAGAAATTCAAAAACATACAAATGTGAGTGCATCAATAGGTACTGCTCTGGTGGGAAGGTAACGCCGCTCCATGCAGTCATCCCACATGACCTTGGAGGAGTCTACGAACAATGCCGGCTCTTCGGCTTAGAAATGGAGATGAGCACCAACCCCCAGAGTCAGGGGAAAACATTTACCCTTTACCTTAACTACCACCAATTCCTCAATACTTTATTTCCCATACCACCATACTTCGCCACAGCAACATTTTCCATTGGTAACACATGTTTACATTCTTCCCCCTTTTTTCTCCCTCCCTCCCCTCCCAGGGAACAGTTTTCCTGTATTTATTACGATTGTTCGATCATGGGGATAATCTTGTTTAATTCCTTATATTTGTCTTTCCCCTTTATTCTGTAAATTAAGTCTTTCCATTTTGCCTCCCATGACTTTCTGATTTGGCCCATTCTATAGTAACTTTTCCTTTTGCTAATGTAGTCTTGGAGGAGGTAGTCTGCTAAATATTTATACCATGTTTTAGTATCCCATTTCTTTTGGTCCTTCCAGCCTAAGGTGACTGAGGCTTTAATTGCATCTAACATATAATTTATTAATCATTCCCATTTTTAGTTCCCCCCTCACCTTCAATTTTCTGGAGGAAAAATTGTCTCTTGTTCCAATTGATTTTTATCCCTAATAGCTCCTCCATTTCTGTCTTAATTGTTTTATGGAACTTTTGTATTTTTTTTGCAATCCCACCACACGTGGGTGTATGTTCCGGTTTTCCCACAGTTGTGCCAGCATTGTTTTGGGGAAGTTCTGGTTATATGAGCTAATTGCACAGGTGTTGTATACCCTTTTGTCTGGATTTTGCGTTGAATTTCCTTTATCTTTAAATGTTTTATTTTATTAATTGAATTTATCCAATTGTCTATTTCTCTCTCACTACAACTTAATTCCTCTTTCCAGATTTCTGTCAAGGTATTTTTTTTATATTTTCCTGTGATTATTTTGTGATTATTTTATAAATATATCCCATGATTCCTTTTTCTTTATCTACTTTCCATTTTATTATTTTATCAAGATCTGTCTCTGGGATTTCCTTACTCTTCCATTCTGTTAACTTTAGCTGAAGGAGATCTGATTGTATGCTTCGGTTCCGCCTCCACCTGCCTCAATGCCTACTTTCCTTTTCTGGCCCTTCTTTACTGCACACAAAAAATTACTGCCATCAGAAACATCAGGAAATTATGTCATTCTGGTCATCTACAAATTATGAGCCACTAGAGCTATTGTGATCCTCTCCATACAGTAAAATTGGTACAAATCATTTGTTGAAAAATGCAGTGTCAAAGTCTGATACATTGCAATTGTACAGCAGTTAATTCTTACATTGAGTTTTCTGCCAGTTCAAACCCCCTCCAGTCATGTTTAATTACCACCCAGTAATTAATCAATGCAAGTTTCCATGTTTTCAAAAGCCAGATGTGAAGGATTTAAATTGGCAAGTTGGAAATTGAAAGCAGAGTGAAGAGATAACTTAGGTGAGATGACCTGTCTCAGTCAGTGTTAATAGGAAGCTGATAAGGTAACAGTTTTGCTTGCTGAGAGTTTATAATGAGCGTGTTTTTCTGAATTTCCTAATCTGATTGCAAGGCACCTGGTTTGTATAATTTAAGAGAGACAAATGTTCTGCATTAGCTGTTAGCTGTAAAGTGAATATTTTCATCTTATTCCTCAAGACCTTCCATCTTGTGAAGATGTGAGATAGAAGCAGAAACAGAGGCTAAAGAGGGGAACCCAGAATCATTTAAAAAAACTGTCACAGCAAACTGTCTACAACAAAGACATTCCTGTTCAAGAAATTTCAGTGTCTATTGCTGCAGCAGCCAAGAGGATGATGAAATGAATACTAGTAGCATCTATAAACCCTTCTCATTAAAAATCAGCAGAGTTAAACTTCTCCATAGCTGTCTTTTCAATTAGTTTAAGAGGCTAGAAGGAAGATGAAATTGTTCTAAGGTCTCCTTAAAAATCTGATAATCCCTCCAGGTGGAAAAGGCTAATCAGTCTGACTAAATTTACCAAATGGACTATTGAGTACTTTGTACTGTTTAAGCCAACAACAGCCAAAAGACAAGGTAGACATGTCAGGTCCAAATTTATGACTGCTTCAAGATACTTGTTATAGGTAGCTGTGTAAGCAATTACGTTGAGGATGGCACTTAAATTTCCTCCTGCATGATACAACTTTGAAGTAAATGTTTGCTTTAAGCACTAGGTCTAACTGAAACGTTCAGCAGATTTGTAAATCAAGATAAATTCCACTATTGTCCATAGTATAACTTGCTAAAGCCAAGAAGACTATGTCCCTATTTAGTATGAATATATATTCATTAAACAGTTCTAAGACGTTTTTGTATCATGAAATCTGAGTGCTGATGCCAGACTTTTAAAGGCTTGAATGCCTTTTATAAACTTCTGCATTTGGTTCCTATTTAATATGAGAGTCACCTTGTGAGGACTATGTGTTAAAAAATAACCTTTATTAGGTAGGAAGGAAAAGGAAACATATGTTCATGAATACTAGATAAAAAATATGGGATGGAAAGCTATTCCAAAAAGAGAAGGCAGATTGAGAGAAGGAGACAAATGATGTGCAAGACAAGCAAGGAAGAATGACATGTAAAGAATAAGGCCTTTAGAAATGCTTAAGTGGGAAAAATGTGGAAAGAATGCTTGGTGGTAGATCAAATCTATTATGGTACGCCAGACATCACCAGAAAGTACTGCATTCATCAAACAGAAATGCAAGGGATTGACAAGGTCAAATATTTCAAAACTCCTGGAGGTCTTCCATTAGAATGGAATGCAGATGGTTATGCATAAATCCAAGAATTTCAAAAATCAGTCACATATCATCCTGCAAGCCGATGTTTGAAAGATGGATCTGCAAGCCACACCCATTACCCAGAAGAAAAGAAGAGGCAGAGATGTAAGACCACCTTTCTTTGAAAACAGTAGAACATAAACATTTTGGTGGGCATGGAAATTTTAAATTAAATACAGACAATTAAAAAATAGGAAGGTAAAAGAAAAGGAGCAGGACAGTAAAAGTAGAAAAAGTAGTGCAATAAGGCAACAATAGGAAACTTCACCTTGCTGACCAGATTTGGTATGGCTGATCTGAGATAGTTTTTAAACAACTGATTTTAAAGTGAAGACACTAAAAACTAAATTGTTTTTAGTGTTTATGTAAATTTATAGTTTATTTTATGTTCTGTCATTGAATGTTTGCCGTATATATGTTGTGCTCTGCTCCGAGTCCCCTTCGGGGTAAGAAGGGTGGAATATAAATGCTTTAAATAAATAAATAAATATAAAATGTGAGGACAAAATAAAACCACTCTGGCAACAACCTTTTGTTCATATGAATGTTTTCCCCAAAGTAATTAGAACTTCCTGCTCTTTTTTCCAGATCTCCAAGGCACAGATATTGTCACTTTTTTAATGAAAATAAAGGTAGGGAGGAAAATGTTGAGAGAGAGGAAGATGAACATGAAGCAAGAAAGAAGAAGAGATATCACTGCTCCTGGTCTTTGTCTGTAAACTCTGAACTAAATTTCAACACTTCCCTCTTTACAAATGAAACCTATTAGTCTTATAATTTATTAGAACACTTTTATCACATCATGAACATTCACAGCTAAAATAAAATATTAGCCAAACAGCTGGATTTATATTGATTTGCGTCCAGCTTCATTTAGGCCTAGAAGAAAATTAACTGAGTATTGTTCCCAATAAAACATGTTGTAAAATGTGATGGCTTGCTGGCATATAGGATTTCTCAAAATAATTAACATATTATACAAAAAAGGAAAATACTCTGCTTCCTTGTATAATGTCGCAAGTAGCAAACCAAGCAGCAATAAGTATTTAATGTCTTGCCAATAAAAAATAATAAAGCAGGAGGGGGGCTTTCCTCCCCCTCCATTTGTCATCAGCTGAACCTGGTGTGGGTTTTTTTCTGGTTGAGGATATCTTTGGCTAGCTCCACCTCATCTGGTTGTTCAAGTGGGGTTGATCAAGCCTGTTTGTGGCCTCCATAAGCCTCATTTAGGCCTTGCTGAAAAGTTGCAGACCACTTGTTCAACCTGTTGCACCTCAGCGGGAGTTCACTTTGCCCATAACACTGAGGAAACCAAAAGTCATAGTAAAACAGTTTATTTATAAAAACACATCAAAAGGGAAAATGACCATAGAAAATAGGAAAGGCAAAATCCAGGAGGAAATGAAGAAAAATAGTCATACAAGCAACAAGCCAGACCAAACTGGCAATAGGAAAACCATCCAAAGGTAATAGTCCAAACAGCTCACAGCTGTTTCAAGAAACAAGGTACAGCAATCTCAAAATCCATCATGAGAGTAAATCCAGAAAAACAAGGACCAAAACATGAACATGAATCCAAAACCCAGACTATAAAACTTCTTATTCTATGCATCCAAACTCCTCAGATCTTGAACTAGGACATGAACTGGAAAAAGACTTGAGATCCATGTTTGTCACCAACGTTTCCTGATTTGCCTCTAATGAAATAATCTTTTTCATTTAAGGGCCACAGAACATGAAATCATGCAGTTAGCATCTGCTTTGACGCTTCAAGGTCTTTTCCCAAATTCTGTTTGACCTTCAGAGCTTTGCCCCCTCCTCCCTAGAGTTGAGCTTCAAACTCTATCAACAACAGGTGTCTTCCCAGGGGAAACTTACCTCTCATGAGAAGCTTCACTATCTTGCAGTTCTTTATCTTGCATTGCTAAGGAATGATTAGACTAAAGGATCACCTCCTTAACATCCGGCTCAGCTGTTTCCCTCTGTGGCACCTTTTCACAGGCAGTCTCCTGTTCTAAAATCCCCTAATTTTCCTCACTGGAAAACCAATCAGTCCTCACAACCATCCCCTCATTGTCCGCATATGACTGAACCACAACACAAGCATTAAGCCTTTGCACTAATATTCTTGGAAGCTTCCATTTGGTTTTGGGCCTCTTGATCAAATTTTAAGCTGCAGGCTTTGAGCCCTTGCCAGTATTTTTAGGGTATCCATTTGCTTTCAGGATACATGTTCACACTTTAAGCCTTGCCAGTCTGGCAGCCATATTGTCTTCTCCTTCACACTCAGTCTCAGGCAACCATTTTAGGTTCTCCTTAATACTTGTTGTGGGGCAGTCATATTGTCTCCTTCACACTTGCTCTTAGGCAGCTATTTTGGATCTCTTTTATATTAGCTGAGGCACAGCCATATTGTCTCCTACACAGTTTATTAAAGATACAGAACCAAAAATGCTCGTAAAAAACAAAGAGCTAGGCAAACACTCGCCTTCAATATGAAAAGTCACTCAAAAACGGTTCAAAAGATAAACCGGATTAAACAGGAGTTTAATCCGGGTTAAACCAAAAATGCTTACTTCAGCCTGGGACTATAAACAAACAAAAGCTGGTAAACAAAGATTCAATAGAACATAAATACTGGCAGCAGATTCCTCTCTGCTACTCAACAGCTGTGGTTGAGCAACTAAGTTGTTACTCCTCCGTGCAGTGGGCGAACTCCGGGTCCAAACACATCAATCAAGGGTTGCAGCGGTCAGCGGGGTCCCAATCCGGTCCGAGGTCGATTACCAGGTGCAGGCGTCTTAGGTTCCACGAAATCCTCCGATAACCAAAGAAAGGGTCGTCCAAGATCGTAGTCAGTCAGTCAGTCAGTCAGTCAGCCAGTCCAGCGTCAATTCCGAGTAGGTAAATAATGTCCGTCAAGAAGACGACGGAGGTCCAAGCTAATAAGATTAAACACAGGTTGCACAACAAAAGCCCACACAGTTCCTCCCGCCGCCTATGCCCAGTGTCCTTGGTAACTTACGTATTCAGCAAATGAAACACACCCGTCTTCAGGAATTTCCCAACAAGATCCCAAGCGTCCGTCCAGATTACCTTGCCCAACGCAATTAGCCCTGGATTCAAGACCCCATTTTATGCCAGTTACAACTCCTCATCACTATCAGGTGTTACCCTAATTCCAGGTGCCTCATCATCATCATCCTCATCAGAACTAAAACATCTTTGACTACACCCCACAGCATCTCCAGCTGTGGATCCCGTCCCATCCCTCCAACTCGTCCACGGGTCCGATCCTGCAACCCGCCAGTCGCTTCCCATGCTATCATTACCAGGAACACCCAAATCCTCCCTCACACGAGTCCATTCCATGTCATCCTCCTCTGAGCTAACCACCTCTTCCTCCATTCTCTCAGTAAAACCCTCAAAGGAGTCTTCGTCAGATGGTTCTGCAAAGATATCCCGCAGCCGTTTCCTCTCTCGCTCCTCAAGAGAGTCTGACTCTCGAGGAGTCTTACGACCACGTCTCCCAGTATTGGAGCCATAAGGCTCAACCATAACACTATCCCCTCTCACAAAGGCCTCCTCCTCCAAAGGTGGAGATACAGCAGTGATGTCTTCAGCTACAGTGTTACGGCGCCCAGAAGTATCTAACTTTAACAAAGAACGGTGAAAGACAGGATGGATCTTAAAAGAAGAAGGTAAACGCAGTCTAAATGCCACAGAAGAGATTTTTTTTAGTAATAGGAAAAGGCCCCAAATACCGTGGCGCAAACTTTCCTCCAGCCTGTTTAATGTATTTAGAAGATAGCCAAACCAGATCCCCTTCCTCCAACTCCTCCCCGACTTGTCTATGGTGGTCGGCCTGAGTCTTCTGCGCTGCCTTAGCTTCTAACAACAGCCGGCGAGCATCATCATGTAAGGCAGCCATTTCAGACGAACGGTACACCGGATCAGAGGAAACTACATTAGTCGACGGCGCCACCCCTCCCCGTGGATGAAAGCCATAAGTTAACTCAAAGGGAGTGTGTTGACTAGACGTGTGTACAGCGTTATTATAGGCGAACTCAGCCACCGATAACCACTTAACCCAAGCAGTTGGCTGCTCCAGACAAAAACAACGTAAATATTGTTCCAACAGCCCATTCACTCTTTCAGATTGACCATCTGTTTGTGGATGAAAAGCAGAAGACACATTCAATTTGGTTCCCAAGCACTCATGGAAGTGCCTCCAAAAACGAGACACAAACTGAGGAGCTCTATCAGAAACAATAACCTCAGGAGCTCCATGCAAGCGAAAGATATGTTTGGTAAACAATAAAGCCAATGTAGGAGCTGCAGGAATTGTGGAACACGGTATAAAATGAGCCATTTTAGAAAATAGATCCACCACCACCCAAATACATGTATAACCCCCAGACCTAGGCAAGTCAGAAATAAAATCCATGGAAATAATCTGCCATGGTCTCTCAGGAACAGGCAAGGAGGATAATAACCCCCTAGGGCGCCCGGCAGGCATCTTACTCTGTTGACAAACGGCGCAGGTGTCACAAAAGCGGAGAATGTCCTGACGCATCTTTGGCCACCAATACCTTCTGGTAATGAGTTGTACGGTCTTAAATCTGCCAAAATGCCCAGCCATTGGTTCGTCATGATGTGCCCTGATAACTTCTAACCTAAGCGCCCCTGCCGGTACATAAACCTGACCATTACGTACTAATACCCCCTCCTGGTCTTGTAAATGAGGCAGCATAGTACGATTTCCTACCGAAAGTAGCATGAGTTGTTCCTGGGTCCAATTATCATCTTTCTGAGCCTCTAGGATTTGAGCATGTAATCCCGTCTCATTGTCCACCACACATAAAGAGGCAGTAGGCAAAACTGTCTGACACACTGGCTGCTCGCAAGTCTTGAACTCCGGCTTACGAGATAATGCATCTGCCCACAAGTTTTCCTTCCCTTCTACAAACTGAACTTTAAAATTGAACCTGGAGAAAAACAAAGCCCATCGAATCTGACGTTGATTCAATTTCTTGGCAGTTTGTAAATGTTCTAAATTCTTATGGTCAGATCTGACCAGAATTTGATGTCGTGCGCCCTCTAACCAGTGCCGCCACACCTCAAACGCCACCTTGATAGCCAGCAACTCCTTTTCCCAGATGGTATAGTTTTGTTCAAAAGGTGTTAGTTGCCTGGAGTAAAATCCACAGGGACGCAAAGTCCCTGAAGAATCTCTTTGCGATGATACAGCCCCCAATGCATAACTAGAAGCGTCTGCTTCTACTATGAACGGTCTATTAATGTCCGGATGGATTAGTATGTTGTCAGCCTGGAAACTAGACTTCAACTGTAGAAATGCATCGTGAGCCTCCCGTCCCCACACAAACGGTTGTTTCTTTCGCAAGAGTTGCGTTAAAGGTACAGTGAGTTTGGCAAAGTTTGGGATAAACTCTCGGTAATAGTTAGCAAAACCCAAGAATCGCTGTACATCTTTCTTAGACTTGAGTTCTTGCCATGAGTTGACTGCGTCAACTTTGTGCGGATCCATTTTGAGTTCCTTTCCCGAAACTACATGTCCCAGGAACTCAACTTCAGACACGTGAAACACACATTTGGAAGCCTTAGCGAAAAGCCCATTACCCCGTAGACGATGCAGTACCTGTTTCACATGCTGCTGGTGTTCCCTTTCATCCTTAGAGAAAATCAATATATCGTCCAAATAAACCACCACAAATTGATCAATTAAATCCCTAAACACATCATTTATGAATCTTTGGAAGACCGCGGGCGCATTGCAAAGTCCGAAAGGCATTACTCGGAACTCGTGACATCCGAAACACGTGTTAAATGCCGTCTTCCATTAATCACCTTCCCGTATCCTAATCAAGTTATACGCCCCCCCGCAGGTCGAGCTTGGTAAAGATCTTAGCCCCTTGCACTCTCGATAATAATTCCGAGATCAAAGGTAGCGGATACCGATCACGAATGGTGTTTTTATTAAGTACCCGATAATCACACACTAATCTAAGCTCTCCCGTCTTCTTAGCTACAAAGAACACAGGTGCGGCAGTTGGAGAGCTAGATGGGCGGATAAAACCTTTGGCTAGGTTCTCGTCAAGAAATTCCCTCAAAGCTTGCCTTTCTGGTACTGTTAAAGCGTACAACCTTCCTGCTGGTAATTTAGCACCCTCTACTAGTCTAATCGCACAATCATATGGTCTATGAGGCGGCAACTTGTCTGCCTCCCTCTTACAAAACACATCTTGAAACTCTTGATATTCAACAGGCACACCCTCCATGTCAGGCTGAGAAGGACTAAGAGCAAAACATTCCTGCCTGTTAAAAGCTATAGTACGCTTTACCCAATCCACTTGAGGATTTACCAAAGTCAACCAATCCATTCCCAGGATTACATCATATCTTGGTAAACGTGTAATGTCCCAAACAAACTTTCCCGTTACTCCTTGTACTTCCCACATTATTTCTGAGGTCTCACGATTAACCACCCCAGACTCCAATAGTTTCCCGTCCGCTCCTTCCACCCATATATCGCATGCTTTTCGTACTGTAGGAAGCCCATGCTTTCTTGCAAACCCAACATCCACATACGAGACCGTAGCCCCTGAGTTCAGCAGTGCCAGAGTAGAAGCAAGTTCTTTTCCCCCAACAGATAAAGAAATGGGTATAAAGACATGTTTCTTCCCCTCAAGTGACTGCTTTAGAAGCCCTAGTGCGTTGGACTCACGTCGCACTAGGGCTGACCTTTTCCCGAAAGCTGAGAAGGCTTAACATTACAATTTCTAGCAAAATGCCCAGCGTTCCCACAATACAAACACAGTCCTAATTGTCTTCTACGGTCCTTTTCTGCCGTTGACAATTTTCTAAACACCCCAAGTTCCATAGGTTCCTCCCCTTTTGCTACAGGTGCCCTAGGCGCAGATACAGTTGGCGCATACATTGCTCTAGACTGTTTGCGAGATTCGAACTGGGCGTCTAAACGCAAAACTTTTGCCACCAAAGCGTCCCAGTTTTCTGCCGTCTCTAAACGTGCCAATTCATCCTGGAGATAATCATTTAAGCCCGCAATAAACAAGAGCATAAACGCGTTCTCTCCCCAGTCAAGTTGATGGCGATAAGAGTTAAACTTATTTAAATAGTCCAAAACAGACCCCTTTCCCTGTTTCAACCGATAAAGAGCCCAGCTAGCATTCTCCATACGGAGGGGATCCCCAAAAGTGTCAGATAGTAACTTCTTGAAATCATTTAAATTGTCCTTGACTGGGTCGTTTCCCAAAATTAAATTAGTGGCCCATTGTCCCGCAGGACCGGTCAATAAACTCAAAATAAATGCCACCTTACTGGTGTCCGTAGGAAAAGCCTGAGCACTAATTTGGGAAAAATAAAGTTCAATTTGCGCCAAAAAAGTAGGCAACTTATTTCGAGACCCGTCAAAACGTTCGGGAGTCATAACATGTCCTTTAGCTGGCTGTGCTGCTTGTGCAGCGTAAAATGCAGCCTGCAACTGGTCAAAACGAGCCTTAAGCTCCTCCATCGTCTTCTAAACATGATTACCTAACTAGAAAAACTTCTTTCTGGCGTTGGGCAATATGTAAAGGACAGAACGCCAGTAGATAAGATTCAACACAGTTTATTAAAGATACAGAACCAAAAATGCTCGTAAAAAACAAAGAGCTAGGCAAACACTCGCCTTCAATATGAAAAGTCACTCAAAAACGGTTCAAAAGATAAACCGGATTAAACAGGAGTTTAATCCGGGTTAAACCAAAAATGCTTACTTCAGCCTGGGACTATAAACAAACAAAAGCTGGTAAACAAAGATTCAATAGAACATAAATACTGGCAGCAGATTCCTCTCTGCTACTCAACAGCTGTAGTTGAGCAACTAAGTTGTTACTCCTCCGTGCAGCGGGCGAACTCCGGGTCCAAACACATCAATCAAGGGTTGCAGCGGTCAGCGGGGTCCCAATCCGGTCCAAGGTCGATTACCAGGTGCAGGCGTCTTAGGTTCCACGAAATCCTCCGATAACCAAAGAAAGGGTCGTCCAAGATCGTAGTCAGTCAGTCAGTCAGTCAGTCAGCCAGTCCAGCATCAATTCCGAGTAGGTAAATAATGTCCGTCAAGAAGACGACGGAGGTCCAAGCTAATAAGATTAAACACAGGTTGCACAACAAAAGCCCACACAGTTCCTCCCGCCGCCTATGCCCAGTGTCCTTGGTAACTTACGTATTCAGCAAACGAAACACACCCGTCTTCAGGAATTTCCCAACAAGATCCCAAGCGTCCGTCCAGATTACCTTGCCCAACGCAATTAGCCCTGGATTCAAGACCCCATTTTATGCCAGTTACAACTCCTCATCGCTATCAGGTGTTACCCTAATTCCAGGTGCCTCATCATCATCATCCTCATCAGAACTAAAACATCTTTGACTACGCCCCACAGCATCCCCAGCTGTGGATCCCGTCCCATCCCTCCAACTCGTCCACGGGTCCGATCCTGCAACCCGCCAGTCGCTTCCCATGCTATCATTACCAGGAACACCCAAATCCTCCCTCACACGAGTCCATTCCATGTCATCCTCCTCTGAGCTAACCACCTCTTCCTCCATTCTCTCAGTAAAACCCTCAAAGGAGTCTTCGTCAGATGGTTCTGCAAAGATATCCCGCAGCCGTTTCCTTTCTCGCTCCTCAAGAGAGTCTGACTCTCGAGGAGTCTTACGACCACGTCTCCCAGTATTGGAGCCATAAGGCTCAACCATAACACATATGTAAAGTGGGAACTTTCAGCTAGCAGCCAGTTTGCTACAGACTTCCAGGACAGCTAGTATGTTAAAGACAAATTTCTGTTTAGAACACTTATGCCTGTGTAGCAATTCAAGTGCTTTTTCCCTAGCACTTGGCAGGCATTTTTCGTATTCCTTAGTGCCCAATAGAGTGCCATTTTGTATGTTCCTAAGGCCATATTATGTTCTCCTTAGCCCTTGTCCTGGGGTTATATTTTTTTTTTTACTTACAGTATTATACTTGCCTTTAGGGAGCCATTTTTGTGACAGCTTTAGTACTTGTCATTGAGTGGCCATATTGTATCTTCCTTGGCACTTGTCTTTAGGTATCCATATTTGGTGCTTGTCTTTAGGTGGCTCTATTTGTCCCATAATTAGTATACCATACCTAGTAGTTGTCTTTGGGTGGCCATGTTGCATTCCCCATGTCACTTGTTATTGGGCTACGATATTGTTTCATACTTAGCATGTGTCTTTAGGTGGCCATTTTTAACACTTGCCATTTGGCAGCCATTTCATATCCTCCTTAGCACTTGTCATCAGGCGGTCATTTTGTAGACTCTAGGGCTTGTTATTGGATGGCCATTTTATATCTTTCCAGGCACTGGTCCTTGGGTGGCCATCTTGTGTTTTCCTTAGCAGTGTAGTAGGTGGCTGCTTTAAGGTTTTAATTCAGCTTCACCCGGTATCCTTTGACATGATGCTTAATCGATTGGGTGGCCATTTTGGTCTGGTTCAATGGACACAGTTACGTTTGGACCACTACACATTAAGTTGTGATTTGATAGTGTCCCATTTAATTTCTCTCTTTTTGATTTTACGTTACAACATGCCTCCTAAATAGGATTTAGGTGGGAAGAAAAAAAATTGCCTTCTAAAACATTCACCTTCTGATTTGCAATAGCAGATGGAGATGGATTCCAATGGGGACCAAATGGGCTTCAACCGTGCAGTTTTGCTCTCCAAGATAGAAGGACTCGATCAGCAGTAGTTGGGAGTAAGAAGGCCAAGGCGGGCATCCCAAGATTCACATAAAGGATCATTTATGGGAATGGTTTCATTTTGCTTAGTTTCCTTGGAGGTGTCGGCTTGGAGGTGACAGGTGAGATAAGTGCTACAAAACCTAGTGATCACATTTTGTTTTATGCCCTCCTTTTATTCTAACTATGTGACCATGATAATTTTAATCTTAATGTATGGAAAACACTTAGGACAAATGCAGTACCTTTTACTTTTGTCTCATTGCCAAGAACTTTTAAATATCCCATAATCTGGGATATGTAATCTGATTTTAGAGAAAATGACACTCTGACTAACTCAAGCACGAAATTTGTATGTTCTGAAGAGTACCCTGAAGATGGTACATATATCTAGGTATCATGGGAGAAGGGATATATCTAATAACTAATATTGCTCAAACATAAATCTATGCTAAGGTATCCAACAATAAGGTTTTCCACCATGAAATAGTATCCTTTCTCCCACAGGAAAGAAAAAAAGTAGTAAACAGTTTTGTGCTGTGAAGGTGTTTGTTCTGAGAACCGCTGCTAGGTAGAATAAAGTAAAAATTGCTGACCTTGAGGGGCAAATTCTAACCAGAGCTTTGTGAGAAGTGGCCCGGCTGGTTTAGGGATACTGAGATTTGTTGTTCAAAAAATACTTTTGATATGCTTCATGCAGCTCAAGTTTACAGGAATAAGTTTAAGGGAAGCTAAAACTCAAAAATTAGAGTGAGAATGTGGTGAATGCCATTTGTCTGGATTTCAACAAAGCTTAAAAGAATGTTTTGATTAGCAAACTGATTCTAGAAGAAAATGGTTTTGCTATTCGAATAGGAAATCCTGGAACTAGTACGAGGCCAGGATGATGTTAGCACAAACCACAGAGTACTGATGCGTATTAAGGGTTTAATTTGTGAGCTTTCATGGGTATCCATTGTGTAGCCGCTGCATTCTAAAGGTCAGGAAAGAATGCTTCTGGAACATGGTCATATAGCCCGGAAAACTCACAGCAACCCAGTTTGAAGCTAGTTTCAAACTGCCTTAAATGATTAATAGGGCCACAGATCATGGGGTGGATTTATTCTAAGTTTGTTTTTATGAAATTAATCCACCTGCTATCATGTAATTCAGTTAAAAGTTTTCTGTGCATGAAAGTTTATGCAATATGATGGCATGTTGTTTTTCTCAGGAAAAAAACTAACCTACTTTGCCATATCTTTCAAAGTTATTTTCATGGACATTAGCCACAACATTACTGCATTGCTGATCGTATATGGTTATTAGTCTTTAGCAGATGCATTGCATAGGTTTTCATTCCAAATCTAAAATAAACTGCAGTTATATTGAGAACTTGTTTTCCTTGGATTCTTTGTGTTTATTTATATGATAATAGAAATCCTTCATTTGCACAGAGCTTTATGTAGTCGATTTGCATAGATCTTTCACAGTAGTAAAAGCAATTGTTAGTAATTTACCTGACACATTGAAATTATCTCTTTAATTCCAGGTGATATGCCACTTCTGTGAAGAAAGTAAAGATCGTATCAGTTAGAGTTTATACAAACAAATATCTTCTAAATTTATAATGCAGCATCCTTTTAGTTATTTCATTTGCAGTAACAACAGATAGAGTACACAGCTGTTTTCAAAAACAAAAACCCTTTGATTTGCTAGGTTTTCCTTCTGTAACAGTCAAAACAAAGACCATGATTCAAAGTGGCAACTCACAGTTAGATATACAAAATAATTAACACAATAAACAGAAAAGGAAGAAAGAAAAGGACAGAGTAAACAAGTTAGAATTAAGTGGAAATGAGGGTACTGTGACCACAGACCATTAAACGTATGCAGAGCCAGGTTGTCACTGTAAAAATGACAAATGAAAGTACAAAGAGTAACTGTTACTGTAACTGCTCTATATCTCATGGGCTTTCTAAAAAAGTAAATGTGGAAAATGTTTTATGCAGATGAGAAAGGCCTCTAACAAGGTTTGAGATAGTGCTCATTGGGGATTAAAATTACTTTGACATTGACCATTGAAGAAGTCTACATGTTTCAAAGGGTATTACAAGACTGGATTCTTTTATAAAAAGCATATCTCAGAACTAAATACTGCTGTAGAATAGTGCATAACAGCCTTAAAATGAACTCATATTCTCCCCACTTAATCCCAGTTCAAACTTGAATACACTGGTGAGTGTTTGGCTGGGTAGTTAACCTTCTTCTTGTGGGTGCACTCAAGGTATTTTTAGCTTACAGTGACCCTAAGGGAAAGCTATAATGGCTTTATTGGGCAGATGTTTCATTCAAAGTAGGCCAAAGGAGTATGACTTTCCCAAGGTCACTCAACTGATTTATATAGCTGAGTGAGAATTCAAATGCTGGCCTACCAGTGTCTTAGTCCAACATTCAAACCCTTATACCTTTCTGGTTCCCTGAATGAATTGTTGTAGTGAGGGGGCTTATGTTTTCCAGTGAATTTGTGAGTGAAGCCGTCAGAGTCATGTACTTCCAGAGGGATCTCCCATGTTGGCAGCGTTACAGGGAAGGCACCAGACGAATCACACTCCAAAGATCTCAACGGCAAAGCAGGCAGATGATATGGTACATATTACAACCGCTGTGATGGCAGATGAAAGCTGCAAGAGATGAGTGGAAACCAATCATCAGGGTAGCATGCCACTGGATCAGAAATACCCCCCTGAAGCAGAAGCAGGGCATTTGGTCCCTGTGAGACAATCCAAGGACAAAATATGTAATTTCTCTGGCCTGTGCATTTTACAAATGGCAAATAGACCTAGTGATTTTGAATGGGGGAGTGCAAATTCACCTTCACATCTGACATAAAGAATCAAATTTACTTAAATGATACCTTCAAATAAATCCAAGTCTTGAGCTCACTATTCTTTCTCACATAGTATCAAGACGTTCAGACAGACACCATTCTGGGCCTGGGCTAGAAGAACAAAAACAAAGCATTAACTGAGGTATGAATCTGGCCTATGTAACAGAAGTTTAGCAAAATGATGAGTATGTGAATAAGAATATGTATTAAAATGTTTATAGGAATAGGTGACTAAAATATTTGATCCAGAAGAACTGATTGTAGGTATACCTATACATGGCATTGCTAGGAACGATTAGAGAAAACTAGAAAAAGTTTTGGAGCAGAGATTTAAGAGAGGAATAAATTTTAAAAAATCACAATTATACCAAAAACAAAGTGAATATACTTTTGTTTTAAAAATAAAACCAGTAGTTTATTAAAGGCAAATAACAAATACATGGAATATTACACTTTCTTTATATGTAGTATGTATTGACCAGTGAGCATAAAAATATATGGAAGTTTCTGACATGCAAAGCAATTAAGATTAAATGAGGGTAGACATGAAACCTGCTAGGCTGTTTCTAACTTTGTAATTCTTACGGTTTTAAGTCAAAATTGGGTTTCTTTGGCTATATTACCCGTAACTTTAATGCTAATTGTGAATAATCTTATCAACAAATCTTAATATTGTCTATTAACATATGATTACAAAGTCATAATTAGTATTTACAGTCATTCCCTAGAATGACAGCACAAAGTAAAATTGTTTTAAGTTTTCAAACAAAGAACTATGTCATAAATTACTTAGTTTCCAAAAGTACTTAGTTTCCATTATCCCAACATTTTATTTACTTTGATTGCACTGCAGTGCTTCCACATCTATTATATCTCTACCTGGATGGAAATGATTTCATTTAGATTGTATTGTGTCACAAATTTTACATATCATTCAAAGTATAATATACTAACATATTTTTAATTCATTTCTATTCCTTTAAAAATTGAAGACAAAATCAATTTGGTTGTAATGCACTAGAACAAATGTGGAAGGTTTTGTTGGATTTCAGCATTTTTTGAAACATCATAAGTGGGTTTTTTAGAAAAATAATATATCAATTTTCATGCAGTATTCTGAACTCTCCACTTTCCTTCTCTAATTGAGGTTCTCAATATCTGTATTTCCTGAGTTTTCAATTTCAGCAACATTACTCCCCTAGCTTCAAATCATGGGTTTCTCAAAGGATTTTTATCTCTGGCACTCATTTATACTCTGTAATGTGTACTTTTTCATTTAAAATTATTTTATGCCAACTTGAAGCATAGCTTGGAAGTAATGCACTACAACTAACAAGAGGCTCATCAACATGGACTGAGGTCCCTTCCACACAGCTGTATGCAATCCACATTGAACTGCATTATATGGCAGTGTGGACTCAGCCCAGTTCAAAGTAGATATTATGAATTAGCTGCCTTGATGTCCTGGGTTATATGGCTGTGTAGAAAAGCCATGAATAGTCCACGCTCACTGTGAAGTCACTCCCGGTTGTTTTCATGATGCCTTTACCATGGAGTAAACCAAATTAATCCAGATTAGCATCATGTTAAGGAAAGTAAGGGGAGCATTCAAAACATTGGCCCAAACTCCAGAACAATCCTACAGTTTGGGCAACATGAGCAGCACAACCAGGGATGACTCAGATTGGTCCACTGTGCCCATGGACCTGCCGCTATCATCCCCTTTTCTCTGTGCTCAAGGAGATAGATGGCTAGAGGGCTTCTAGCCTGAATATCAGCAGGGATACCCACATGAATAGGAAGGAGGAGGGGTATTATCTTATTAACATGGGGTTCATCTGGATTAACTCAGCATGTTTGATTATTTCCTTATGCAGTGTCGATGAAGCCAAACAAAACTTGCTGGAAACCAGAAGGCAGATTTCACTAGCACAGTTTTAAAATCAGGAATAGGAGGACTGCACCACACAATAGAGAAATAAAGAAAGAGAAAGCAGACCGATCAAGATGTATCAACCAGTTGGCTATAAGATTTCATGAGAAGTTTGGAACATCTATATTCTTCATTCCTTGAGGGAATTGTTCACATTTAGTATTCAGGAGAGTGCATTCACTTGTTCAACATTTCACTGCAGAAATGTTGAACAATTTCCCCCGGAGGAAGAACACAGATGTTTGAAATGTGATGAGAAATCTGATCATCAATTTGTTAATCAGTCTTCTTGACTCTATCAGCTTCATTTTTTTTCTTAATTCTGCCCAGTGTTCTGAAATTAAGTGACTTTGAATATATTTTCATGTTTATAAGAGAAATATGAATTTCTGCTTAAAGGTCAGGTTACTGAATTCTGTCAGTTTTATTCTCAAGTAAAGGTACACAGGACTGGATGGACATAGATAGGATATTGCTGATATATTTCACATCATCACAAACTTTAGCTTCACAGAATGGTGATGTCTATGGATAACCAATGGGCAAAATGTTTCCTTACATCTGCTGGTTTGACTGGGCCATATGTTTTTTCCCAGTACCTGAATCGTCACCGTTGCTTTCACAATGGAGCCAAAAATAGAAAGTTCATTTCATTCTTGTTCTTTGTCAGCTTTTAATAGTTCTGATTGCCTAATTATCTGCTCCAGTGCAACAGCAAAATGTTGCAACATTCATTTCCCCTAAAGGAATGAACACAGTCTCTAAGCAGTCACCATCTGCTCATTTTCTTTAAATACTAAGGTGAAAAAAAATCAGCGCCTCTGTCATGTCCATATTTGTATCACTTTTCCATTCTTATTCCACAAAGGGACCAAATCCCCATGAAAAGTAGCACACAGTGTCATTCTAAAGGCCATTGGACATTGGACATGGGCCAAGACTCATATCTGCATTGAAGTTTATCTAATGCTTCCCGTATGCCTTTCAATAGTTAGTCATTTTACACCAAAACACACTTCTGTATTCTTACATTCAGATTTCATGTATGGGTAGCATGATGTTACTATTTGCAATCCTTTGGTGCTCACTTTTACCCTTTAATATATTAGGTTGAAGTTTTGTGCAATCCTTTGCGTTATATCTCTAGAACCATTCTAAAGCATATACACCGATAAAGCATACTCCATGGTTACTTCTTGGGATCCAGTACATGTCAACATTTTGTCATTTAATTCACTCATCTCCCTGTTCTGTTCAAGCCGGATACTCATGAAACTTCTATTTCACCCCTTCCTAAATTAAGGTTTATTTCAAACAAATGGGCTTCAACATTTCTGCTGAAAATTGTTTGGGGGTTATGAATGTTTTAACAGACAATGATTATGTGAAACCATATATATATATAACCGAACACTATTGCATTATTTCACTTCTAGTTCCAGCATATTATAGGGTTGAACTGGAGGACCTACCATTTTCTAGAGAGGTATCCAATGCAACATGTCTAAGTGAACATTTATATATTACTACACTGAATTCAGGAAGTGCTGTGGTTTTTAGCTTTGATTATGTTTTAATGGATTTTAACTGTGAATTTGTTAATAACATGTATATTTAAATGTATTTTAATGTTTGCATACTTGTAGATTTTAAATGTACTGAAAGGCTTTTAATGTAAGCCGCTTTGAGTTTTTGTGTTGGAGATAAAAGCTGGGTATCAATAATAATAATAATTGTTATTGTTTGCTGTGTCATAATAAAATAATAATAATAATAATAATAATAATAATAATAATAATAATAATAATAATAATAGACTGATATTCAGAAATGAATCCCAGACACTTGGACCTATGCGTGCTGTGATGTTACAGAAATGATGATGATAATAATAATAATAATAACAACAACAACAACAATAACAACAACAACAACCAGAAATTCTGTGTAGGCAGAATGAATGCACAAGAAGGGACCCTCTCTTTTCTCCATTGCTGCTTCCAATGGTTTTTACATGGGAAGGTGAACATGAGAGTCTCCACTATCCATGGGGGCACATTATATAACTCAGACAAAATCAAGAAAAAATGTTTCAGGTTTGAAGCTTGTCATATTTTTCCCTCCATCAGAATCCCTTATATATTACTATCATGTAGGATATGTTAGGATATGTTACTCCACACAATACCATATTTTAAAAATAATTTTGGATGTCTGTCTCATGAGAAATGCGGCTTACAGATAAGGGATAGAAAATCTGCAGGAAACATATGCTCTCCTATTGCTAAATGGCAAAATATTTCTATTTATAAATGATTTGTCGCATTTGATTCATCTTTATCCTCCCTGTTTGCCTGTTATAAAAGTTTATGTTATATGTCTGGGTGAACATGTCTGCTTTTATTGAAATCAACAGTAAAAATTCCATTTACTGAAACAGGAATTTTGTTTCATTAATTGCTGCCATCTAGCACTTTTTAGCATAAAGGAAGGTCACAGCTCATTACAACTTTTTCTGCAGATGACAGTATCATTTTGGAACTATGTGCCACTTTTTAGCTATGTGAGTTTTAGAACATGTTGTACTTTTTCTCCTTGGCACCTCATCTTCCATTATTTGTTTTCAAAAGAACAATTCAAAAGCGGCAGAGCAAGACCTCAGTGTGTCTGAACCATTTTTGTATCATTGCAGGCTTGGATTCTACTTTGGGGAAGGGCTGACAAATACAGCAACCTACAGATTTCTATGAATGTCTTTGTTTTTTATTCTATATGATGAGATATCAGGACAACATACAAATACAATCACTTTAAAAAGTTATAAACCACTTGCAAATTAAAACAAATGTCAGGGGAAACCTTTACCTTTACCTCAATTTAAACAGACTGGAGGGTTCTTGAAAAAAATAATTTAAATAGAGTTGAAAAGGGAAAAAAAGCATAGTTTTGCATCAATGGATTTATTTTTATACACAAAGATGTATGATTATCTTCATTAGGCCTTCAACTGATTTATGGAAATAACAGCAGAAAATAAAATATACAAGATTTCACAGAAAAACATTTAATACTAAATTATTATAGAAGGGATTAGAAATTATTTTTCATATTAAACTGTCATATAAGATTTTAAGTAAGAATCAAAATAGGATGATACAGATACAGTACATTTTGACATCTCAAAATTTAAGTCATCATAGAGTTAAAAGATTATATATCTCTAAGTTGGTCCTCCTGATGTTTTTGACTTCAATTCTCAGAATTCTTGCCAGTTGGCCAAGTTATTTAGGACTTCTGGGAGTTGAAGTAGCAAACACCTGGAAAACCAAAAGTTTAAAAAAACTTGCTGTATACAGACCTTTAAAACGTCATTGCACCGAATTAAAAGCCAAATCATTGTCATTGTGGGATAGATTGAGAGTATAAAAATGTTTTGACTTGCTAGTGGAAAGACAACAATGACACCCTTGGCTCTTGAGGGAGGAAGTTCCAAAGTTTGGGAACACCCACCAAGACAATTCCCTCCTTTGTTGCCACCAAATAAACCTGAGAAGATGGAGGGACAGAGAGAATTTATTTATTTATTTATTTCCAATATTTCTATCCCACCCTTCTCACCCGAAGGGACTCAGGGCGGCATAGGGCCTCTTACTATTATTACAAAGGCTGGATGGCCATGGGATGCTTTGATTGTGTGTTTCTTGCATGGCAGAAGGGTGTTGGGTTGGATGGCCCCTGAGGTCTTCCAATGAAATACTGTTATGTTTGTTATAATAGTTCTCATTTTAAATGTTGTATTGTTCTTTCTTTTTTATCTTATTTTCTTTCTTTTTGCTCTGTGTGAATTAGTTCACATAAACGATCTCTATCCATCTGCCACTGGCCTGGCCCATGCCTGATATATATATATATATATATATATATATATATATATATATAGAGAGAGAGAGAGAGAGAGAGAGAGAGAGAGAGAGAGAGAGAGAGGAGCCTCCGGTGGCTCAGTGTGCTAAAGCGCTGAGCTGCTGAACTTGCAGACCGAAAGGTCCCAGGTTCAAATCCGGGGAGCGGAGTGAGCACCCGCTGTTAGCTCCAGCTTCTGCCAACCTAGCAGTTCGAAAACATGCCAATGTGAGTAGATCAATAGGTACCGCTACGTCGGGAAGGTAACAACGTTCCATGCAGTCATGCCAGCCACATGACCTTGGAGGTGTCTACGGACAACGCTGGCTCTTCGGCTTAGAAATGGAGATGAGCACCAACCCGCAGAGTCGGACATGACTGGACTTAATGTCAGGGGAAACCTTTCCCTTTACCTATATATATATATATATCCATAAGAAACTTTTGCTTCAAAAAGGGGTCTGTGGCTGAAAAAGTTCGAGAAACCCTTGTCTACGGGGTCCACCTGGACCTCTAGTGACTGAAATGGATTTGGAGTAATCTCATGTTACACATGTACCCCTTTAGAGGAAGTGCTGCATCATCCAGGGTAGGATGATTAATTGCCAGACGAATAACCAATCTACATAGCCTCCAACTTTTCTAGATTCAACTTCAAGACTTTTGGACCTCGCCTCTGTTACAACAATCAGACCCTAGTCAGCCATGGGTATCCAAAACCATTCTATCAATCCAGCAAATAAGACTAACACCTCTATAACATTGCCTCTTATGCTCATCTGGTCTATAGCTATTGCTAACAGTAGCAATCTACCAAGAAAATCGAGAAGTAGCACTCTTTTTTCCTTTCACCTATAGCAATTAATCTCTCAGAGCAACTAAAGCTGTTTTCATATCCTGGCCTGAAGCTAGATTCAAACATGTTCCAGATAATCTCTTTCTTCTAAGAATATATGAAGTTGCTCAGCCACTACATGCACAAACATTTTGCCCAAAAGGGGAATATTTGTATCAAGGCAATTGTTCTCATCTCAGTGTCCACAAAGTTTCTCTTCATGAAAAGGCATATTATAGCCTCTTTCAAAGCAGGAAACATTGAAAGAATGGGGCATTTATGAAACCCTGAAACCACCCAATCAGTCCCACTCTACTAAACTCTTAGTAGGTTAAACCTAGCAAAATGTACCAGAAAATGAGATTTTGCAATAGACACTTTCTTGAATTATATAATAAATGCTGTCAGCATATTCTAAGCCAATATAAGTAATATTTTATAAGGGCTTAGCAGGATTGTTCTACTCATGGTCCCCTCCGAAACCGTCCAGGTAGGGCTGGAAAAGGCTGCTATTAGGCAGGAAATTGCTATCAATCAATGTAGATAATGATTCACTAAAATAACCACTGGTCTGGTGACAGAAATAACTTGTAGTCATATATTCACTGAGGAGCTGGCAGCGATGAAGCGAAAGAAGAGGGAACTAGAGGGCGTGTGGCGTTCGGAGCCGAGC
The DNA here is from genome assembly GCF_035594765.1 of Anolis carolinensis. Taxonomy (NCBI): domain Eukaryota; kingdom Metazoa; phylum Chordata; class Lepidosauria; order Squamata; family Anolidae; genus Anolis; species Anolis carolinensis. The sequence continues at coordinate 22,613,253 of NC_085844.1, read as the reverse complement.
GGGCCAAACCGAACACGGCTGTGTTCCTATCTTAGGGCATACGCCGCGGCAATAGATGCTGCAAAGAACGTTTTCTTTGCAGCTAATATTGCGTCTGCAAAGAACCGTCTGGCGGAGTTGTTCCGAGTTGTCAGAGGTTTGTTATATCCCGTCCCTCAAGACGGGATCCCTGATAACTCGGCAGCCTGCTGTGAAACATTTGCTCGGTTCTTTGCGGACAAAGTCGCTTTGATCCGTTCTGGTTTTGACACCATATTAACGGCAGCTTCCGAGGATGTAACACGAGCACCTGCTTGTCCCATTTTGATGGATTCTTTTCAATTGGTTGAGCTCGAGGATGTGGACAAGGTGCTTGGAGAGGTGAGGGCTACCACATGCATCCTAGACCCCTACCCATCCTGGCTGGTGAGAGAAGCCAGAGGGGGGTTGGCCGAGTGGGTGAAGGTGGTGGTGAATGCCTCCCTTCGGGAAGGCATTTTTCCAGCGAGCCTTAAATTGGCTGTGATCAAACCGCTGTTGAAGAAGCCATCACTGGACCCCACTCAATTGGAGAACTTTCGGCCTATTTCCAATCTCCCCTTTTTGGGCAAGGTCATGGAACGTGTGGTGGCCGCACAACTCCAGGCATTCTTGGTTGACACTGATTTTCTAGATCCGGCACAGTCTGGTTTCAGGCCGGGGCATGGTACCGAGACAGCCTTGGTCGCCTTAGTCGATGATCTACGCCGGGAACTGGACAGGGGGAGTGTGTCCCTGCTGGTTCTGCTGGACCTCTCAGCGGCCTTCGATACTGTCGATCACGGTATCCTTCTGGGGCGCCTTGCCGGGATGGGTCTCGGAGGTACTGTTTTGCAGTGGCTCCTGTCCTTCCTGGAGGGTCATTCCCAGATGGTGTCATTGGGGGACACCTGCTCGACCCAACAACCATTGTCTTGTGGGGTCCCGCAGGGGTCAGTACTGTCCCCCATGTTGTTTAACATCTACATGAAGCTGCTGGGAGAGATCATCCGGAGTTTCGGGGTTCGGTGTCATCTGTACGCAGATGATGTCCAGCTCTGTCACTCCTTCCCACCTGTCACTAAGGAGGCTGTTCAGGTCCTGAACCGGTGTCTGGCCGCTATGTCGGACTGGATGAGGGCCAACAAATTGAAATTGAATCCAGACCAGACAGAGGTCCTCCTGGTCAGTCGTAAGGCTGAACAGGGAATAGGGTTACAGCCTGTGTTGGACGGGGTCGCACTCCCCCTGAAGACCCAGGTTCGCAGTCTGGGTGTGATCCTGGACTCATCGCTGAGCCTGGAGCCCCAGGTCTCGGCGGTGGCCAGGGGAGCATTCGCGCAACTGAGACTTGTGTGCCAGATGCGCCTGTTCCTTGGGAGGTCTGACTTGGCCACGGTGGTCCACGCTCTGGTTACAGCTCGTTTGGATTACTGCAATGCTCTCTACATGGGGTTGCCTTTGAAGACGGCCTGGAAGCTCCAACTAGTACAACGGGCGGCAGCCAGGCTTATAACTGGGGCGGCATACAGGGAGCGTACCACCCCCCTGCTAAGCCAGCTCCACTGGCTGCCAATATGCTACCGAGCCCAATTCAAAGTGCTGGTCTTGACCTATAAAGCCCTAAACGGTTCTGGCCCAATTCACTTATCCGAACGTATCTCCTCATATGAGCCAGCTAGATCCCTAAGATCATCTGGAGAGGCCCTGCTCTCAGTCCCACCTGCCTCGCAGGCGCGGCTGGTGGGAACGAGGGACAGGGCCTTCTCGGTGGTGGCTCCCCGGCTGTGGAACACCTTTCCCACAAATATCCGACAAGCCCCAACTCTTCTGGGTTTCAGAAAGGCTGCGAAAACATGGCTGTGTGCACAAGCTTTTAACGAGTAAAATGATAACGTCGACATGGTCCGATTGAAGGCTGAAGCATGAGGTTTTTAGACAAATGGATCTAATTTATTTATGTTCTAATTTTTATAATGTATTTTAATGATGTATTTTTATAGTTTTAATTGATTATATGTACTGTTTTTTGTTTTATTATTATGTTCTTGGCATTAAATGTTGCCAACTATGTAAGCTGCCCTGAGTCCCCCCGGGTGAGAAGGGCGGGGTATAAATTCTGGAAATAAATATTCCAATAGCATACCAGAATTTATCTTCTTTCCTTCCTTCCTTCCTTCCTTCCTTCCTTCCTTCCTTCCTTCCTTCCTTCCTTCCTTCCTTCCTTCTTTCCCTCCCTCCCTCCCTCTCTCCCTCTCTTGCTGTCATGTGTGCCATTTGTAAAGCTCATGAAACAACAATAAAATTATATAGTGGTACTTCAGAAAGTAGTTTTGCAATTTGCTGCTTATGCTCTATCATGGTAATTACTTTGGATATTTTAGCCAAAAACCTATATGAATATTAATTTATTTTTTTAGGGTGGGAGGCCCATAAGATTTTCTCATATTTTATGATACTGATAGATACTACAGCTATCATAATTTTGAAGCTCCCTGCATGCTTTTTATTTAAACACAGTGTTCCTTTAGAAAGCAATGGCTGTCTGTCTCTTTGTAGTATCCATAGATCTGGGAGGGTTTTCTTAACTGACATTTAAAAATAATAAAAAATACTAATTATGATCTGAGCTATAATATCTGGCACCCAGTTTTCATTATATTGTAGAATAAAATCCTGAAGTTGCAAATATTCGTGGAGAGTTGAAAAATGGAAAAGCCTCTCCAGTGATTATTATTCTTTCTATAAACATGACAAATGTGGCTTGCATAATAGTAATAATAATAATTTGGGACAACCAAGATAAATTACTTTTTTCACCTCTTAACATGCATGTTACTTAACAGACTGTCTGCAGAATAATCTTTCCGGTTTATGATGCATCCCTTAGTTTTCATTCTAAGTTTCCTTTTTTCAATTATGTACTTCTAATTAAGGTTCCATAAAATAATGTGAGGTTGTGGAGACATCAAGGACTCTAATGTTCTAATGTTTTGATGCTGATGTTTTATGCTGGTTTGTATGTTTATACTATTTTACCTGTTTTACATTGGTTTAATTATGCTGTATTTTATTGTATGTTGAAACTGGGCTTGTCCCCATGTGAGTCGCCCTGAGTCCCCTCTGGGGAGATGGGAGCGGGATATAAAAATAAAGTTATTATTATTATTATTATTATTATTATTATTATTATTATTATTATTTCTATATGAAATCTAGTTATGTAAAATGTATTGGTTTCCTTACGTTCCAACTTCAGACGAAGTGAACTGAGACAATAAGAGGTCATAGGCATCACTGAAAATCATGGAATAATGGTGTAATATTTGTCATTTTTTATTTTAGCTTTCATCCAAAGGGGGAGACATAATATTGCATACATATTTTCATTTACTTATTTATAAGTGCAATCCCCAAAAGTTTTTTTTTGTTAATGTAACCCTTTCTCCTCAAACCAGTTGTCAATGTAAAATTAAATATGATACACTATCACAATAATTGAAAAAAAGCACATCATCAAATCAACACAAAATATATTGTATTCATGAGTTTGAACATCTGAGAAAATAAAATTCAGACTGCCTCACAGTATTTTTGAATTATGTCAGGAAAAGTCAAAGAGCCCTTGAGAAAAAAAACAAAAACACAAGCTCCCACTTCATTTCCAATTTTGACCAAATCAAGGCCTGCTTAAAATTAGATGAGCCAGCTATTAAAAAATAAAATTACTATTTCCCCTCCTGTAGCTCCAGCACTTCGTTGAAAGAGGAAGTGAAGTAAGTTTAGGATGGAGGAGAGGAGATTAAGAGTAAGGGATGATAATAGCCTTCAAAAAGTTGTTACACTACATATGGAACAAACTGTTCTCTGTTGGATCAAAGAACAGAACCAACAGGTGAACATTGCAGAGAAACAGATTTCAGTTAAACATTTGGACAAATGTTGTAGTCATTAAACAATTGTATGATCCAGTGTCCTTCATTTGATAAATTTAAACAGAAGCGAGATGACCATATATCAGGAATATACTGTACAATGTAAGTTGAAAGGGTCTCTAAGAGCTATTTAATCATATCCTTGCCTGTCCAAAAAGCCATAGCAAAAGCAATGCTGAAAAGTAGTATTGCTGGTTCTTCCATTTAACAATGCCATGCAAGGTTTACAATGAAGAAGTAGCTATTAACACACCTTTCCTCAATGGAATGACTGCAGAAGATCTACCTAAATTCAATGATAATTGGTTTTGTTGTGTTGTGTTGTTGTGTTGTGCTGTGCTTTGTTGAAAAAAGGTGAAAGAAAAAATGTATCATATTTTTAGAGATGGTTGACATCAATAACTGCGTCTTTGGGAATCACAGTTTGTAGGAGTCATAAAGACTGTTTCCCAGATCGACCCAAAGGAAATACAACACAAGGAGTTAACAGTTTCTATATTTGAAAGGAACATTTTATGATAGCCTGCCTTGTCAGGAGGCACAACATTTCACACCCTAAGAGCATAAATGCAGAGAAATTTGTGTTTTTCACATTGAGTCATGCCAACAATAGTTGGCAAAGGCTACTTTAATTAATGAGCATGCAGCAAAGTCTTGATAGTGGTGTAATTAAAAAATTGATATCCCCCCCACCCAAAAAAAACCCCTCAAAACATTTATTTCATCTTTTCTTATTTCACAAAAATACCTCCAAACATTTTTTGCTACCCATGCTGAGAAACCTAAAAGAGATCTAAGGACAAATATGGCAAATATATTTCTAGAAAAGGTCAAGAGGGGGAGAAATTGAGATGAAAAAAATATATAGAAAATAATGATAAATCAAAGCACTAATATTCTGATAAACTATGTTATTACCCTCAATTTTCTCTTCCTTCTCATCTGTTTTTGAATTTTCATGGCTATTGTATAGCATATAAAATACAGAGAGCTGTTGACTTCTTTTTATGCTGGATGAGCAGAACTGATTCTAGTATCTATCCTTTTCAGTGTCATAAAGAATTAATAGTTAAAGAGCAATGAAATAAAGTCACTCACAATTTAAATCTGCAATGGATTCTCTTTCTCCCTCTCTCTTTCACACATACTCGCTGTTGTCTGTCCTTCCATATTAAGTAGTTCTCTGTTTCCTCCCCAAAACCTGTTGTTCATTATATTATAAGGTATTTTATGTAATTCAGTATCCCTCTCCTTGCTTATTAAACTGTGCGTTTAGTTGCTCAGTGTTGTCACTTAATAAAAAGATTGTGCAGGGCAATCAGAGCATAAATCCATGCATGAAATTTTATGCTGGAAAACATTGATGCAGGCTCTCAGCCAAGAGGTAACCTTTTAAGGCCTTATTTCTCTCAACAGAAAAGAGAAGTTAATAATTCCATGCAATTCTATACCCATAGTAGATTCAAGATGAGTTTAACAATGTTATATTTTCTGATATCTTCTTTTTCACACTGAAGATTAAAATATGACGAATTATCTGAAGACAATGGATCGCTTTTTAAAAACAGTGTACCATAACACCAAGTGCAAGCCAAGCTCTTTTAATTGGTTCAATTAGCTACAACTTTTGTCACATTGTCTCGTGAGAGAGGTCTAGTAGAGAAGGAGGTGCCACAATTCTATAAAGCTCAACTGGATAATAATATAGGTTTTATTGAACATAAACATAATTTGTGAAACCTTGAAGAACAAGGAGCTCTGAAGCACCTTGAGACACTGTGTGAATACTGATGATCTACTTAGCAAAAGGTTTTTTTTCTTTGTGTGACAAACACACTACTGTGACCAGCTTTAGTCTGTGATGGTTGCTGTTCCATCCCTAGTTACTGCTGTTTTGTTGCTATGGGGAAGGGACTCATCTCTTCATTATCGGCTGCCATGTTTTGCACAACCTTCTAGCTCTGAAGAAGTAGATGTTTAATGTGTTCACAGTGGTAAGAAATTATTCAAAGCAATAATGTTCTTATTTTGAAGAGGCCAGTAAATCTTTTTGCTCTATTTCTCTTAGAACAAATATATATTTTTTAAAAATGAAAGGGCATGCTTTGACAGCACATCTGCAAAGAATTCCTTTTGCATGATGAACACACATGCACACAGGTCAAAAGCTCTATTCTCCATGGGTAGAAATGGACAGCCTCTTCTATTCTCTTTCAGGCTAAATAAACACACAAGTGGAGGAACATGCAAGCATTACCCTGCTTGTCATCTCTCTACTCTCTGAAAAGCTACCAATCTAAAGGGAAGAGATTGTCTGAAGCTGAAGCATAAGGAAGAGCCTCTCTACACAGTTCTGATCCCTGGCTTTCCAAATTTGTGGCTTGCCAGAAGAACCTTGCTAAATAGAAGAGACTGTCAAGTTCTACCCAGGAATGAATAAATGAGGAATAGTGTTAAGCAAGGATACAGAACTAGCATATTCCCCATTGAATGTTTTTATTTAACCCAAAAGGAGAATGTCTGGATAAGACTCTTAATGTGTTCATCATGGAAAGGGACACCATGAAAATAAGGGACAATGAAATCATGTCACCTGCCCACCCCATCATGTGTCTTCACTGAACTTGTACAGTTACTACCTACTTTGAGTCTATACATACTATAAATGAAAAAAAAAATTAAGACTAGTAAAAAACATATCTTTGAGTGTTCAAAAACTTTGATGAAGAAAATCCTGGACTTTTCACAGTTCTGTATGTATTCCATGCAAAATTCTAACAATGCTGTTTGCTGAGAAAATAATAATAAGAATAAGAAGAAGTCAAAGAAGAAGAAGTCAAAGAAAAAGAAGAACATGCCCTGGCAGAATATGTAAAGCAAAGTGAAGAACCTGCTTTGATTGAAGTAAAAAATCAGAAACTCCTCAAAACACAGCAGACAAAGAATCAGTACAAGAAAACCACACTACAAACTAGAGCTGACAGCTGGCACAACAAAACATTGCATGGAAAGTTCCTTGACAAAATTGAAGGAAAAGCTGATAAGGAGAAGACCTGGCTATGGCTCACGAATGGGACACTGAAGAAGGAGACAGAAGGCCTGATCCTTGCAGCCCAGGAGCAAGCCATCAGAACAAATGCAATTAAGGCCAAGATCGAAAAATCAGCTGATGACCCAAAATGCAGATTGTGCAAGGAAGCTGATGAAACCATTGATCATATCCTCAGCTGCTGTAAAAAAATCGCACAGACAGACTACAAACAGAGGCACAACTATGTGGCCCAAATGATTCATTGGAACTTATGCCTCAAGTACCACCTCCCAGCAGTAAAGAACTGGTGGGATCACAAACCTGCAAAAGTATTGGAGAATGAGCACACAAAGATACTTCCGAATCCAAACTGACAAAGTTCTAGAACACAACACACCAGACATCGCAGTTGTGGAAAAGAAAAAGGTTTGGATCATTGATGTCGCCATCCCAGGTGACAGTTGCATTGACGAAAAACAACAGGAAAAATTCAGCCGCTATCAGGACTTCAAGATTGAACTTCAAAGACTCTGGCAGAAACCAGTACAGGTGGTCCCAATGGTGATCGGCACATTGGGTGCCATGCCAAAAGATCTCAGCCAGCATTTGGAAACAATAGACATTGACAAAATCACGATCTGCCAACTACAAAAGGCCACCCTACTGGGATCTGCACACATCATCTGAAAATACATCACACAGTTCTAGACACTTGGGAAGTGTTCGAGTTGTGATTTTGTGATATGAAATCCAGCATATCTATCTTGTTTGCTGTTTAACAACAACAACAACAACAACAACAACAACAACAACAACAACAACAATAATAATAATAATAATAATAATAATTTATTTATATACCACCCTATCTCCTCAAGGGACTCAGGGTGGTTTCCAACATAGCAAGGAAACCATACAACAACTTAAAACCATACAACAACAAAACAAAACACAATAATGAACATAAGTGCACAAAACATACAAATCAATCAATTAACCACAAACTTAAGAACTAATAACAAAATACTCCATCAGCGGACCAAGATACAGTGGCCAGAAGTTCAACGTTGGGGTGGCCAATTGTAAGGTGCTAGGCAGGTCAAGTGCAACAATATGGCATAGGGCCAGGAAGTGGATAAAGTGCTGAGCAGGGTCATTTTATGCACAGGATGCAGCATTTAATGTGTGGAAAATGATGTTTCAATCTATAAATATTAATTCCTACCCAGAAAATGATGTACTTGGGAATATATTATGTGTAACATTTGCACATGGCTGATTTACATAGAAAATAGCATTTTGGGGGAAGCAATAACACAAAGTTTTCTGGACAGAAATTAATATTTCTTCTTTGAGATAATTTTCCATGCTGAATATGCTATTTCCTTTTAAAAGTGCTGTTTTCTTCACAAGACAACCACATACACATTATGTGCACATTGTACAATAAATACCAAATTATGAATAGCTTTCAAAATCTGTATGGTTTGTGAAGCTTTCTTTACAGTAAAAACAAAATTACTCATTGTTACCTCCAAGAAAAAAATTGTGAAGATGCATATCTCTAATACATACTCCCTTTTCATCAAGAGCAGTAAAGAATTTTGCATTTTATGTTTCTAAAACAAAGCTTTCTTAAAATGTATTTGAACAGTATTGTGAAAAATGTTGCTAACCAGAAGGAGATGTATCTTTTTTCAGTTTAACATTTGGGAAATAGATGGAGTAGACAGAAAAATGAAAATTTTGATTTGGTTTTCATCGGAATCATAATGAACTGACAGAAACCTACTTCTGCAAAATTGGACTGATTGGGAGCAGTCAGCAATGAAAAGAATTATTGCTTGATGAATGTATTAGAAAAGAATATGAAATGCCAGGAGAGAATTTTGGTAACCCATTATTAATTTCCATTAAATAAGCAGAGCTGTCTCTGTATTATAGTAATACAATTGGAATGCTTAATGCAATAATGGTTAATATTATACTTTCAAAAGCTACATCTATATATATAAAAGAGTGATGGCATCAGGGCAGTGGACAAAACAACAAAACTACAGGCCCCCCAACCTCGAAATTTGACAACACAACCCATCATCCACGCCTCTAGGTTGATACAACAAAAAGAAAAGAAAAATAAAGTCCTAATTAGAGGGAGAGCAATAATTGTTTTTATCCAATTGCTGCCAGTTTAGAGGGCTAATCTCTGCCCACTTCGTTGCCTAGCAACCAAGGGACAGCCAGGTTTCAGTTAGGGGACAGGCAAATTTAGGCCTCACTTAGGCTTCTTCCACAGATTATCTAATTTACACTGGATTATATGGCAGTGTAGACTCAAGGTCCTTCCACACAGCTATATAACCCATTTATAATCTTATATTATCTGCTTTGCACTGGATTATCTTGACTCCACACTGCCATATAATCCACTTCAGTGTGCATTTTATACAACTGTGAAGAAGGGGCCTCATATAATCCAGTTCTAAGCAGATAATATAAGATGATCAATATACAGTAGACTCTCACTTATCCAACATAAACAGGCCGGCAGGATAAGTAAATATAATGGATAATAAGAAGGGATTCAGGAAAAGTTGATTAAACATCAAATTAGGTAATCGTTATACAAATTAAGCACCAAAACATCATATTATACAACAAATTTGACAGAAAAGGTAGTTCCATGCGCAGTAATGCTATGTAGTAATTACAGTAGAGTCTCACTTATCCAACACTCGCTTATCCAACATTCTGGATTATCCAACGCATTTTTGTAGTCAATGTTTTCAATATATCGTGATATTTTGGTGCTAAATTCATAAATACAGTAATTACTACATAGCATTACTGCGTATTGAACTACTTTTTCTGCCAAATTTGTTGTCTAACATGATGTTTTGGTGTTTCATTTGTAAAATCATAACCTAATTTGATATTTAATAGGCTTTTCCTTAACGCCTCCTTATTATCCAACATATTCGGTTATCCAACATTTTGCCAGCCCACTTATGTTGGATAAGTGAGACTCTACTGTACTGTATTTACAAATTTACCAGTAAAATATCACAATGAATTTGAAACACTGACTACAAAAACATTGATTATGAAAAGGCAGACTGTGTTGGATAATCCAGAACATTGTATAAGCGAATGTTGGATAAGTGAGATTCTACTTTGATATGAAATAATTTCTAGGATAGAATAATGCAGAACAATATAATCTCTAAAACCAGGACAGTAATAAAGAAATAAAGAAATAAAGAAAGTAAATAAAGCAAGGAAATTGGAAATTCCACAAAGGAAACAATCAGGGCCAGCTAACACCTCCCAAGAAAGGATTCTTCCAGAAAGGAAGCTGAGAAGGCAGTGAAGCACTATGTATTACCAAAGTCAGTATTATTACTATCATTACTATCCTTACTATTATTATTATTATTATTATTATTATTATTATTATTATTGTGTTGCGGTCAACCGTGAAAATGAATACAATCTGGCTCCAAGTATTCAAAAACACTAAAATCAGAATATATAAAAATTAATGTGGTATAATAAAACAGAACAATACAATCTCTAAAATCAGAACACTAAATAAAGAACAACACTCTGAAAATAGGGGAATTCCACACAGAAAACAATCAGGGCCAGCTAACACCTCCCAACAAAGGATTCCCATCATCAAAGTCTGGCCAATCCTCTGTTTTCTCAGGGCCACAGACAGTAGAAGCATATAAAATATCGCAAACAACACCACTCTGAAAACAAGGTAATTCCAGACAGGAAACAATCAGGGCCAGCTAACACCTCCCAACAAAAAAATCACTCAGGGAGGAAACAGCTAGGCTTTAAATCTGCAAGGCCATTACATTCTAATCATTTTTCCTAATTGCAGCATTCATACTTGCCTCCAACAGACAAAAAAAAACAAAACAATCAGAAATATTGTATATTCACAACCTTTAGGAAATAATATCCCCTGATGGCACAGCATGTTAAAGCGCTGAGCTGCTGAACTTCTGGACCGAAAGGCCGCAGGTTTGAATTGGGGGAACTGACAGAGCCCCCACTGTTAGCCCCAGCTTCTGCCAACCCAGAAGTTCAAAAACATGTAAATGTGAGTGCATCAATAGGTACTGCTCCGGTGGGAAGGTAACGCCGCTCCATGCAGTCATCCCACATGACCTTGGAGGAGTCTACGGACAATGACGGCTCTTCGGCTTAGAAATGGAGATGAGCACCAACCCCCAGAATCAGACATGACTGGACTTAACGTCAGGGGAAAACATTTACCCTTTACCTTAACTACCACCAATTCCTCAATACTTTATTTCCCATACCACCAGACATCGCCACAGCAACGCGTGGCCGGGCACAGCTAGTAACATATATTTCTATATCTAAATCCACAACTCAAGAAGACAAATTCATTCAATCTATACACAATATAGAATGCAGTTGGGTGGTAAGAATTTAGGTATCATGTGTACTTATGTATAAATTGACTTCAGTATAAGTCAAGGGCAGGTTTGGGTCACAAAATTATAGATTTTGATATGACCTATGAATAAATCAAGGGTCATTCCATGGAGAGAGAAAAGCACCAAAGGGGTCTCAGGGGGCACCCCATTTCCCTACCCAGGCATTGAAAACAACCAGAAGTGGTTGCATGGTTGAGAGAGTTGAGGGTGTTGGTGATTCTTTTAGATTCTCTTAAGAGTAATTAAGTTCTTGCCTTTCATTAATCTACTCAGAGAAGGGCGAGTACTTTTTTATATATATAAAATAAGGTATAGTATTCACACTGACCTGCAGATAAATTGACCTAGGTTTTTTTGGATTGGTCTTTTTATTGAATCATTCAGACTTATACTTTAGTATATATCTTCAGGTATGAGCTATTAGTTTCAGGATTTTTAATGTTTTTAGTAAAATTATCTTGCAAATAGAAAACTAAAAAAGTGGAGAAAAATCTAGAACATATTTTCTTCCTGGCATGCTACTTTTTAAATTTAAAAATAATATGTTACAGGTGGGAAATATTTGAAAGGGGAAAATTGTAGTGTTGGTTGGTTAGAAAAAATTCAAAACCATACAGTAGAGAAATACCATTTTTGGATAAAGCATAATGGTATGAAATAATGAGTAAAATGTTAGGTTGTTCCAGACTGTTAATCAAAGGGAACATTCTGTGAAGCAGGTGGTGTAGGAAGAAAGAGAGAAACAAAAAAAATGCTGTTGTTTCCACTGTCTACATTTGGGGGCAAAAAGTCTGGTCTATGATCAAACTTTCCCCAGTTTTACTATAAAATATTCAGAGACTTGGGGGCTAGAAGCATGTGAAACATTGCCATCCAAAATCTATTTTAAATTATTTTATAAGATATGACTACACAGATTTGATGCAATTGAGAGGCCCTTTTCTATTGTGGCGCCCCAGTTATGGAATCTTCTTCCCTCTAAAGTAGTGGTTTTCAACCTGGAGTCCCCAGATGTTTTGGCCTTCAACTTCCAGAAATCCTAACAGCTGGTAAACTGGCTGGAATTTCTGAAAGTTGTAGGCCGAAAACATCTGGGGACCCCAGGTTAGGCTCTAAAGACTAATTGACTCCAATATTGCTCTCATTCCAGTATTGAGTGAAAACATGATTGCTTCCCAAAGCCTTTGGGCCTATTTAGTGTTACACAAATCCATACATGTGTATGATTTTATATTATTTTCAACTCTTTAAGCCATTTCAGTCTGTCTTCTTTTCACTTACTAAACTGTTTAACATGTTTATTTTTTCCTTCAAAATTGATTTTATTGTTTGTATTGATCAACTTGATATTATTGTACGTAACTTTGAAACTTTTAGATAGTAGGCAGGATATTAATGTTTACCAAATAAAGAAAAATAAATAAGTGATGACAATATTATGGAGTCACCAGATTGTTGAAGAATATTGGCAAAACAAGAAATGCAGATTGTGAAGAAAGTTTGAATGGGCCAGATGGAAAAATGCCACATATCCAAAGCCATTTTCAGGGTGCAATGTCACTTAATCATTTTATGACAAAAAGCATTATAATGATGAATAGAGCTAAGGATGTTCCTAATTTCCAGCTAAAATTTGAGGAAAGAACAACTTGTTTCAGGTGTGTCCCACATTTCAGCTAATACGCAGGAGAACAAGGAAGCAAGATGGTTTGCACAAAAGGAGAGCATATTACTGAAGGGTGAATTACTTTATGATTAATGAGTCTTGCATGATTTCATGAGAATCAGGGAGGCTGGAAAAATTAAGCACAGAATGAAAGAATGTTCTACTAATTATAATAAATTACAAATGTACGTAAACTGTGTAAATTAATTTTCAAATGGATGAAGAAAATAAATGGAGGAAATTGCAGCTGCTGAAAGAAGGAAGTTGTTTATGTAAGAAAGCTTATTGTAGGTAACCAGAAGTAAGGGGGGAGCAGCCGATTCAGAAATATAATTGATGACTCTACTGTCTGATAACAAATACCTTCCTGCCAACTAATAGATGACGTACAATACTGGTGACCAGCAGCTAACATTGTTTAAATGAACAACCACAGCATGCCTACAGTTCCCTTTTGTGCATCAGAAGAATGAAATTTATGATTTATTCATAGATCTCTCTCACATACACAGTAAATTCGTACAAATATGATATTTACATTTCCACAATCCTTATCTTAAGACAGGTATATCCGGAACTCTCCTAAATCACTTCAGTATCACTGATTTTTTTTTTTAAAAAAATGTGGACACTTCTTATCCAAAGACAGCCCTCCAAATTATCTTCAAAAATAAGTTGTGTTTGAAATTTTGTTGCACCCTGGCTCACTTCGAGGAGATATATTGGTACTAAAGCATCACATATAATAGAGGTTTTTTAGATTGGCTCCATAAAGAGATGGGGAAGGAAAAAATACACACCATTCACTGAAACTTTCAATTCATTAATAAAAGCAAGTTTGCACAGAACACATTGCAATAGTCAGGTTTTCCTGTAACTAGTAGGAATGTACTTATTTTATTTATTTATTATCTTGCTAAATTCATCCTTCATCCGATTGTGATCATGTTTTCAAAAACTGCACATCTTTTGAAAGCTATTCACAATTTGGAACTTAAGTCTCTGCAAAATTCACATGTTGATTTTTCCACAGACAGCAGTATTTTCATTTCATTTCCTCTGCAGAAGATGCTGTAGATGGGGATGTACTCTGCACAAAATTTACACATGGTTTCCCTCATAGGAAACAGCATTTTGCATCTAGGAAACAGTCTTTTCATGTATTTCCTTTTTGAGTTACCTGCAAGCCTGAATCTTGAACTAATTGTGAACCTGTATCCAGATCTGCAGATTTTCTAATTCACAATATCTCCATATTTTCAGAGGTAAATCTTAGTTTATATACACTTATCCCCCCCCTCAAAAAAAATGCTGACATAGGGAAGGATGCAAATTTTTACTAACATTGTTCACAACTAATTTTATCAATGTTCCTGCTGTGAAAAATTCTTTGAAATCTGAAGTTTTCAAAAAGTTGGACATGTAATGGTTTTGCAAGTCAGGACAAAAGTGATGTGCTGGTGGTCTCATCCTTGGCAAGGTGGTTTGCCAGCTTCTTCTTCCTCAGGGGCTGTGTGGCTCACCATGATTCTGGAAGGAAGTGGAAAGTACAAGCCAAGGAGTTTCAATTAAGTTTTAATTAATTGACTGGAGGAGCTGAATGGGGTGGCCCAGTAGCAAGTTCCACTCTAGTTGAGTGGATGGGTACCGTACCTCCTCCATGCATATACAATCTGCAGACGGAATTTGCTTACATGTTGACTTATCATGTTATCATTAATTTAATGAATCTATTTTAGTTGAGACAAATCAATAATATTCCATCCACCATTTCCTGGCAGTTTCTTGTTAAAAAGCAACAAGCAAATTCATGACAGTTTTTTTTTTGTAGTTGTTAAAAAGCAATAGGGATATGTGATCCATTAAAAATGGTTCAAACGTCATTACAAAACTAGGGGTCACCACTGCTTCATTTATAAAGTGTTTCTAAAGTATACTTAGTGAAAATTTCTTTACTATAACAAGAGTAACAAATTTGTGTTACTATTTCATAATTGCGTATGTGCATAATAAAATTACTATAATTGGAGAAAATTCAGGGGCTCTTATCTCCCTCATTTTAAAAACTATAGGGGTGAAACTTGCTACAATAGTAGAACACATTTACCACTGCAAGCCTACCGAATTTCAGAATGTTTCACTTATTCACTGATTCTTGGTGAATTTTCAAAGTTTTCAGGAGGAACCGACCTCTCTCTCCACTTTCCTGATTGGTGCTTTCTGATGCTGATAAGTCTGGGAAATGTAGTTAAGGGCAGGGCCTTTTGAATTCTCTTGCATAGAGCCCCTCCCTTCACAAACTACATTTCCCAGAGGTCTATGCTGTCCCCAAAATATACTGCTCCCTCTTTTGCCCGCCGCTAATGCAGAGGCTGCATTAATTTCACAGAGGATTGACAGTGTCATTGGATAGGAAATGCTTTTCTTTCAAGATTTTCTTCATAGCAGGGAAAATATGTGAATATTGTGGGTGCAGTAATAATTCAAAGCCACAGTCATTGATTTCTTGAAGGAAAAGGCATGGCATGTGGCATGGCATATTGTCGTGATGAAAAATTACAGTGCAATCCTCAACACATATCTCAAACACACATGGTTGAAATTTGGCAGGAATTATGGTGAAGAATTGCTCTTCCCCAGAAAATATTTTGGTCATCCCACAGTGGCACATTCACTGGTAGGCTTTTTATTCACCCTTCATAGATCATGCAGCACCTCATCCCACCTCATTTTTCTTCAAACTAATATTCAATGGAATTTGTACCTACCATGTGACAGAAAAGAAGGGGGATGGTTTTCTTAACATGATATTGAGATCAGTTAATGGAATATTTATTCATTTCTTTTCATCCAGAATATATCAACATTATTAGAGTATGTTGTGGCAGGTAGTACTGCTCAATATCAGATAATGACCTAAAGTGAACGTGGATAAGTAATGAATACAACAATATATGAAAAAGCAGAGATACTATAGTGTAGATTTATATCAACTGTTCCTGTTTTATCTGGTTTGATTTTGAAATATATTTTCTTGTATCTCATTTTTTCTGTTCCTTTCCCCTCTTTTTACTTTGGTATGCATGAGAAGGTTTCACTTGCTGAAAAAACATAATATGTACATTGTTAGATCTGATACAATAAGCAGAGAACATTGAGCATGAAATGTATTTTATTGAATGCATTATTATTCAATTAACCAAATACATTGGCTGGCCATTGATTTTAACTCACTTAATATTAAACTTATATAGGTGATGTTTCTTGAATTATAAAATACCATATTCAGTCCCAAATGTGTCTACATTTAACATAAAAAGATGAGCAGACATCTGGATTTTGTATTGTTCAAACTGCTGATTTTCCAAAGGTACATTCTCCAGATAGAAATAAAAGCTTGTGTATATCAGCTCGTGATTAGCAGCATGAAACAAAGAACAGATAACCTATAAACAATTTATTCAGGCTATTGGTCATCAGCTGCTGCAGGATATGCCTGTGTCTCCATAGGCAGAAATTTCTCACATTAAATTCCAACTGAACTGGCATTTGATTACCTTCTTCACAAAACAGAAAATTATATGGAATGAATGAGAGGTTGTTGTACTTTCTTTTTGGTATCTCAAACAGTTTCAATGGTTTGTGAAATACTCTTGCAGAAATGCTGTCAAGGTTTGTATCTTTAAATCACAGATGTCATATAACCAGTAGCAGCTGATGTTCAGGAAATAAATGTTCTCTATATTTTCCAGTATTCCTATACTTGGTTGGGACTGATGGAATATACAGTCTAATAGTATTGGAACAGTAAAAAAAATTGCTGTTGTTCTTTTGTAGAAATCCCTGCGTTTTATTTCTGCAATAAGGGAGTAATATTATTTATTTATTTATTTATTTATTTATTTATTTATTTATTTGCATCACTTTTACCCCGCCTTTCTCTCCGAGGAGACTCAAAGCGGCTTACAGTAAATAGGCAAAAATTCAATGCCTAAAAACAATGTAAAAACAACAATTCATATAAAACAATCTACAAAACAACAGTTCATATAAAACAGGTACCATTACAAAATAAAATCACATTATATAAAATTTTAAGAATGTCCAAGATTAAAATCCATTCATCCAGAATCCTCAAGTCTTCGTACAGGTCATGTAAAGTCCATGTTCTTATTCATTAAAAACTTGTGTGCACAGCCATGTCTTTAAGGCTTTCCTGAAGCCTAGGAGAGTTGGTATCTGCCGTATGTTGCTGGGGAGGGTGTTCCACAGCTGAGGAGCCACCACCGAGAAGGCCCTGTCCCTCGTTCCCACCAGCCTTACCTGCGAGGCTGGTGGGACCGAGAGCAGGGCCTCCCCCGATGATCTAAGAGTTCTAGAAGGCTCATGGGGGAAATATGTTCGGACAGGTAAGATGGGCCAGAACCATTTAGGGCTTTGTAGGTCAAAACCAGCACTTTGAATTGGGCTTGGTAGCATATCGGCAGCCAGTGGAGCTGGCTCAGCATGGGAGTAGTACGCTCCCTGTAAGCCGCTCTTGTTATTAGTCTGGCTGCCGCCCGTTGTACTAGTTGGAGCTTCCGAGCTGTCTTCAAAGGCAGCCCCACGTAGAGCGCGTTGCAGTAGTCCAAACGAGCTGTAACCAGAGCGTGGACCACTGTGGCCAAGTCAGATCTCCCAAGGCGCAGCTGGCGCACAAGGCGGAGTTGTGCAAAGGCTCCCCTGGCCACCGCCGAGACCTGGGGCTCCAGGCTCAGCGATGAGTCCAGGGGAACCCCCAGACTGCGAACCTGTGTCTTCAGGGGGAGTGCGACCCCATCCAACACAGGCTGTAACCCTATTCCCTGTTCAGCCCTGCGACTGACCAGGAGGACCTCTGTCTTGTCTAGATTAAGTTTCAATTTGTTCGCCCTCATCCAGTCCGACACAGCGGCCAGACACAGAACCTGAACAGCCTCCTTAGTGACAAGTGGGAAGGAGTGACAGAGCTGGACATCATCTGCGTACAGATGACACCTCACCCCAAAACTAATACAATGGTCAGTACCTTATTGGTGTCTTGTAATAGCATTAGGCCAATTTATGCTGTCATCATTTACTCTTACATGAGATCAGAATTCTTCCACCAAATGTGAAATGACTATTCCCTCCAAAACCAGCCTTTTAAGAAATGTGCCCCCCCCCACCACCAAACATGACTAGTTTCATATTTTCAGGGAGCAGTAAGAGTAATAGAAAATTGACCCACTATTTCCAATGTCTCTAGTCTTTTACTTCAATTTCTCCTTTCACCTTTCTACTCTACAGTCTGGAATCATACCCAGAAAAAAATGTTTCATTTCTTTCCTTCATTGCCTTCTAGTGCTTCTAAAGAAAAGATAGAAAGTGGGGTTAGATTTAAATAGCAGAGCAAATACCCAACCTAAACCAGCAAGCTTCCATTTTTTGCCACCAATTAAAATACATTGTTCAGCAATCCTCTTTTATCCCCTTAACAGTTAAAAATAGGATGACTGAAACTAAATATGTAGATATAACTATCACAAATATTCACAAATATTCACAAATATTGTACCTCACAACCTCTGAGGATGCCTGCCATAGATGTGGGTGAAACGTCAGGAGAAAATACTTCTGGAACATGGCCATACAGCCTGGAAAACATACAACAACCCTGTGATCCCAGCCATGAAAGCCTTCGACAACACAATAAAAATTGTCATCATCATCATTCCCTTTGCAAGACAATAATAAATGGCCACGAGTGATAACTTATGATTATGGGCATCATCATCTTTAAAAAGGCTACAGAAAGTCAATTTTCAATAGTTACTTGAGGGGACTTGTAAAGATAAATGGCATGATAGGTATAGGTAAAGGTTTTCCCCTGACAGGAAGTCTAGTTGTGTCCGACTCTGGGGTTGGTGCTCATCTCCATTTCTAAGCTGAAGAGCCAGCGTTGTCTATAGACACCTCCAGGGTCATGTGGCCAGCATGAAAAAGAAAAGAACAATAGACAGTCCTTTGATAAAAGAAAATTACTGAAAGAGCTCTGCCAACCCTTTTCAGGAAGAATGCATCTTAATTCTGAGCTATTATGAAAAAGCTTGAATTCTGATTTTAGCATCTTAACCTGCATTAAGTAAAGAACAGACTATAAAGCATGTTGACATTAATTAGTCAGCGAGGTCATTTATGGAAAGGTGATTCTTACTGATCACCCCAATCAAGATTCTAATTCTGAAAAGCAGAAACTTGAAAGAAATTGATAACCAGTGAAACTGGAATTAAACCATTTCAATATATGCATTACTTACCATACCTGGTCTACAATATGCAGATGCTGAAGCCATTGGCATCTGAACACATCTTCAGTGGCATCTTGGTTTAGTGCAAATTATCAAAATCAAGTCTGGAAATTCCAGAATCAAGGTCAACCTAGCAATGCAAGGCTCAGGTGGAAGAATATAGAAGGATACATCTCGTTGCCCTTAGATTTAAATATGCACTCCACCATTTTTAGCAAATTCAACCTGATGTTCAAGAATAGCTCTGGGTACAAAGAAACTCCAGGTTATTACCTGGCTATATAGTGTATGTATGCATAAAGTCTATTACAGATACATTCTCTCCAGGTCAACTTTTCCTCATCAGCACCATTGCTGTCTTGTCTGAAATAAATTCAGTCTGTTTCCCTAATTCAGTCAACAGATAGTGGTTCAGAACTGAGACAGCAATTAGCCACCATGTACATATTGCTACCCAACCCCAAAGGATACACATGATCCCAATCCAGCATCAATAATAACACCACAACATGTGGAAAATGTGTACAATAATCTGTGCATTGAAAATATTCCTGTAAATAAGCGTATTAAATTAGAGGAAATGCACATGCATTTCCATTCAGGAAGAGGGGAGAACAAAATTTCACATGTGATTACAACATCTGAACTCCTATCTGAAATCTAGAAATAATTTGTTTTAAATACTCAGTTTATGTCTATAGATATTAATGGTGTTATATAAATAATAACACGGAGCATGCTTGAAATCGGGTTTTTTTTGGGGGGGGGTCTTTTTTCTTGTGAAATCAGTTACAACCTGCTAATCTTCCTTTACATGGACCCACACAGGGATTGAACTAGGTTCAGTTTGGTGAGGTCATAAGGCATACTATCTAAGTATAACTTGCATTTTGAAGGTATGCTATATTGTTTCCCAGTTCTTCTTTCATCATTTTTTTTTACTTGCCTAGAAATATTTTTCCTTTGATCCTGTGGTGATGAGTTTCTGATTTACCTTCTCTCAAGTTCATCTGGAACAGCATTGGCAATATAACGTTCTCCCTCAGAGCTTTCCTTGAGCTGTTTCTGACAATCTATTTTGACATTAGTCCAAGCACTAAGGCATTCAAAGACTTTAGCTTTTTCCTGTTTTAGCTTTCAACTATTTTTGTCATCCACAGTGGTCTTCCTGCCTCCCTTCTTCTTTCCAGAAAGCAAATCCGCTTTTGGGAAGCAGAAACACAGAGTACAAGCTTCACAGTAAGCGTTAACATGTACTTTGTCAGATCCTTTGACAATTTAAATTGTATCCTTGAAAATGTTTTATTAGCAGCATTCCCTTGTCTCTTGCAGTCAGTAATTGTCTCAAAGGCCTCAGACAGCATCGTAGACATTATTTTTGTGAACATCTTCTTCCCAGCCCACTCTCTCCTGTCAACTAATGGTTTATGATTTACAACATCTGTGTTTGTGTCATTTTCTATCTTTGCTGCTGGCCACTCCTCATCAATCAGTTTTTTTCCTCTTGGTCCTCATGTAGCCCATGATTTAAATTTACTATCCTGAGAAAACTATTTATGTAACTTAAGCCTTGTTTTTTGCTCCATCTGACAATACCAGAAAATATTTGATTCTTCCTTCTATTCCTTGGTCATCTGCTGTCAAGGTGGCTTGTTGCAATGAAAGCTCTCTTGATATCATGTCTCTTATTTTTTCAGGATTACTTGCAATATGCTGTCGATATTGTCTCATCTGTTGAGCTTGACTGCATTTTAACTGCCTATCGTTCTTATGGAGCTCACAAATTGAGCTCAACAAAGACATGGGTGTAATTTAATTTGTAGCCTTCAATTCCCTTTAAAGCACAAGAAAACATACTAGGAGAAACAAAGAAGTAGACCAAACTAACATATTGTAGCTTTACAATTTTTCTCTTTTGGAAAAATAAAAGTAGGAAAGCTATATCCCAAATATGGATGATTACTCATTATATTCTGGCACTCCAGGTTGCTTTAGTTTCCTATTTTAAAAATACAGTAAGTCTCCCTTGGAGGTAGAATTAATACCATGTCATCTCTGGCTCTCAAGGCCTCAGTGATAATGGCATGGGTGGTCTGCGGTCTCAGTGATTTG
This sequence comes from Anolis carolinensis, assembly GCF_035594765.1. Lineage (NCBI taxonomy): Eukaryota > Metazoa > Chordata > Lepidosauria > Squamata > Anolidae > Anolis > Anolis carolinensis. Next base: position 22,591,726 of record NC_085844.1, on the reverse strand, counting down.
CCTTAGATTCTTCAAGCAACACTCTTACAACAAGTGGAAATTGAAGAAAAATTATCACCAATAAAAGAATAGGTTGGAAATGTGTGCAAATGGCAGGACAGGCTTTGGGTTTGCTCAGTTGGCTATGAGTGAAATTGAGATTTCTAGCTAATAATATGAAAATATTTTCATATGATGCATTCTGTAGATGATACTGTTAAAACATATCCTCAAATTGGGGACATTTTATGTTTTGGGTTAGAACTGTACTGTAGTATACGTTGTTAAAGCAAACAGACAGCTACAGAGTTCTGTTATCAGAATTTAAGTTCCTGGCCTTTCACTATCTTCATGAAGCTTGTTATGTATCCAGCAGGATTTTATAGTCTCCAAATCAGAAATGCTTGTAATGGCTTTGAGCACTGTTCACTAAGTATATGCGATCCAATTTAAAAAAATGGTTCTAAACTCTGTTCCAAAGTAGGGGGTGCTGGCACTTCATTTCTAAAGTCATTTCTGAATTTTGAAGGCAAAAAGTTCAAAACTTTCCAAAACTTCCAGATATGCATATGTACTTTGTTAATGGCGGAAGCGATTGCACTATAGGGAAAAACAGAATTGATGGGGGGAAAAATTAGGGGATCCTCCTGTCCTCATTTTTTGAGCTATCCTGATGAAATTTGGTACAGTGGTAGAACACATTCTCCACTCTTAGCCCACCAAATTTCAGAATGTTTTGATGTTCCACTGATTTTTAGGAATTTTTTTAAAATTATGATTTACATTTTTTTAAAGAAGAGCAAACTCCTTGAATTTTCTAGAGAATGACACTAGGTAATAGGGGATCATTTCCCCCAACTTTCAGACATAATCATATATCTACCAATTTATGGGGAATTTTTGAAGTTTTGATGCAGAGAGCATTTCAGGAATGATGGGAGATGTTGCACTTTGGCCGGCACGGCTTGTGTCCAGAGAGACACAACAGGCAGACAGGATTTAACCCAGAGAATAGTAACACTGCTGTTGCTCCCCAAAATGTAGGGAACACAGCCTTCTCTCAATGCAGAGAGCATTTCAGGAATGTTGGGAGATGTTGCACTTTGGCAGGCATGACTTGGCCAGACAGACACTACAGGCAGACAGGATTTAACCCAGAGAACAGTAACATTGCTTGCTGCCTTCCAAAAAAGTCGGGAACACAGCCTTCTCTCAATGCAGAGAGTGTTTCAGGAATGATGGGAGATGTTGCACTTTGGCAGGCACAACTTGGCCAGACAGACACTACAGGCAGACAGGATTTAACCCAGAGAACAGTAATGTTGCTTGCTGCCTCCCCATAATGGAGGGAACACAGCCTTCTCTCGAAGCGGAGAGCATTTCAGGAATGATGGGAGATGCTGCACTAAGGCAGGCACGACATGGCTTGTGGCCACTGGCCACTGCATAGGAAGACAGATTTAACCCAGAGAAAAGAAACTGCGTCAGTTGTGAAATTTATTTAAAACCAAACCATGTCCCAAAATCCCAGCCAGCACTTTTTCTCTCCCAAAGGCTTTATCTCCTTTTCCTACTTTTAGTTCTCTTTTAGTTTAAAGTGACCAGTTCCCCAATCCCAAACAAAACCCCAGCATTTCTCTCCCCGTCCCAAATGCTTTCTTTCACAAAATGCCTTGTTTTTCTTCTTTCTTTCTCTCTCTCTCTTCCAAAAATCTTAAGCTTCTCTCCTTCTCCTTTCTCCAAACCTCCTCTAAAGTAAATAAATTCTTTTTCCAATGGCTCCCTCCTCCCAACCATGCAGCAGCAGCAGGAGCAGCAAAAACCAACCACCCTCATCCCTTTGCCCGGTCAGAATGAGGCTCCAAGGAATGTGGACGGGGTTTTAAGGAGGATGTCCAAAACCCCTCCTCTTGCACAAACGTGAGCACTGATTGGCAGGGAGGCAAGCCAGGCTTAGCTTCTCCTCCCTGCAAACATAGTTTGGTTGCATTAAAAACGCTTTGTCATACATCCGAAGCTAATTCCAAGCTCATTAAATCAATGGACTCAAACATTTGAAATTTAAAAGTTAATTCTGATGTGCTATTGTGTCAGAACCCTGTTCAGAACCCCAAAAACACCTGATTTAATTACTATTTCTGAGAATTATGAGTAAATCGCACATGCCTACTGTTCACTAATAAATGACAGATCCAGGAGCTTTACGGAGGGAGCATTTGAAACCTGTTGTGCTGCCCACTATGTGTTCAAAATGGTTGTTGTTGTTCTTGTTCTTGCTGTTTTCCTTCAGATCATTTTTGATTTATCATGACCCTAGGGTGAGCCTATCACAGGGTTACCTTGCGGCTTGTTTACACTGGTCCTCTGTCCCAAATTGGACCTGACGTTGCTCCTGGATATCCAAATGATACCTAAGGGCTTCCAACCCTTAAGTGAGATAAACCTAGATTAACTTGGCTGTATCCCATATTCACCAAAGTTCGCCCTACACTTCAGGATGAATGTGAACAGCATTGCCAGCTCTAATCCAAAGCAATTCATCCACATGGACTGGCACTGCCACCCTCTTTTCCGAAGTACATTGCTGGTTGGTTGAATCCAACCCCAAATATTAAGGAATTATTGCAAAAAGGAGTCTAAAGTAGCATCTGAATTAGTCTTGAGCCTGTTGTAAGAGAAAATACCAAACTATAATAAAAATCATATTTTCTCCTGCTCCCAGAACAGAATAGAAACTTACAAAATACCATATAATCCGATTATTATTGTCCTAGCACTGTGAAATTCAGGATTAATGAAATCTTTATCATTTAAGAAGCATGCTTGGTGCCTTGGGAATCCATGTGAGGCCATCTGTTGACACAGGATTGTTTTTAGTCAGCAGAGACAGTGAAGCATTGTATTTTGCAGTTTGCCACCTGAAAAAGGAAGGCATTCATTGAATGCATGCTTTTATATTCAGGAAAACTTGAAAAACTTGAGTCCACATTTTTCTTGTTCATTACTTTTCCCTTTCTTCCTGTACTGTATCCAAATGATTAACTCCATGAGATTTGTGCCAAGCAAATAAAAAGGAAGGGGGAAATACAAATACAAATAAAAAAGGACAAGAAGTACTAATGCCAAAACAAATGCAACCTTCTACAATTTTTATCTGAAAATCAAAGAGGGGTGATTAATCTCTGTATATAGATACACAGAGAAATAGAACAAGTTCTAATCTTCATGCCAGGCACACATATTTCTTTAAAATGAAGCTGCACATATTCTGCTGAGTGCAGCAACTGGAAAGTTCACAAGGTAAATCTTCCCTTAAAATGCTAGATAATGTATACATTGTCCAAGTAGATAAAGTTTTTAATGATTCCTCATTAGTATTGCTCTGACTACAATGAATAATAGCAATAATACCTTGTCTATCACTTTGCAAGCCTTGTTTATCTCAAAATGGCTGTATTTCAGAATTCGAAACACATATTAGATATCTTTATTGAAAACTGCTACTGGATCTTTATTTTACTAAAATTTATGAAGTATAATTCCACAATTTAAATTAGACTGTGGATTGGTTATAAATTTGTAAGATTGCACTACACAAGTCTATAAAACATGGACTCATTGTGCAGCATAGCAAGAGTCCTCCCCACATGTTTTTCCATAGTCATATCAAAGGGAATTGCATCCTTATGTTATGAAGAACTTTTCAATAACTTTAAAGCATAGGTTCATTTTATTGCAATTTCAGTGAGAGGTATGTCAGAACTTTTACAGAACAACATTTAGACATAAAGACATACAGATTCTATGCAACTGCATTGGATTCACAAACAACCTACTATATTGGCTAACAAACAGACAAAGGGGGTTACATTTTCACTCAGATTCACACACATGTACATGCATCCATCTTCATGCACACATCTAAATATTACCATATCCTTTCTCGCTCCTTGGAGAAGCACCTGCTCAGGCTAGGCCCTACTTCTCTTCAGCCTGCCCAGACAAAACACCCAAACTCCAAAACTCCAAAATGCATCCTTTTCCCTAAGAACAATGCCAAGGATCAGACTCCTGCTTCCATACAGCAGAACTGACTCCCTGCAACACGTATCATGACTCCAAAATGCATTCCTTCCTCTTCCCTTGAGAAAGGGAGGCCCAAAAGTGACCAGACTACTTCCATTGCATACCTGCTACTCCCATACACCATCTCCACTGAGCATGGTGTGTGAGCAGCGTCACTGTCTGTCACACTTTCTGGATTGTTATAAGGTCTCTTATATAGCAATATTTCGCTGATCTTGTCCCACAGTTGTAAATGAATGATAGATGTCTTCCATCCTGGCTCCATCTCTGTTTCCTGGACCAGATGTTGATTCTTCTTTATTGGTGTTGGCCTTGTGTTGACTTCCTTCTTAACAGTTATAAACATTTCTTTAATTCGATGTAAACATTTCTCTTATCATTGTCACAATTCTAATCACAGTTTAACAGGCAGGTCAACTATTTCAGGTCTTATTAGCAACTTTTAATTACAGTTCAGCAAGCAGGCAGTTAGTCATTGTAGACCTTAATATTTTTGAATGGTGTCTCCAAAAATATTTGCTCTCATTCATACATCTTCCATACAGTTCATTCAAACCATATATCATATTTTGTCACGCTTAGTCTCATTCTCCCTGGCAGCATTCACTGTGCCTATCTGCTAATCTTCATACCTAATAGTCTCAAATAATGGAAGCTCTGCCTCAAGGGTTGTGGAAGGTAAGTCCCAAGCACACAGAAATGATACCTAGAAACTTTGTTTGCTGAGCCAAAGGATAAGATGGTAACCCGTGCATTAAAAACAAACAAACAACTGGATGGGGCAGCTAAATCTTTCTTCAATGATAAGAGTCAATGATATCCACTGTACCTGAAGGGAGCGGGTTAATTTAAGTGCCTTTCCTCCAATACCCTTTTGCTCTCCTTGATGATTGGGTCACTGTGTCCATCGGTTTAAGGGCTGTCATAGATTCCAGTTATATAGAAGCACTTTTATTAGTACAGTGGGTAGAAGAAAGCAGAAAGTAGTCCACTGACCCTGTGTCTGCCTTGATATTAATCTGATTGCTTCAATTCTGCTGTTTTCAGAATCTGAGTTTTCAATACTTCCATAACCTGCTTAACTGGGTAGAAACGGAGATACAAAATTATCTTATATTGGACATAATTAACCACCTTAGGTTCTTTGAACAAAGTGAACATTTAATTGGATTGCTGAGACAACTTTGGTCAGTCATGGAGACTTTCAAAAGCTGCCCATTCTGACTACACTCTGCTCTTGAATCTTTAGCATGCGATTCAGTGCAAAATGATGTGAAGGCTTAAAAAATTCCGGTCTAATACATACAGAGTACATATGTCTATAAGTTGCATCCACTGATATCTTTTAATACTTGGACAGTTTTCTAAATGCTTGACATTAATCATTTTAGCATCAATATAAAAAAGTAATGATATTGCACATTACCTTTCCAAGCAGTAGGAAATTTCAGGAGTGTTTATCCAGGACTGATTTCCTTTAGTGTAGGATTATAATTTCATGACTCATTGTGTGTGTTTGGCAGAGGAGGGTTTCCATGTGATCCTCAGCCCATAGGACTTGATTGCTAAAAAATAGTGGAAGTTAAAAATTGAGAATCTTGTCTCCAGAATTTCATATGAGGGTTAGTTTGGTTAGAATCTCTTTTGGGGGAGCTTGCATGTCAGCAAGTTCCAAAGCAAAATGTAACAGGCATGATCTTTGGAAGCCTCAAATCCTGATAGATGCTGTCCTTGGATTGTTTGCAGGCAACTACCAGGCTTTATCAGAATTTGGGAACATTACTGTTTTAAAGTACACATTTCCCAAATCCTTTAGTCAATATAGTCACAGGACCTGGGAGATTCTGGCATCTTTATTCTAAATAGGCTCTAAGATAGGCCAGCAATAAGGTAGGGAGTCAGGTAAGCCTCAGCAGATGCATGGGGATGCCAACTTCTGATACCAATCCTGATCATATCATGGTTCCGTCCCCAGTGCCAACATTATCCTTCCTGTCATTTATGGCAATGTTGGTATGGGGAGTGATAAAATAAGTTACTCTGATATGGGCAGTCTTGTGGCTTTACTTTGAAAAGAGCTCTATTGAAGTTGTTTCATTCCCTAAGAAGTCATTTGAAAAAGGGCACATAAATCAGTGATCCAAAATGTATGTGGTCGAATAATGTTTCATTGGGATAGGGGCAGAACAGGTCTGAGCCTCAAGGCAAATAGTTTTGGGAGTGATATTTTAAGTTTATTGTGGAAGTGGCAGATGATATAGTTGTTAATACTTTTACACAATAAAGGAAAGAAATTGTTTAATTTCAAGGGAATGTGTAGGACTAACCATTTAAGTATTAGAATACATTGAAAATCAAAAGAAAATAGTAATTTGTCTGTGAATCAACTTGGCACCTATTTAATTGCAACATTAAGGTTTGTTTATTGCTTCTGCAAAAGACACAATTAAACCAAAGGAGTTTTTTTAAAAAAAGGAATTCATTGTAGATGCCAACCAATAATATAGAAGAATTCACTAATGGTGACTGAGAACTAGAAAAAAGAATGGAAGTTTTTACAGTTATGGCAGAGGTATACATAGATCCAATTAAATTGCCCTTATTTGAGAAATGAAGAAATGAAATTTAGAGAATAACATAAAGAAGTAATAAGGAGGAAATGGAGCATTTTCTTTTTACCTCCACAGTTCAACATGCTATAAAATGTACAATAAGTGGTATTGCTCATATAGCCAAAAGAGCTGAAAATCAGAAATGAAATGCTCGTTCAGATAAGAAAAAACCCACATACTACAACATTTTAATGCTTCAAAATGCAAGGTTCATTTAAAATTCATACAACCTTTTATATTTTATTTCCCTCATTTCCATCCTGGATTCTCCTTTCTCAAAAATACATTCACAGTAATATTTCATTTTGTCCTAGGAATGTTTTTGCCTCTTGCTGAGAAATTCACTACAGCTTATGTTTCCTACTGTAATATTGGAAATAGATTTTGAATATTAACAGTGCTTTCCTACAAAAGTTATCTGACACAATTCTGACTTCATCTCATTCTGGGTGCATCTACACTGAGAAATTAATGCATTGTGACACCACGTTAACTACCATGGCTCAATGTTATGAAGTCCTGAAATTTTTAGCTTCGTGAAGCATTGTCATTCTTTGACAGAGAAAGCTAAAGACCTTATAAAACTAGAACTCTCAGGATCCCATAACATTAAACTATGCCAGTTAAAGTGTGTGCAGCTTTGTTACTTCTATAGTGTAGATGCATCCTAAGATGGTAACATCAAGGTATATGGCAGAGCAACTTTACTGAAATCTCATCTGTTCTGTAAATTCCTCAATAGTTGATTTACTTGGAGTATTATATGAAAAGTGGCTTCTTTTTATTACTCTTTTTTCTGCTTTAATGAACTTATTGGGAGTCTTCATTTGATGTCATAGTAAGAATAAAATGTATTGAAATGGTAGACAAGATGGTTGAAAAGCAAAAGGTATTCTGGGCTGTGGAGCAGCTGGTTAAGTAGCCAGCTGCAATAAATCGCTATGACCAAGAGGTCATGAGTTTGAGGCCAGCCTGTGTCGGTGTGAGCACCCAACCATTAAAATAAAATAAAATAAAAAATAGCCCCTGCTCATTGTTGACCTAAGCCACTGAAAGATAGTTGCATCTATCAAGTAGGAATTTAGGTACCGCTTTGCGAGGAGGCTAATTTAACTAATTTATGACACCATAAAAATCAAGATGTCACAGTGGATGATGAAGCAGCTGCTCCCCCTGTGGCCGGAATCGAGCATCGCCTCACGAAGCTGGAAGCTGGAGAATCTTAAATTGCCACTGCGTCTTTATCTTTGTCTATGTCTCTATGTTCATATGACATTGAATGTTTGCCATGTATGTGTACATTGTGATCCGCCCTGAGTCCCCTTCGAGGTGAGAAGGGCAGAATATAAATACTTAATAATTAAATCCCTAAATATAATGAACAAAGTATATTGTTTTAATAATAATAATAATAATAATAATAATAATAATAATAATAATAAAGCATAACAACTGAAGCAGTTATAATATGGCATCAACATGTTGGGTGTCATCTAGTCATTTCTATCTTATGGGGACTCATGGTGAACATTTCATTGGGTTTTCTTAGCAAGATTTATTTAGAGGAGGTTTGACTTTGATTTCCTATGGGGGTGAGAAAATATCACTTTCCCAATGGCACAGAGTAGTACTATTAGTAAAAAGGGTTCTGATACACACACACATACCCCAGATGAGAGGAATTAAAAATTTAAAAATCAGTGGAAAAACTTAAGAGAAATACCTGAATTGAATCTCTAACAGACTTTAAAAGGCACAAAAATCCTATTACCCAACTGAAAAATGAACAAACTCTCATCATTTTAAAGCAAGGCAAACAATAAAATAAATATAATTAGCTGTAATCCTATAATGGAAGAAATACCTTTAAAATATATTTCTTTGAAAGGCATTACACAAGCAGGGAATATGGAACTTAATTCAACCATCTCTACTCTTTCTAATGAAACTATTCTATTATTATTATTATTATTATTGTTATTATTATTATTTCATAGAAACCACTTTAGAACAATAAGGAATATAACAAAATTCAAACAGATGCAATTCTCCTTCCAATGACTTTTCCAATTGGTTGACCACTGTATAAATGGGTTGCTATCATAAAAAAAGGTTTGTCGTCAGTTCTTCAGATGTGCTTATGTTTTTAGATCAGTCCAAATGACATTATGTATAGAATATTATGGCAAAGTCATTTTTGGAAGAAAGAATGAATGTAAATGTCATTGCCCATGCTTTCTCCGTTTGTGCTTGAATGAGTCTAAATGTCATGTGTAAGAACTAACATTTTATTTTATTTATATTAGGAGAGAATTTCCAGAAACTTTGGTTGGATTGTGCCTACCATGAATAAAAGAATATAGAACTCATCCTAGACTAATTCACATCAATTAAATTGTTACTTGAACATTTTGGATCAAGTTTTAAAAGTACAAACTAGTCCTTCTTCATTTCTTTTTTGGCCTTTGGGTTTCATTTCATTCCTGGCCTTCAGTATATTCAAGAAGTAATTCAATTTAGCACTGAACCATTACACCAAGGGTCTGATAAATTACAATACATTCCAAGTATTACTAGAACAGGAGATGGGAATATTTTTTAAAAAATGAAATAAGCAATTCAAGGACTGAATCATCAGGGTAATGACTTGGAAATTTCTTATTCCCAGATAATTATGACCCTGACGAAGGACAGTATTGTTTCCAAAATTATCAGGTGATCTTCGAGAATAAGATCTTTCTCCTAATAATTAAAGCATTGAGCAGTAGTTCTTCTCAAATGCCTTGGCAGATAGACAGAGATTCATCAAATGTTCATTCGTGTGTTTGAGGGACATCTGGATTCACAATGTGGCATCAAACCTATGGGCGCAATCAACAAAATGAGTAGAAAAGATATTCTCATAGGTCTTGTTTCCATGCCATTATCATCTTTTACAACCATATCCTCCTATCTCTTTGTGGTCCTTGCCTATGCTGCATTCTTCAAATCACTAGATAGGAGCTGCTTCATCTGCTTGTCATTGTTCCATGGAAGTGGCTGCCTTATGAGTAAGCCAAGTCCTCCAAGGAACAGATGGGTATTTTTAACTTGGAAAAAGCAAGATTGAAAGATACTATGATAGATTTTTTTAAAAAAGCTGTCACATGGAGGATGCAGCAAGCTTATTTTATGCTGTTCCACAGGGTAGGGACCAAAGGGGTAGATTGAAGTTACATAAAAAGATATTCTGACTAACATCACAGTGAACTTTCTGACAATAAGACTTTTCTCTTTGCAGCAAAGAATAGCAGTTTCTTCTTCTTTAGAAGTCTTTAAACAGAGATTGGATGGTCATGTCTATGAATAGAGGGCTGGATTAATACAACCTGGTGCAATGCACCAAGGCTTACACGTTTAGAGTGGAGCCTAAATTATTTAAAGCAAGTCCCTCTTCGAGTCATGCAATTACATTTTTTTCTGGCACCCTGTTAAATACAAGGAACCTTGTATTCCAAACTCTCAGATAAGCTGCTTAGGTTTGTACACTTGTTGTAGTTCTGAATTGTCCCTTCATCTTAACTTGCTCTTTTGTCTTGTCATTTAGTTTGTCTCACAGCTGGCTGCCAACAGCTCCACCCTCATGTCAACAATGTGCTGGGGACATTATGGAAACATAGGCAACTGTTCAATATTTTTCAAGTATATCTTAAACCAAAGACCACTGAAAATCTTACCACTGCTTATATCTGGGATGTAACTATGATCTCCTTATTAACACTTTTGGAGATCACGGACTACAATTGCAAACTAATGTTCCAGCTGTTTCCATTCTTTGAGATGTTAATCTGGCAATGGTGACACATTCCTTGATGACATCCTGGTTACATAGCTGCATGCAAGTCTATTTTGGTCTGGTTCTGGTCCTGCCTATCTATCCAAACGTATCTCCTCCTATGAGCCCGTTAGAACCTTAAGATCTTCCGGGGAGGCCCTGCTCTCGATCCCACCTGCCTCGCAGGCGCGGCTGGTGGGGACGAGGGACAGGGCCTTCTCGGTGGTGGCTCCTCGGCTGTGGAACTCCCTCCCCAGCGATATCCGGCAAACCCCATCCCTCCTGGGATTTAGAAGAAAATTAAAAACTTGGCTCTGCGCCCAGGCATTCAGCGAGTAAGCTCATTGGCTGATGTAATCGGGTCGCAAATCTGTAATTGTAGCAGTAGTGAATGACTGAGGATGGTGCAATATCGCTGCCTTGCAGTGTTTTAATTTTTGTATACTTTTTATCATGTTTTTATCATGTTTTATCATGTTTTAATTGTTTTGTTTTATAGTATATTTGTTGCTGGCCCTCGTGGCAGAATGTAAGCCGCTCTGAGTCCCCTCGGGGAGATGCATGTAATAAATAAATAAATAAATATTTTTGGAAACTGGAAACATCCGTGGTCCAAAACACTGCAGTCAAATCCTAAAAACCATATCTCACTATAAGAGCCAGATTTCTGGGGAAGAGCTTTCTCTCAGTTCCAACACCATTGCAAATGTGGTTGGGGAAGACTGTTCCTAAATTATTGAATTCTCTTCCAGGAGATATCCATTTGTTCCATTCCCAGTTTATTACCACCCTCAGGCTAAGCCTTTTTTATTTAGGTAGGCCTTTAAATTTTAAATCATGTGACAAAACAAAGTTGTGAAACCTGTGTTGTGTTTGTATATTCTTAGCTATTATCTTGCTAATTATGTTTTTAAATATCGTATATATTGGATTAAACCATTTAAAAGTAAGTTATAGGAACACTGTTTCATTGTTTGTATGAGTTTTCCAGTATAAGATTTTCAGCAGAACTTTAATTTAATTTTTAAATTATTGTAACCATTCCCATGCTGGGAGAAAAGCTGAGTATGCATTAAATATTTCAGTTTGAATGTAAATGTACATTTTATTTAATACATATTTTTAAAATATGAATTGCATTTAAATATATAAGTAAACAAAAAAGCAAGCCATAAAAGAACACATGAAAAGGAACAACTCAGTGCTGTTCCAACTCCATGTTTCTATGATTCAACTACCAATGTTGCTCTGAATTAGCATGTCACCTTACACAACCAGTGCAGATAATATGCATCAGTGTGTTTAGGCTTCATGACACAAAGTAATTTAAGAAGCATCATTCAGCTATAATCAATTCCCAGATCTTTCTGTTCTTGTGCTTGCTTAATACTTCTTGTCCTTCAATATGATGAGCACATTTGCTTGAACACACAAGGTTTTCGTTAATTACCTAAGCATTTAGCACAACTGTTCTGAGCAGATATATGTCAACTGAAAGCTTCAGATATGGACCAGCTATTGTATCAAGCTAAAAGAGGTTTTTCATAATGTCATTGATATCTCTCTGGAGGAAAGACTAGTCAGGCATTTTTATAAATGCCCAGATCAGCACAGGGTTTCATGTAATAATTATGATATGAGCCTTAGTGTATTTTTCCAAAAAGCTTTCAATTCATTCTTGCTAGAAATTTGTGGATATACCTATGGGTATGATGTGGGTAACAGAAGAATGGCAAAGAGTTAGGCATGTAAAGTGTGCATGTCCCATACAACAGTTTTAGTATAGAAGAGCCATGTATTACTATAAGTAGTAGAAATGTCTTGACTAGCTCTCTCAGTTGGCCTGCCTGATGCCAGAAAGCCACAGCTTTAGATGTAAACATCCTGCAGTTATCTGCTGTCTCCTAGTTACTTCATATCTTGAGGAAGGCAATTGGTTTCCTTTTTTAAAGACTTCCTATAGTTAGAAGATCTCCAAAGGGCCATCTAGTGCAACCACCTGTCAAAGCAGAAATCATCAGCTAAAATAGCAATGATCTCAGTTTATCCAACCTATGTTGAAAAACACTCAATAAGGGAGAATTCGCCACATTCTGAGATAGTCTGAGATAGTCTGTTTTCCTGCCAAATGGATCTTCTTGTCAGGAAATTCAGATTTATTTCGGATTTACTTGGAATCTCCTTTCTACTACTTGGATTCCATTGGTTTGGCCCCTGGTTTTTGGATCAAAATTAAGTCAAGTTTCTTTTCCACCAGGAATCTTATTCACATATCTAAACATGCCTATCAGATAAGCTCTTACTGTTAACTTTTTCAAGATAAACATCCACATCTGTTTCACTGATTCATCATGATACTGTTTCTAGATTTTTTGCCATCTTGGGTCTTTACCCTATGCACATTCCAGATTCTCAACATCTTTCATAAACTGTGCTGCTCAGATCTAGAGACAGCAAATATACATTGGTATTATTACTTCTCTTGATCTGGACACTTTCTTGATGCACCAGTTCACTGTATTCACATGTTTGGCTTGACTCAGCAGTGTCTGAGGCCCTTCCATACAGCTACATAAAATCCATATTGAACTGGGTTATATGGCAGTGTGGACTCTGATAATCCAGTTCAAAGCAGATATTGTGGATTATGTGCCTTGATTTTCTGGGTTATATGGCTGTGTGGAAAGGCCCTGAGTCAAACCAAGATCTGCAAGTCCTTTTGACATATGCTGCTGTCAGGCTTAGTGTCAGCTATCCTATATTTGTGTATCCGATTTTTCCTGCTTCCATTGATCCCAGTTGAAATTTATTTTGTTCATCTTGGTTGAGTTCTCTAAACTATAAGGCCCTGTTTCTGCTATTTTCAAGTATTAGCAACCTCTCTTTACAGATTTATGCTTTCTACAAAATCCATGAGGATATGCACCCTCTATTCCTTCCTCCATGTCATTTATACTGGAACTACATCTCCATACAATGCAATTTCAGAAAGCAGACTAATTGAATTGAACTGGATTATATGGCAGGGTAGACTCATATAACCCAGTTCAATGTAGTTAAGCTGCATTGTGAAACTGCATTATATGGCAATGTAGATGGGACCTTAGAAAGAAGTCTGAAAACTCATGATGAACAAAAAGGGGGAGGGAATTAACAGTCCAAATATGTCTTTGATGTTATTTGCTTTAAAGATAGAAACACTTTTAAATATTCAAACAATAGGAAAAAAGATCAATTTTCCAAGTGTCAGGAAATCCTGGTAAGGAAATATGGACACACAAGAATCATTAGTAGTTGAGACTTATTATATGTGAATAAGACACTTATGGAAATAATATTATTGCGGTGAAAATTCTGCAATAAATGCCACACGTTTACATAAAAATGCAACTTATAAAATTCCTTGAAAATTGCACAGTGGTTTTGCTACAGGAAGAAAAATTATAAACAATTTTATTCTTCCCAATGAGAATGAAATTTATGAAGAATTACTAGCTCATAATTAGAGAAAATGTAGTTCACCTGAACATACTTGTTTCAGATAAGGAAGGTCCCAAGTTTTCTCTAATGTTAAATGAACACACGTCACTTATTATCAGACTTAATATTTCAAAGCTTTCCACTAAGTTGTTTTCTGGGAGGATCTTTGCAATTCAATTTGAGTTTTTACAAAACAATTTAAAAATAGATAAATTTTGTTCCCAAATCCTGTATAATTTCCTAAAGTTTTTTAAGTACATGAGAATGAGAAAATAGGAAATGGAAAAAGGATGGGATATTCCAAACAGTTCTGCAAATGAATCTTCTGCTTCCACTTAATTTCTCCATATTTCTTATTATTTACTGTCTCTTCTAAAGAGAAAGGACCGTAAAGATGTTTTTGCTTCCATGCTTTAGAACTGCTGATGAGTTTGGATTTTCAAACCTCCTAAACTTTCAACTCATGCGAAGTGTGTTTGTTCCTATTTAAACAAGATAGAAGTATAGATGCATAAAGCTGAAATTGAATTTTTCCAGTTTTTTTTATTTTTGCTGGGAGCACTAGCATCACTTTTCAAATCTGGAAATTTTGGAAAGATGTGAATAGAATCAAAACATTAAAGAAAATGTACAGTTTGACAAGTGAGTGAATTCTAGTCTTTTGTAGTAAATCTGAATTTCTACACAACTTTAGACCTGACAAATTCTTCCCATATCCATAGACAGATGGCCAATTCAAGAACTTCATTTTGGTACAACTCTTGAGTAAAAACTACAATCAGAAATGCCAGTGCAACTTCCACAAATTATCCAGTTCCACAATATTACCAAGATTCAAAATATAGCAAACACTTTCTATATTTCATCTTTATAATTATTTGCCATTTTATACTTGCTGACATGCCATTGATTCTCTTCTGTACTATAAAGTTAGGGGAGGAATTTTTCTTAGGTGTTTTGCAGCTCAGTCTCCAAGCAATTCTCTTTGCACGTATTTATTGCTGGAGGCAAAATTAAGTCCTTGACAAATATACAAGCCATCTCGCCCTTTACAGTGTATTGTGTATCCTGATATGGGGCTCTAGAGTGTAATCTTAGGCAGTGAACTCACATGATGAAATTTTTACCTAGTTCATTTTTTATTTACTCTTTTCACACATTCGCACAGATTTCTCTGGAGTTTAAAGACATAGGTTTTGTGCTATTAATGGTCTTCATACTATTTCTTTAGATGCAACACTTTTATTGGGAACTAGAAGTCCATATCTTTTTCCACTCCACCAATCACAAAGCATGTGTATGTTATTACATTTGCTTTGGCTGGTTTCAGAAACGTCTTCAGTAACAATCAGCAAGAATATAACTGCACTGCAACTTGACAACTGCCTTTGTAACTAAGGACCTATCTTCTCCATCATTCTGCTTCCAAGCCAATAGTTTCTGAAAGCTTATAGGGAAAGAAAGAAATCATCTTCCTTCCACCAATCATTGCATTTTCACAGATACAATATCCTTGTATATCGAGGTTTTATTTTCCTGTGATAGCTAATAGCTATGACTACATATATTGTCCACATTATTTATCATCCATACAATACTGCTTAGCAAATCTGCTAGCCTATTATCCAGTCCAGGTCTATATGATGTGTGTGTGTGTGTGTGTGTGCATGGCTTCAAGTCATTGGGGGAATGGCCCTACTTAGCTTCTAAGATCAGATAATATCTGTTTTCTTTACGGTATTTAGTCAGGCACACCTTCAAACATTCCATGGATGAAACTGATGCGCATGTGGCCAAGCAATATCAGAGTGTGGTCAAAATACTAAAGCTATTAATGCAGAATAAACTAAACTATAAGAAGATGTCACAGTTTGCTATTGTCTAAGGCAACTAGGAAGGGGCCAATCCTATCCCTTTTGAACTCAATTCACAGTAGTTGACATAAACAGAGGACATGGGGTATGGTGGGTGAAACTGGGACATTGTAAAAGCTTCTTTAAAAGTGGGATAAGAAGAAAATGTATCAGAACTGTCCCTGCCAAATCAGAAAAATTGGAAGGTATGTAACAGTCATTTCTGAATAACAATTGTTGTGGCATGTTGAAAAAGTGCTCTAACCCCTAAATTTTCCCTTATTGAACTGTTGAATCCCTGAAGATGTCATAATTGTCCAGCCATTTCAGTCTTTATTGCAGACTGTCCCATATTTCAAAGCAATCATTCAGTTTGGCATACTTCAGATAGCTCTGTTTATAGAGAGAATGGAATGCCAAGAGGGAAGTAGCAACAGATCCATTCCTGGGAATCAAGAAATAAAGAAGAATGTTACAGAACAGAAATGTAGACGATTTGGGAGGAGTTGACTTCCAGTTTGTACCACAGGCTGCCTATGCTCATGGAAAAGTAAAAAGAACTAAATGTCAGACCCCTGGCTGCTGGGCACCAATAACCGTACACGGAGGCCAATCTCTATCTAATATCTTTATTAAGGAAATATATAAAAGCAATAAAAACAAGTGAAGAATATAGTTCAGAAGCAGACCTTTCAAATGAGGTCAAATATAGTCCAAGAATGTATTGTCCAATAAATGATATTAGAGTTCAAAGTTTTAATCCACTTGACCGAAACACACACTTTGCCAAGCAATAGTGTGGGGAAATGTCAGAGTCTTAGAGTCCAATGAAGCTTGACAACAAGGCTGGAAATAAACTTGGTACTTGACTAGGTCCGTGACTAGAAACAAGGCAAAACGTGAAGCGTGGAACAGGGTCCGTGGTTAAACAGCAAGGCAAGGCAAGGCTTGAATGCTTGATCCGGGAAGCAAGGAACTGGGGTTACGAAGTCCACACACAATCTCTCTCCTGAAGCTGATCAATTGACTCCGCAAAGAATCTCCCGCGTCAAACACCTATATTGGGTCTCGTTTTCCCGCCAACAGAACTCTTTCCATAGAGAACGAGAAGCGAAACCCAACTCTGTCCAGATGCAAGACTCCTTAGAATTTCCCAAGGGAAGCAGGCCTAATCAGCCTGTTGTTTGGCAGCGATCCGTAAACTCCTCCGATTTGCTTCTCTGACTCCTCTGTCTCTAGAATAAGATTCTTTCCTGGGAAACAGAGGGGAGTAATGCCCAAGGCCTGTTTTACTGAATTCTTGAGGGCAAACATCAACATCCGGCAGGTGAAGGGACTCCGGCTCTTGTTGAACCGGCGAAAACCCCATGTTTTCATCTTCATCTGCCACAATAGTACTAGGAACAGGACTGCAAGGCCCATGAGGCATCACACTAATTCTGTTTTAAATTTTGACATCTTTCTTATCTGTCAGAGTTTATCCAGCAGGTCACTCCACAGTTGTGGGGTGACCTTTGGGTGACGGTTGCCAGTTGGGTTCTGGCTGTCTGCATGCCCTCCAGAGAACTGAAGTGTTCTAAAGGGTCATGGATTGTGCAGAAGAAGATGATCCTGTAGGTAACCTGGAGTCAAACCATTAAGGCTTTAAAGATCAAAACCATCACTTTGTTCTTTGCCCAAAAACTAATTGGTAATCAGTGGAGAGACTTTAATATGGGTGTAATATGCTCACTCCTAGATGTTCCTGTAAACAGTCTGGCTGCCGTGTTTTGAACTAACTGGAATTTCCAAACTTGCAACAAGAAAAAGGAATCCACAGGGTAAATGAAGTGGCCCACAGCAGTGTCATCACCCCCGCCCTGCTGCCGCCGCCGCCGCCCATCAGCATATTCATAGATTTCCTACTTTGCTCTTAACACATGTAAAAAAAGGAATCTCTAGAGCAGTGTTTCTCAAACTCTGCTTCTCCATGTGTTTTGAACGTCAGCCACCGTACCAGCTGTTAGGAATTGTGGAAGCTGAAGTTCAAAACACCTGGAGACCCAAAGGCTGGGGACTACTGTTCTAGATGTTTTGAACTTCAGCTCCCACAATTCAGCTTACACAACTCAAAACCTGGCTATGTAAGCAGGCATTCGACAAATGACTCCAATACGCAAGCAGCTAAAGTAAACCATGGGATTAATGCAATGTTTAAATGTTGTAATGCTTAATGTTTTATTGTTATGCTGATGGTTTGCATAGTTTTTAATGATGTAATTAATGGCTATATGTGATTGCTTTTAAACATGTAATGTTTTTATATGATGTGAAGCATTGAATCTTTGCCATTTGTTATGTTGTGAACTGCTTTGAGTCCTCCTAGGGGTGAGAAAGGTGGTATAGAATTAAATAAATAAATAAATAATAAACCACTGATCTAGAAGATCAGAGTTTGAGAAACATTGCTCTAGAGCACTGCATAACTTTGCATAACAGGGGGCAAAACTGTGTTTAACAGCCTTGTCCAGTGCTAGGAAGAGGAAGACCCATGCATCATGTGGATTTTCCCAAGTTAAACTGCTCATGAAAATAAATTGTAACTCAGTCTTTTAAAGACTTTTTTTTACTTTTAAAAACTGGTTTAGCTTTTCACATTTTGATTTGTTTAAATTGATTTTACTCTATGCTGCTTTGAAGACTCAGATATTGTTCATGATATTTTAATAGTTGAAATCAAAATAAAAGATTTCTTTCAGCAACACAGATTAACCCAGATATTACCTTGAGCAGAAGCTTATTGGCAGCAAAATACACTCACCCAGCCATCACCTTTAGCTAACTTCTACAAAAGTAGTCCCCTTTGGAGATATAAAGTGGGGTATAATAAAGCAGAGCCCCGATAGCGAAGTGCATTAAAGCACTGAGCTGGAGACCGAAAGGTCCCAGGTTCAAACCCTGGGAGCGGTGTGAGCGCCCGCTGTTAGCTCTAGCTCCTGCCAACCTAGCAGTTCGAAAACGTGCCAATGTGAGTAGATCAATAGGTACTGCTCCGGCGGGAAGGTAATGACGCTCCATGCAGTCATGCCAGCCACATGACCTTGGAGGTGTCTACGGACAACGCCGGCTCTTTGGCTTAGAAATGGAGATGAGCACCAACCCCCAGAGTCAGACATGACTGGACTTCACATCAGGGGAAAGCTTTACCTTAATAATAATAATAATAATAATAATAATAATAATAATAATAATAATAATAATAATACTCTTTGGCATATCTTCAGGGGACAACCTAAATGTCTGCACTGTGGACTTTATATATACTGTTGCATTTTTATGGAAACCTCATTAGTCCTGGACATAGATTCTTTTTTCAGGTCCTCCTGTGTGGCTTCCCTTCTTAGCTTCTGTTTACAGACCCCCTCTATGTATCTATCTGCAAGAAATGGATTTCCTCCTCTGAATACCTGCTCCTTTCTCTTTTTTATGACTGATTTCCTACTTCAGGTTGGCTCCCCAGACTTCAGCTATTTTTCTAATGTGTTTAGGATCAAACACTTGAAAGAATTAGGAAACCCTACTCCAGAAAGGGCAGTGTTGTTTTCGTCAACATGTTTTTTTTAAAATACCATCCATTATGTGACCTTTATTTTATCCTGTTCTGTATAAAGCTCTCTTCAGATTTATTCAGAAATGCTGTTTTGAAAATAATCGTCCAGACACAAATGTTTCCAGCATCTTAATTACTCAATACTTCCACTTAATGCCATCCTATTATGTTACTGAGAATCAACACCCACCATATTTCTAATATAAATGGAGGGGGGAGAAGTAACTAACCGGCTGTTATTTTTGCATGTTTCTAATGAGATTCTTGTCACCCAGGCTACTTACAAATGCATTTATGCTTCCTCAACACCCCGATGCTCTGTGAATACAGAAAGATCATCTGTCATAATCTTTCTCAAGTCACCTCTTTTGTTCTCCCAAACCTTTTTTTCTTTTTTTAAAAAAAATCACTTGTTTATTGCATTACATCAGATAGTAGCAAGGAAGTGGTGATTTGCAGTTACTGTAGTAAATGAGCTAAAGTTTTACAGTATTGCTGTGTATTCAAATATTTTGTTACTGCTGTTATCCACAGCCAATTTTTTTGGGATTCACTTAGTAGGCTCTGTTTTTCTAACCATGAAAACTTTGTCATTAAGTATTTGCTTATGCTTTGTCAACTGTCACAGATGCCTCTTCCATTATATCCTTATATATAAAACAATGTTTCGAGGAAACCATTTGCTAACTAGGCTTGAAATATGTTGGCTATCTAATGCTGGGGAAGCTTCCTATGATGCTGTTTATTAAGGTTAGTAGAGTTCAGAGAAGTTAAATTTTCGACTACAAGTCCAGGATTTCTCTTACCAGGTATACATTCTGGGAGTTGTAGTCAAAAAACTTAGTGACAGAGCCCTAGAATTATGGGCACTTATACATTGACACTATAATTCTCTTTGTTACCAGTTTGGGAGGAATCAGATGATTAGACTGGCAATTCTAATCTAGTATGAGGCCATAAAGGTGAATATTAACCATGGAACCTGACTTCAAACTGTTCTGTGAAGGCCTTTCCAGACACATTTCTGGGGGCCCTTCCAGACAGGCCCAAAAATGCAGGGCCTGTTAGACTTTTACCGGAGACATCCAAATGACACCTCTGGTAAAAGAGAATTAATTAGGGACAAAGCAGGTAAACCCTGCCTTGTCCTGAATTAATTAGGTACCCCATTAGACACAGGACTTCCCGAAAGGCCTGCGTCTAATGGGGTATTAGGCCTGTGAGGACTGACTCCCAGGTACCGTGTTTCCCCAAAAATAAGACAGTGTCTTATATTAATTTTTGCTCCCAAAGATGCTCTAGGTCTTATTTTCAGGGGATGTCTTATTTTTCCATGAAGAAGAATTTACATTTATTGTTGAACAAAAAAAAAGAACATTTATTATATACTGTACAGTAGTTGTCATCACAAACCAGCATAACCAGACAAACTGTGAATCCTATCAAGAATTTCTTGTTACTACCATTATTTCCATCTACAACACTCTATGGTAGGTACATTTACCAATCCTGCAAGCTCTGGTGTTCTGTTCATTGGGCATGCTTCCAAACAAAAACTTTGCTAGGTCTTACTTTTGGGGAAGGGCTTATATTTAGCAAGTCAGCAAAACCTCTACTAGGTCTTATTTTCTGGGGATGTCTTATTTTAGGGGAAACAGGGTACACCATGAGCCTAAAGAACTGAGAAAGCACCGCCCCCTCAAACCAGCTTAAAATTTTAAAAAAACTTACTGCGCTGCCAATAAGCTCCTCTGGCAGACTTCCTGGTGCATGGAAATGGTGGCAGTAAGGGGGGGGGGGGGTGAGAAAGAAAATTGCTCCCCCCCCTCCACCCGGTATCCTGGCACATTATTTCTATGTGCCAGGAGGCCTAGCAGAGGAACTTAATGGTGGCCCAGCAAGTTTTAATTTACTTTTAAAGCTAGTTTTGGGGGGCCTTCTGGATGCCTGGGTGCCTTCCCGGTAGGTACCTGGAGATCATCTAGATGCCCCCCGAGAGAAAGCCTGGGTTTGGGGGGAGGGTCTGTGAATCCAAATCTGTGCCAAAGCAGGGCAAGAAAGACTTCGTTCACATAGTTGATGTGATTGCCAATAAGACAGATGGTATTCCAATGGGTACAAAGGAAACCTAGTAACAACCGTTGCTGTGTCAGAATACATGTTGCTCAAAAGAGCACACATGAGTTACTTTACTACTGGTACATGTCAGAGTAAAAATATTCATTTTTTGTTGAATATCTAGAAATTAGTGCAGATGACAAATGAAACTAAGTATACAGCAGAGTCTCACTTATCCAAGCCTCGCTTATCCAAGCCTCTGGATAATTCAAGCCATTTTTGTAGTCAATGTTTTCAATATATCGTGATATTTTGGTGCTAAATTCATAAATACAGTAATTACAACATAACATTACTGCATATTGAACTATTTTTTCTGTCAAATTTGTTGTATAGCATGAAGTTTTGGTGCTTAATTTGTAAAATCATAACCTAATTTGATGTTTAATAGGCTTTTCCTTAATCCCTCCTTATTATCCAAGATATTTGGATAATAAGCTTCTGCCAGCCCGTTTAGCTTGGATACGTGAAACTCTACTGTATCTATAATTATGTAAAATGTGTTAATTAGCCATCATTAAAAATTATCATTAATAAATAAAATAATCAGAATATACATGCATGTAGCTGCAATTTGTGGTGTTGATGAATTTCAGAACTGGCCGAGTTTTAAATCACAGTATAATCATGAGCTGAGCTAAAATGCTCTTTCAAGCCATTAAAGCAGGCATGGGCAAATTTTGGCCCTCTGGGTGCTTTATTTTATTTATTTATATCATTTCTACCCCGCCCTTCTCACCCCTAGGGACTCAGGCCTGGCTGTTAGGAATTGTGGTAGCTGAAGTTCAAAATACCCGAAGGGCTGAAGTTTGCCCATGCCTGCATTAAATTATTGCTAAGTGGAATATGTTTGCAATGTACCAAGTGCTTTGAAGAAATAAGGATGCAAATTGAAATATGAAATACCTTCACCATGAAAAAGCAACTGGTGAAAACTTTATAACTTGCTTTTTATCGATTTGATTTTTTACTGTCCATTGTACTTGCAGCATTTTCTGATTATATTTTGTTTTGTCTTTTAGTGTTTTTAAGACTATTCTATTTTATTCCTGCTTGTAAATTTTCTTGGTATCCACCAACTTTAAAATCATTAAATCAGATAGATAGACAGTGCTTACCAATCACTATTCAGAAACTAAAGGCCCATCTACACTGCCATATAATGCAGTTTGAAACTGCATTATATGGTCTGAGTAGACTCATAAGGCACTTTGACTGTACTGAATTGCATTATATGAATATCCACTGTTCATATAATACAGTTTCATATAAAACACATTCAATGCATGCATGATGATGTAGATAAAGCCTAAGATGTTTGAAGAGGGAAATGTAGTTCAGCTGTTGCTGCTGTTTCATCCCAACATAGGTTTTCTATGACTTGGAGTTGTAGAAACCCACCTCCGAGTAGAGTGAAGACAAACAAGAATGTGAACTAGGTAACAGCCTATTGATGATAGGGCAAAATTAGAAGAACATTTTCTTTCTATACCTTATATGGTGCTTCGGTTGAGTGTGTAGTAGTCTTCCTTTCATTGGTGGCAGAAACTCCACCATGAAATCTGCTGTGGTCACTATGCTCAACTGTGTTCAATCACAGAAAGGCCAAAACTGGACATTTCAGGGATGAATCAAAAGCTTTTGGTGTAACATATAGAAATCCTGCACATTTTACTAATTAATATGAACATCTGATGAGCAGGACTTAGAAACATGCTCTTCCCTGCCTTCCTTCCATAAGATTGATTTGTATATGCTACTTGATAACTGTATATCCTCATGTATAAGTCTAGAATTTTTTGCCAAAAAATTGCCCCCCAAAAGCTGTTTTAACTTATCCACAAGGAAATATACATATTGTTACCTTAACTCTTATAAAAAATAGATCTATCCCCTTCTCCAAGTAGAATGGTGATAGACAAGAATTTAATTCATCCTTGGAAAACCTAAAAGAAGGATGATGTTTTGAGCTGCAACTTTCAGAATCCCTCAGTCAGCAGGTCATAGATAGTTGGCAGCTGCCCCTACCATTTGTCAGAGTGGTGTGGCTGCCCCAAGAAGCAGATTTTGGGATGTCATGAAAAGTGGAACGAAAGGGATGGCGAATTGTTAGTTTTTATATTACTATTTTTGTGCTTTTAGTGCCAAATAGAAAAGATCATTGTGGTATCTTATAGAATCATAGTTGGAAGAGACTTCATGAGCCATCTAGTGTAACCCCCTGCCAAGAAGCAGAAAATCGCATTCAAAGCATCTCCGACCATCCAGCCTCTGTTTAAAAGCCTCCAAAGAAGGAGCCTCCACCACAGTCCGGGGCAGAGAGTTCCACTGCCGAACAGCCTTCACTGTGAGGAAGTTCTTCCTAATGTTCAGGTGGAATCTCCTTTCCTATAGTCTGAAGCCGTTGCTCCGCATCCTAGTCTCCAGGGCAGCAGAAAACAAGCTTGCTTCCTCCTCCCTATGACTTCCCCTCACATATTTATACATGACTATCATGTCTCCTCTCAGCCTTCTCTTCTGCAGGCTAAACATGCCCAGCTCTTTCAGGTGCTCTTCATAGGGCTTGTTCTCCAGACCCTTGATCATTTTAGTCGCCCTCCTCTGGACACTTTCCAGCTTGTCAACATCTCCTTTCAATTACAGTGCCCTGAATTGGACACAGTGTGATTCTAGGTGTGGTCTGACCAAAGAAGAATAGTGGGGTAGCATGACTTCCCTGGATCTAAACACTATACTCCTATTGATGCAGGCCAAAAACCCATTGGCTTTTTTTAGCTGCTGCATCACATTGTTGGTTTCTGCTTTATATCCTTGTTTGGCTTTGGGCATTATGCATTTTATCATGGGTTCACTGTGTAGATGTAATTTGTATTTCTGCTTCAGGTGATATATTCCTTTCGGCTATGCCTGCTATACAACTGTATCAGAAGTCATGAACTGGATTTCCAAAGGTGTGTGTCATAATGCATGTGTTAATCTTGAAGGTGTCAGAGGACTATTTGTTTTTCCTGCAACTGGCTAATGCAGTCTGCCTCACATAAAAAGCTGTAAACAGTTTGAAAAACATTACTGTATTAATCAGTTGCAGGAAAAATGAATAGTCCTCTGACACCTTCAAAATTATATATATTATAACAGAAGCCTTCCTAAACAAAAAATGAAGTATTTCGGTTAAATGAGGACTTGTTTTATTAACTTCAGGAGCTATATTAGATGTGTCTCTGTTACAGCTAAGCAGAATGATGACGACTGCAACTATGAAAGCTAAAAGACTGGATAATAGATTATTTGAAAAGGATAGTAATTTGCAAGGGTGGTTGCAATCCACATATCTCAGGATGCTTTATTTGCTTAAATCCGAACACATTTCAGGCTGTGGGTGTTCTTAAAGCCTCCTTCAGAGAGTCATTTCAAATCAAAGCAACATGCATTTCTGTGTCAGGAAAACCAAAGCACATAATAGCATCCTAAGACATGTCTCCTTTTTCTTCATGGATTGTTTTGGATGCTTTCCAATATTTGGATTTTTAATGGTCTTTTCCCTGGTGGCTGTGAGCCAGCATGTCTTAACCGCACTGCAGTGTCTTAACCATCACCTTTTAAAATGTTCTTGATTCTAGAAGTGGATAAACTTCAGTTAGTTTCTTCTGGAAAAATAGAACTTTCTTCAATTCAAGTGTGCACAGATTTTCTTCCTTTCCTTTGAGATTCTGTGCCACTTCATTTGATCAGACTGCCCAACCACTTACCATGAATATTTAGCTTCAAGGTCTATACTTTCCTTTTTCCCTTTAAGATAATGATGAATAAGAAGGAAAACAATGTTTTCCTGGAAAGATTGACACACGGAAGAATAAAATTACTCCCACAAAGGTTAAAAAAATATTGGGATCACATACATTTTAAAAGTGAGATGAATCTCTCAGGATCCTTCCAGACAGGCCTAAAAATGTGGGGCCTGTCACACTTTTACCTGTTATGAATTAATTAAATTGCCCCCCCCCCCCCCCCCCCCGGTTTCCTGGCACATCATTTCTACATGCCAGGAGGACAGAAGGACCACCATAATGGCGGCCCGGTACATTTTTAAAAATATAAAGCTTGTTCGGGGTGGCATCTAGACCCCCCCCCCCACAGAAAACCTGAGTTTTTTGGGGGGTGAACATAAACCTGTGCCAAAGTGAGTTTTAAGCCTGCTCTGGTGTGGGTTTAAGTTATGTTTGAAAGCACCCTCAGTGGAGTAAGGGGTAAAGGAGAACACCAGAAGAGCACACAGCTTTATGATTGCCAAGGCAATGTCAGGTCGAATGGAGAATAACATTTCATTTCAACTCTTTCTCCTTTTTCCTTAACCTTTTAGGAACTTGCCTCATTTGAATATGAACTGCCAGAGAACAATAACCTCCTATTCCACCTTTCATGCTTCACCAAGGAGTAGTTCCATAAATCACAAATATTGTAGGTGGAAGTATGGAGAGTGACTGACAACGTACTGATATCCGAGGCACCGGCATTCAAATTAATTTGAACCTGCAGCAGAGAGTTCCGCAGATCCATCGCAAAGGGACAGAGCGGGACCGCAGCGGACTATTATTAAAAGCTCTTTTTTTCTCTTTACTTTCCCCTTCCCTGAACTATGTAACAAATCCCCCCAATAAAAGTAGCATTCATTTTATAACAGTAACACTCTCTATCTGGTTATTTTGTGTCTTTCCTTGACTCCTTTTTACATGCAATCCTCCCCCTCCCTCTCACTAACCCCGTCCGCCCTTTAAACTCTGGCTGAGACTCCTCCGCCATAGGTTAATATGGCGGACGATACAAATTGGCTCATATCTCTATCAAAATTACCCCTAGCACGCGCTTCTTTTAGTTCTAACACTTCCTAAGGCTCCTGACCCAAGGACCACCAGCGGAACCAAAATCGGTCCAGTTCTCGGCACCTCATCAGCTGACTGTCAAACGGAACCGACTGCTCTTTTCAAGCCAGACTGCTCTTTTCCAGCCTTATCCCAGACTTTCCTCTCCCCGCGACCCGCGGGATGGTTTTAAGAGACCACCGGTCCTTTCTGTGAACTGTGGATGATGGATCATTCTCCCTGCTGGGGAGATATAGTTCTCCAAGGACCTTCACCCTCTCTACAGCTGCCAGGAGGGTGCCTGGACGGGCGCCCTCCACGTTTCGTCCACACCTTCATAATTTTATGAATGAGAAGAACACTTTTCCCAAACCTACCCCTGAACTTATGAAATCCTATACTTCCAAAGACTGCAACTCACATGTACCTCTTCCCCTTGCTATTTCTATGAATTCCTTCCACCACAGATGAACTCTTCTCCCAATGTACCCGTGTATTTTTATATCCTATGAACTTGGACATCCTCATGAATTACTATTATATGAATTTCAAATCGTTGGGCTAACTTCATGAATTGTAAAATAATGCTGCTAAAACTCCACTTTTATGAATTTCCACGCTGGGTTCTCCAGATGTTATGAACTTCGTTCTTATCAAATATTTTCAATTGTTTATATCATTCATGATTCCCCTTTATGAAATGTAACTCACTTTTATGAATTCTCCCTTATTTCCATGAAATCTATCTATCTGCCTATATGTATTTGTACTCTTTGGAATCCCCGGAAAATATGTATTTTTCCCAGCCTGGGTTATATTCCAACTTTATTTTATTTTTCATTTTATTTCATATAATTGTCAAATCATGAAATCAAATAGGAAATATTTTGAACTCAACATGAACCCCAGAACCTATCCCATTTCCTATGACCCAGGCTTCCTTTCCCAAAAACAAAAGGATAATCTGCCACCGCTAAATCCAATCAAATTCAAATTGCATGGACAATATAGGGCTTGAGTCACCGAATTCGGAGTTGTTGACCTAAAGGTGATTCGCCCCAAGGCAAACATTGTCATAGCTCACCCAAAGAAATATCCAGGACACCTCAGGAAGGCGCCTTGCAGAGCCTGTCAATATGGCTCATCACCACCCATCTTTGCTTCCATCTCTGACACCCCAAGGCATATCTAAAATCTGTATACGTGACAGAAACCCGGACGTCCTTGATTGCTGCCATTGATAAAATAGCACCCTTTAGAAATCAGTCTAGCAGGACTTAATCCTCTGGTTCCTGTCCCCGTCACCTCATTGTTTCGCTAACTCCCGCCTTCTGTCTCCTGATTGGCCCGAGTGGAGACGTAAGGCAGCTTCCTATTGGGCCAACGGAGTGAGGCGGGAAACAAAAGCCCGCCTCGTTCAACCTTCTAGCCTATCAACGATCAGATGGGCGGGGAAGCAGGGCAGGAAATTCAAGGGGCTGTCAGACTGAAATTTTGTATAAATATGGCTTTATTTTGATTGTATGGTACTTCTAGTAAGTCGAATGATCGCTACTAGAGTCCTCTTCAGCTGAATTGCTCAATAAAGACTCCTTGGCGGATTTTCCTTCAACTTTGGCGGACCTTCTTCATTTCGGCTTCAGGTTGTATTGCGGCTCGTATTTTCCTTTTGGCTTCCCCTGTTGACTCACTGGTCATATGATGATGATGATGATGATGATGATGATGATGATGATGATGATGAAGAATACCTTTTCTCTTAAAAGATACTCAAAATGGCTAACAGTGTTAAAAACAACAAACTGAATAATTTTTAAAACTGAAGATATATAAATACTAAGCCAGAATTAATCATAAGACTATTAAAATAATTAAAACCAGTAAAATCATTTTAAAAAAATTAAATACATAAAACACTCCTGGCTCTATCTTAAAAACATTTTTTCTTTAAAAGAAAACTGGTAAGGACTAAGCAATGAGATTCAAGTCAGAATTTCATACACACACTTCTGTCATCAGCAGATTCTTCAGATCATATATAATCAAATAATGTAATGTAAAAAGAAAAGAACTCAGACAAAAATGTAGTAGAAGTAGCAAATAAAATGCTTAAGGTTGTTTATGCAGAAAGGTATCATGCAGGCTATAGCCTCCTAAACAAAAACAACACTAATGTATCTTTGTTTACTTCTTTGAACTGAATGCCACAGGTAAAAGGACAGTCTGTCCAGGGATTTACTTTTGTAGAGACTTCATCTTGAACAGGTAGAAACTAGGTCATATATACAATTTTAAGAGCTGATAAGTGTGAATTGCAACACCTTTTGTGTAAAGTTCAAGATGCATTTACAACTGAACCGTAAAAAACTTTAAACGGTCAGTAAAAAGAAAAATGAGTCTAGTGTAATTCTACACATCAAAACATCCTTCTAAAATCTTTCCTGCTTAGTGAAATAGCAAAAGAACACTTTTGATTATTTCTACAGCCAGATTTTATACTAATGACCTTGGTGAAAAGCGCCAAGATCAGCTCCTTCTGTAGCAAATCTATGCTATTGTGTTCATTTTTGTAAAAAAAAAAAAAGTCTTGCTTTGTGGCAGTTGAACATCTCATTTTTTCCTGGATGGAAATGAATGAGTGTTCCTGAAATTGCCTCCTTTCCTTCGCCTGCATTCTGAGTCACCTTCCAAATCCTCATGGGGCTTCTATTCTTTTTGAAATCTATAGCATGTCTAAGTTGTATTTTTCCTTCCATCAAATCTTCCTCTGGTGCTCCCAAGCCACTCTTATTCTTCTGTTTTGTAATGTGTCCTGGCTAAGAGATTAGCAGAGATCTGGCAGGGGAGCCAAAGAAATTTCTGCCTAATGAATAGAGTTGGAGAATTGCTCAATTTTGCAAAAGAATAGAAGCCCCCAGTGGGTTTGATATGTAGCACTAGCTGGGTGGGTTGATCAGATAGTTGACAGGGAGATGCCCCCTTTTCCATGTTTCTTTTAGAGAAGAGGCAGCATAGGAGTACTGTGGAAATGCCTAGGGATGTGCATACTCTGCTAGTAGATAACATTAAGGCAACCCACAAAAAACCACATCACACATCACCCTTTCAATTCAGGGTCAAAGTACATGTTGCATTACTTTCACAGCATTCATTTTCCCTTCGGTTTCTATTTACTCCAGAGTAAACATGGTTTTGGAGCCCCCAGTAGTGCAGCAGATTAAACTGCTGAACTACTGAACTTGCTGACCAAAAGGTGGGCAGTTCGAATTCGGGAAGCAGAGTGAGCTACCACTGTTAGTCCCAGCTTCTGCCAACCTAGCAGTTCAAAAACATGCAAATGCAAGTAGATTAATAGGTATCACTCCAGCAGGAAGGTAATGGCACTTCATGTAGTCATGCTGGCCACATGACCTTGGAGGTTTCTATAAACAATGCTGGCTCTTGAGCTTAGAAATGGAGATGAGCACCAACCCCCCGAGTTGGACACAACTAGACAATGTCAGGGGAAACCTTTACCTCTACTAAGCATGTTTGGGACTACCACCAGGGCTGTAGCCAAGGGGGAGGGGGTTAGGGGTTCAACCCCCCCCCCAAAAAAAATCAGGTTTTAAAAAACTGGTTTATTCATGAATTTTAACTGATTAGCCAAATCCCCATGAGTGTCCACTAAAATTTATCTATCTTAATTTTATCAATGGAAACTGATTTCTAAGTTATTTTGTGTTATGGAACTACTCTTCATGATTCACTAAAAAAAAGTTTCAACACACCCCCCCCCCCTCAATTTTTTTTCTGGCTATGGTCCTGACTACCACCCATGGAAAGCACAAGTGTAATTATTTCCTCTCCTGCTTCTTCTTTCCAGAAATCCACCTCAATTTCTTTGCAATGGGAAATGCCTCTATTGGTGCTTATAGAAGCTTTTATTTCCTTTTAAAGTGGTACTTCCAGGAATATTTCAAAAGTGGCTGTGGAAGAAAGAGTTAAAACTGTATGGACAATGGTGGTCCCAGACCAATCCTAATTGGAAGGCTACATGCCTACTTTGGGGTAATAACAAGTGGTACAACACACTCTATAATTAGGGGCCCCATCTACACAGTGTGGATGAGGCCAAAGAAAAAAATAGATTTCCTATTCCTATGATTCTGTAACCTGAATTTAGGCTATCTCCTGTAAAGTAGGACACATGTCTCCTTTTTATTTGTTTAACTCTTTCAGTTTATGATCCTGATTCTGTTTTTCCTGTTTGCTTTGTTTATTTATTTAGAGCAAATGCATCCTTTCTAGTTAAAATAAAAACTTAGGGTAGATTCTAATTTAAAAATCACACTGAAATTATTTAAATGATAACTACAAACAACATGAAATAGTAATTTGCTGTTCTTGTTCACATATAGATATATCATGTCATGCAATTTGTGGTAGAATGGCAGGGAGGGGTGAAATCATGGGCTGAATCCTATTGGTTAGCCTCAACTAGAGTAGGTTTCATGAATAAATGAACAGTGTATCAACAGGGAAAAAATTGGATTGACTTCATTGGTCTACCCTACTTAAGAATACCAGTGGGATTCTGGTCATATCATTCAGGATTTTATAGAAATATAGAAGCGTCCACTACTTCTGGGCAAAATTCAGTATGCTTATTCATACAGCTATGGCCAGGGCATTCTTAATCTTGTAGGCAAGTATGAACACTATTGTATACATTCTTCCCTGCTTACTAGGATCTTTGAAGAAGCTTTTCTTCTGGTATGCACTGTGGTTAGGACGGTGAGATATGGAGTAGGATCTTCTTTCCTGAGTGCCTACTTGGGAATCAGATTAGTACCTTATGATTTAGTTAATGGGTGAAAACTCTGTTTATTCATAACAGCTTTCCCTATGTTTGAATGACCATGTTAAAGCTGTCTTATCACCAGGCATGGCTCTACCATTGGATGCTGGCAGTTGATAAGAACAGCATCATTGACCCTTGATTATTTCTCCTAAGATAAAGTTATATAGGCAACATGATTTGTCTTGACCTCATTAGACTGAAAATAATTTCAAAAAAACGAGCCTTTCACCAGTAACAACCTAAATTCAGCTATCAGTCCAGTTGTCTTTTGTTCAAAGAATGAGGCATCATCTTGTGCTTCTTGTTTAGCAAAGTACATGATAACACCAGTAAGGTGCTTTCTGTTTCAGGACTATTGTTGTTTTATGTGATGATTTAAAAAAAGAATTATTGAATGACAGTTTAGGTAATATTCTGCTGCAAAGTTTAAATTACCACGAATAGACATGAGAAAATGTCCTGAACAAGCAATAAGACACACCATTTCAATCTGACCAATTGTTGTCTACTTTTCACTGTTAAATGCTGTTCAGATCTTGAGATACAACAGATGTCAGTGGAGTGATGAGACCACTCCAGATTTTAGTCAAAATATTACCAGACTAACCAAGGTAGTGAATATTTTTGAAACAGGATGCAGTAACTTGGAAAGTTCATTTGAAGTTTGGAGTAGAGCCCAGAGTGAATTCACAGAAAGATTAACGTGAAAGGTACCAGATGTCTCTATATTGAGGGAAGATCTTTCCCATCAGCTGCTACCTGATTCTTTTCAACTGGGTTTGAAATTTGGCATGTTTTTTTTTAAAACATAATATGCATTCTTTATGATCCCACAGTGAAACGAATTCTGACCAACTGCCCAGTCAAGCACAGCCTAGTCTGTCAAATTGTTCCAGACACATGCATACATACCAATATTTTGTATTCCTGGAGTGATAGGAATAGAGGACCCCAGGCTGCCTTTTTTCAGACATGCTATAAATATACAAACAAAATATGAAAGGAAGGATAGGAGTAAGTACAATTCCAATTTAAGTTCCAGAATAGGATATTGAGGACTGCTTGCTTAACATATATCTGAGAAAAGAAAGATGATAAACCACATATTTAGTATGAATAGCCAACATAGTCCAGGCAGTTCCAGCTCTATATGATTCTTGAGAAAATGTTGAAACCATCATACATATGTCTATGTTTATTCAATGTTGCTTAGATCATAAGGAAAACACTTACTTGTAAACTGTACAGATTAATAGAATCAACATGCAGAATTAATATTACACTGTGTCAAGTAATACCTTTCATCCTGTCTGTGTAGAGCAGTGGTTACCAAACTTATCTGGCCTACCGCTCCCTTTCCAGAAAAAATATTACTCAGCGCCCCCTGGAAATTAATTATTTTTAATTTTAATAGCAATTAAACAGAAAGATACCATTGCCCCCAAATGCCATCACCGCCCCCATGGATTGCTGCAGTGCCCACCAGCGGGCAGTAGTGCCCACTTTGGGAATCACTGGTGTAGAGCTTTCTGTAGCTCCACACGCTTTTTTAAAAGCTAATGGACATAATACATCAAAGTCCTACATACCAAATGTTACTGGCAGTTAGTAGCATGTAAGTCTTACATTAAGTGTCCTGCCCTTCTCTTTCCCCTTTCTGATACTATCCTCCATGGTACAGAAAGGATACTGGCCCATTAAAGGAATTTATGGACCACCAGCCTGATCGGCTATGGCATTTTTTATCTTATCACCCTTCAAAACCCTTTTCATCTTCAATATATATTTTTAGGTACACCTTAATGGAACAACATGTCAGTTTGTGGGTGCATATCATGGTGGAAGTGAGAAATGTATTTGTCAAAATGTGGAAGGCCATAGTAATTCCCTTCATGCTGATTTACTTTCAGAAAATGTTATTATTAGGTGGTTCAAAAGCATGCTGGAGAGAACGTTGCAAAATTCTAAGTAAACAGGGAGATAAACTATCTCAGAAGAGTCTGGATATATTCTAGAGTGTCCTGATATATTATATTTTTAAGAAGAACACTCAAATAAAATCAATATCATCATAAATATCCACCTTAACTATCCAGCGGTACTAAGTGATAAAGCATAGCTATCTCTATAGAATTATACCTTAGAAATGAATGATTACAGGCAAAATAAGAAATTTTTGAAAAAACTGTTTATCACAAGCTGATCAGAAGAGAATCAAGAGCTAGCAAAGAAGGACAATTTCAATACAAACAATTTTTATAAATGAGACTGGAACACCACAAAGAGAAACTACAACCAGTTAATCCAAGTTAATTATATTTAAGAAGATGCATAGCTTGGTGATATTATGCCCTGCAGAATTTTAGCAATGGAAATTAGAAGTCTTGTATTCTTAAATTTTCTTATTTTTCTTAACAAGTGTTGCTGCTGAAGCAGTTGTAGACGGAACACTGCACACTGCACACTGCTGTCAGAGATGTTTTATAAATCTCACAGCAGAACTAGCTACATTTCTAAAGAATGGTTTCAGAGAGAACAGAGCTGAGTTAGTCTAATTTAGTAAAAACTACAAGGTATCTTCAGGACTAATAAAGACCTCATCACATTGAGGTCCTGAAGACGGGTGATGGGGGGAATCTGTGGGACAGTGTGACGAATCTGTGGGGAAGCTGAGCAACCTGTCACTGTGAGCCCTGTATTGCCCACTTTCCCCATCACATGGGGGAAGCCATCGCTGCCCGGCTTCCCCCTACACTGTCCCCGGCTTACTCAGTCAGAACACGGGTAATCACCTGTGCTCTGAATACTTCCAGTATACTTTCAACATGGAACTGGCACAGAGCCCCACCGAAAGTAGCCCTATGTCATGTGATGGATTCCAGCAGGCTCTATACTAGCTTTGTGTTGAAAGTGTCCTACAATGGGCAAAAGCTCCATGTGATGAGGTCCTAAGTTTACCTGGGCCTAAATTTACCTGGGTCTTTAGGTACTCTAGCTTGATAAGATTCAAAGCACTGAAAGGTGAACACAGGTGCTTCCTAGATAAACATATTATGGTTTAAAAGAGAAGTAAGGGGAGCTAGTGAGCATGTGCTAAAATTATTTTTTCCATAGTATCATCTTATTCTCCTCATGAGACTAACAGGAATGGTGCTATATTCTGCATGATGCAAATGGTTTAGAAACATTACTTGTTTTATTTGGCATGCTGGCTAATGGAGTCTGCAAATTTTAAACTTTTAAAATATTACAACTCTGATGATGCTGTTAGGATTGCCTTTATTTTCCACATAGAAGACATAAAAGGCAAACAATAACCATTCAAAGGTTTAATTCATAGAAGGCCGGATGAGGGACCACAAACTCATAGAGATGAAACAATTCCTCAAAAGCTAACATGAAGCAGTAATTTTCCAAGGATAGAGGGAGCCAAAATAAGGGCATCTGAAAAACATATATGAGGATGTCATGGAGTTTGCTGGTATATGAAGTGATTTATAGGTTCCAAATCCCTGAACTGCTGCAGGCTGGATCACAAGTGTCCCAGAAGCAAGCAAAATTACAGCAGAGTCCTTTCAAAGCAAAAACATGCTACAGCTTGTCTGTTAGCAGATTCCAACGGCCAGCACTGAAATTATCGTCACACAGTTTAGTAAACTCGTGGATTCAAGTTTCATCCAAATTATCTGGAGGCTTTAATATTCACTGTTACAATACATACAAATGTACAAACAGGATTTGCAGATCCACATTCCTTGTACCTGCAAACAATCAGGGTCATCAAATAGTCATATTCACCATAGGCAGATACTCACAATCGAGTCACACAGGAGAGAGAAAGATGGATTCTTTATCCTCCTTATATACTCAGATACCTGCTGATAGGTCATCTGTAAGGGATACGGGCTGATGCAACACCTTTGCAATAACCCTCACATGATTATGACTAAGCCATTACCACATCCCCTTAGGTATTTTTGCATCCTGACATTCAAAGTCATTGCTATCAATATTCCACATGTTCATCAAACAGTTTTCCTCTTGACTAGAAATACTAAACCATTTCTATCTAACAGAAGATTTATCAAATTCTCTTTAAAGTACTTATAATATCAGGTCAGCTACTTACTTATATTTTATCTTACTGCCTTGAAAGGGAATAAAGTCAATCTTAGTATAGAAAAGATACCAATGTTAGTAAGCAAAGCTACCATGATTAACTGATGGATTGTGTATACCTTGAGAAGTCATAATTGTACAGATCCAAACCTAAATCCACTTGCAAGCCCTAACTAGAATTGTATTAGTGGAAGCTTGGTAAATCAGTGTTTTTTTAGGTTCTATTGACTCACCTGAGACTAGCAAATGGTAGGTCCCAATGTACTTTGCAGGATTAAACCAGGGCTAGTTTTGGGTTTGAGACTCTAGGCCATATCCCAGTTTTTCCTTCCAAGTGCCCAGCAGGCCACAGAAACCCAAACAATAATTCAAAGTGGAACAGTATGGATAGTACTTCTACTTGGGAAAACTGAAATGGTAGGATTGAGTTCTAGTTTACCTGGGCCAGTGAACCTGTCAGTCTTGTTATCCTCCTCATGTTAATAGTAGCGGCACATGATAAAAAGCAAAAGATGATCCCTGCAGTGATATAAATGTTTAGGCCCTCATTATATGATATTCTGACAGCAGGTGACAGACAAGCCACAAATTTCATTTCTGAGGGGAAAAAAATAAAAATAAACTTTTTTCCTCTTGACTAAGGTGAGTACTCAGATTATTTTTAGCTGCTACATTTTCATTATTGATGCAGCGAACAGATGCTGTTCAGGTGATAATTCTCTAATATAGGATAAAAGAAGAAAGATGTGTAGAAAATGAAAACAGGTGAGATCAAGCAACTCAATAGAGAAATGATTTCCAAAAACAAGATAATAAAATCTATCTATTTTGTGATAATTTTGTGAAAGATTAGTCACTTTCATAGGATTTTATTGCATGAAACTACCATCCTGCAATATTCACAGAATCACTGATCACAGTAACTTACCAAGATGGTCTATTTCTCTATTACATCTTTCTGTAGTGCCACAACTGCAATGTTTAACTTTGTCATAACTCTGCAGCCGGACATACCATTGTGGGGGGGAACTCAGGCCATAAGATCTTTAATTTTTAAGAAGGTTTCGATGATGATTTTTTTTTTTAAAAAAAAACCACCTTTAATTACTGGAAGAAACGGTGGGAGAGAGGGTTAGAAGGAAAATATCATCTCCTGACATCACTTCTGTGCTGGCATGCTGACACAAAAGCAATTGGGGTTCATTGCTCACGTACATTGCAGTACCGTCACATGATCAGGGTTTTGACTATCAGTAGCATGTGTTTGTCACATGGAGGTTGTAACTCAGTAATAAATATTGCACAGTTTGCTTCTAAGCTGGTTTGTCACCTTCATGTGATAAAGTCTTTGGTATAGTTATAGGTATGAAAAGAATTTGGGATTTAAACAGGAGAAATTGTATTATTACCCAGTGTTGTGGCACTCAGTTTCTGCACTGAAGTCCTGCTCTGACAGTACCACTATCCTTGGAGAAAGGTTCTTGATCAGAAGAGACATTTTGGGACTCTGAAAGCAAAGATCTGACCTGTAAAACACATTTATCATGGTTTCCACTGAGACCCACATGGAAGGCAAGATAAAGTTTTGTGCTAAGGCTGAATGTCTGGAAGCATATCACATCCCTATGCCAATACAGAGAGCTGGGTAAGACAACTATTCTAGCTGCCTTCTCTTTCCCAGGTATTGACAAGAGAACTGAATGATTGATTGATTGACTGATTGACATAAAATGATAACTCCTAAAATTTTTCAAAGCTGGACATGTTATAAGATGACATGAAGCTGGTCAAGGGTGATAGAAACAGCAGGACCTGAAGTTGGAATGATACTGTCAGCTCACTACAGCCGCTCCTGAATGAACACACGAGACTCTCTGTGATATCACCAGAAACTTTACTGCAGGAAACATAAACATCAGAAAAGCCAAGAATGGGAGGCTCCGGCCAACCATCCTTTATATACCCTCCCCCTCATTTGAAAAGTCTCTTCCCGCTCAGCAAAACCCCGCGCAGATTCCCCGCCAAGTCCAGCAGCCGTTTCTTCTCCGAGTCCTGAGACGCAGGTGTCTTATCAATGTCAGTGACCCTGAAACTCTAGTAGCAGGGTTCTGACATGGCGTCCTCCTCCCCTTCGTCCTGGAAGGAAAAGATTTAACACAACTATTGTTCTCCGCTGTCCAGAGTTCCTTTATACTTTTTTAACAGGCTGCAATGGAATACCGGGTGTACCTTTCCTAGGTCCTTGGGTAGCCTCAGCTGATAGGTCACTTCGTTTATTCTTTTCGCCACCCTGAACG
Organism: Anolis carolinensis; assembly: GCF_035594765.1. Taxonomy (NCBI): domain Eukaryota; kingdom Metazoa; phylum Chordata; class Lepidosauria; order Squamata; family Anolidae; genus Anolis; species Anolis carolinensis. The sequence goes on along the minus strand of NC_085844.1, from coordinate 22,554,077 downwards.
GCCCTATATAGCGTGGAGCCAATTTCTTAGATGGGAACCCCAATTTCAGGTTTTTTGTGCTCAGCCAAACCAGATCTCCTTCGCCCAATTTGTCCCCCTCTCGGCGCCTACGATATGCAAAGAGCTTGTACTTCTTTTGCGTTTCCCGCAATGCCTCCACCACGTTCTGCCACCCTTGCTTAATTTTAGCCGGCCATTCCTTGTCGGTCTGGCCCTCTCCTTCCTTCCACTCGGGTAGCCTGGGGAAAGGTGCCACCTCCTGTCCGTATACTATTTCGAATGGGGCACGACCTGTGGCCGAATGTACGGCCCCGTTAAATGCCATCTTAGCAAACGGCAGAAGATCTGACCAATCGTCCTGTCTATAATTGGTGTACATCCTCAAGAATTGGCACAGTGTTTGTTGGGTACGTTCGACCCCCCCGTTGGTCGCGGGATGAAAGGCCGAGCTCAGGTTCCTTTCTGCTCCTAACAGCTGTAAGAATTTTCCCCAAAATTTTGCAGTGAATTGGACTCCCCGGTCGCTAATTATTTTGTCGGGGCACCCATGTAGGCGATATACATGCTTTACATACAAATCCGCGAGCTTTTCAGCCGAGGGGAGTTTTGGCAGGGCCACAAAGTGCGCCTGTTTTGAGAATAGGTCCAATATTGTCCAAATGTATCTGTGGCCTCTGCTGGGGGGTAGTTCGCCTACAAAATCCATTACCACGCATTCCCATGGCCTCGTGGGCTCCACCACCTTCTGCAATAGCCCCTGGGGCTTCCCAGGTGGTGTTTTGCCCTCTGCACATAATTCACACTGCATGACGTACCCCCTGGCGTCTTTCCTCATTCCGGGCCACCAGCATTGTTTGGCCAACAGTTTAATAGTCCTGGTAGGGCCTAGATGACCTGCACCCTTGTTATCGTGGCATTTCCTTAACATTTCTTGTCTCAAACATTCAGGAATATACAATTTCTTATTAACAAACACCAAATCCCCACACAGTTCTCCCTGTTCTTTGTTTGTTTGTAACCATTCGTCCATTCCATATGCTCGCTTCAACTCTTCCTCCCATATTTCTCCTCCCCCCGTGGAAATGGCAGTACGTTTGTTTTCTTTGGCCGCTTGTGCTCGAGTCAGTATTGCCAGGCCCCATTGCTTATCTAGGAAAAGGCTCCCCTCAGATTCCTGAATTCCTCCCCCGTGCTGAGGCATCCGAGAGAGAGCGTCAGCGAGTATGTTGTGTTTCCCCTGGAAGAACTTGAGTCTGAAATCAAAACAGCTGAAATATTGGGCCCATCTAATCTGCTTCGCTGATAGTTTGCGAGGGGATCTCAGATATTGTAAATTTTTATGATCAGACCACACCTCAAACGGTATTCCACTCCCTTCCAGAAAGTGTCTCCAGCACTCTAGTGCTTTCAGAATCGCTAAGGCTTCCCTCTCCCAAACCAGCCAGTTTTTTTCTGTATCGCTAAACTTTTTCGACAGATAGCCACATGGCTTCAGGTTCCCCCCCTCGTCTTTCTGCAGCAGGACTGCCCCATATGCCCGGTCTGACGCATCGCAATGTATTACAAAGGTCTTAGACATATCAGGGTGCTGTAGGACAGGCTCCTCAGTAAAACGCTTTTTTAGGGCTTCGAAAGCTTCCTGGCATTCTATTGTCCAGGTCAGTTTGGCCCCAGGGGCCTTCACTTTGGCTGTTTCTCCCCTGCCTTTAGTCTTTAACAAATCAGTTAATGGCAAAGTGAGGCGCGCAAAGTCCTTGATAAATGTTCTATAGAAGTTTGCGAACCCCAGGAAGGATTGCAGCTGCTTCCGTGTTCTGGGGGCTTCCCACCCCCTTACGTCTTCCACCTTCGCAGGGTCCATCGCCACTCCCTGGGATGAAATCCTATACCCCAGAAAGTCTATCTGGTCTTTATTGAACTCGCACTTGGCAAGTTTCGCATACAGTTTCGCTTCCCTCAACTTTTGTAGGACTTCCCTGACTAGTTCTACGTGTTGCTCCTTGGTCCGAGACATTATCAATATATCATCTAAAAAAATGAAAACTCCCTTGTACAATAATGGATGCAACACTTCGTTGATTAATTGCATGAACGCGGCCCCTCCCCCGCATAAACCGAATGGGAGCACACAATAATTGAATAATCCGAAGGCGCAGGAGAAGGCCGTCTTCCACCTGTCCTCTGGGTTGATCTGCAATTTATGGTAAGCCTCAATTAAATCCAATTTAGTGAATATCTGTCCCTCCGATAACTGGGCGATCAAGTCCTTCACTAAGGGTAGAGGGTATTTATTTACAGTACTGATTGCATTCAGGCCTCTGTAGTCAATGCAGAGCCTCAGCGTTTGGTCCTTTTTCCGCCTAAACAACACAGGTGCCCCTAAAGGGGAATTCGAAGGTTCTATGAAACCCCTCGCTAGGTTTTTATCAATGTACTTTCTCAGTTCCTCCTTTTCCCTAGCCGACATCGGGTATATTTTTGCCTTGGGAAGCTCTGCTCCTGGGACTAGCTCTATTTTCACTTCGACCCTCCGCTTCGGTGGGAAATTGTCTGCTTCCTTCTCGTCAAACACGTCCACAAAATCACGATACTCTGGGGGTAATTTATCTGCCAGTTCTGCTATTCTGATAGTCTTCCTCCCCCCTTTTTCCCGGCTCCCTCTTGACTTCCTGGCTCCCTTCTTCCAAACTCATCCCGAAAATCATGCTCTTATCCTCCCAGTTGATTTGCGGGTTGGCCTGCCCCAGCCACGGCATGCCTAGTATAACATTATAGTTGGCTATTTGTGATATCACAAATGACACCTTTCCGTCCCAACTCCCTATCTTACACTTTACATCTTCGGCACTGTGCCTAGCTAACGATCCTGATGCTGTGGATCCGTCCAACTGCGAAAATGCTATTGGGGATTCTAGGCTCGTTCTTTCGCATCCCAATCCCCCGGCTAATTCAGGGGAAATGATGTTCCTGGAACATCCACAATCCACAAACGCTTTGCAGGTTGCTTGTTTGCTGCCATTTTCAAGCTGAATGGGGACCACTATCATAGCTTTGTTCTGACTTACCAACCCCCCCGAATGGTGCCTCATCGGTGGTTCTTCCTCGGCGCGTTTTCCTGCCACGGCTCTTGGTTTGGGCGGGCCTCCGCCTTCCCCTTTTCTCTGCCAGCACTCGGCAGCCCTGTGGCCCAACCGGCCGCACACGAAGCAGCCACTCCTGCTGGCGCTCACGTTCCCTCTCGGCTCCGCTCTCCTCCCGGTTGGGGTTGATCCCTCCTTCCAGCTCCCCTCTTTCATCTGCGGCCGATGCTGTAGCCCTCCTCAGTGCCTCCTCGCCTGGGCCAGCGATGTCTCGATGCACCCCGCCAGCTGAATCCATCCGTGCAGTGTGTCAGGCTCATCAGGGTGCACAGCCCAGGAGAGGATCTCCCGCCTGAGCCCCTCTTTGAAGAGTTCCATCTTTGTCACTGCAGACCATTCCGGCACCTTTTCGGCGAGGCATTGGAATTCCTCCGCATACTCAGATACCGACCTCTGCCCCTGGGAGACGGTCTTCAACTTCTCCCTCACCCGGATCTGCTCCAATGGATCTCGGAAACGGGTCTCCAGGGCCCCCATAAAGCGTCGGACTGACCCCAGACATGGGTCGCGCCGCGCGTGCAGCTGAACGTACCAGCTAGCCGCTCCCCTCTTCAACACTGCACCAATGGCCCGGATCCGGCTGGATTCCGTTCTAAAAGTGTGAGCATTGTCCTCCATATAGCCCCTCACCGTGGTAAGGAAAAAATCCAGTTCAGAGGACTCTCCCCCAAACTCGATCCTTAGTTCCTCTCGTCTCGGTAGGGGTCCCTGTGGCGGCAATCCCCAATCCTCCGCCCGTCGCAAGCCCCCTTGCGGACCAGTGGGCCCCGCTGCTGTTTCTCTTGGCCCTGTGCCACGCCCGGCATTCACCAGGGGCACTAGGGTCTCAGCTGGGAGCGTAGCCGGGACTCTCGGAGGCTTTTCCCCTTCGTCGTCACTCTCCTCCACCCGCGTCAGGCTTGTTTGGGTCTTGGGCCGGGCGCCGGGCTCCTTTCGCATTTCCCTTCCCTTCGGTGCTGGGAGGTCTGCAAAGCCCTGGCTGCTTCCCACGCTCATGTCCCACATTGAGCCAGCCCGAAGTTCCCTTCCTCTCTCTGGCTCCGCCAAAAACGCCAGGCGCTCCATCGCCCTCGACATTACTGCCAGGGTGGTCTCCATTGCCGACATCCTCTCCTCCAGAAACACCATCCTTTGTGGGGCTGGGGAAGGTAAATCTTCCTCTCCTCCGGTGCTGTCTCCCTGCACCACTCCATGCCTCTGGGTTACCCCATTCGGCTGGGCATAAGCGGTGGATGACGCCAGGGCCGCCAGCTGGTGGAACTCAGCGTCCGGCTTGGGAGTGGCCCTTCCCAACCTTCCTCCACCTGCGCTCAAGAGCTCTTCATCCTCCACTTGCATGTTGCACCTCACCGCTACAGCGGGATGGTGTCCGTAATTCTTGGCTTAGTGTCAGCTCACTACAGCCGCTCCTGAATGAACACACGAGACTCTCTGTGATATCACCAGAAACTTTACTGCAGGAAACATAAACATCAGAAAAGCCAAGAATGGGAGGCTCCGGCCAACCATCCTTTATATACCCTCCCCCTCATTTGAAAAGTCTCTTCCCGCTCAGCAAAACCCCGCGCAGATTCCCCGCCAAGTCCAGCAGCCGTTTCTTCTCCGAGTCCTGAGACGCAGGTGTCTTATCAATGTCAGTGACCCTGAAACTCAGAGCCACATACAGGCTCTAGTAGCAGGGTTCTGACAGATACCATAAGACTTTCTAAAAATGCAAGGGAAGGAGAGGAATATTTGAGGATTTCCCTCTATTTTGGTTGCATATTTACAGATACCCAAGTTTAGGCAGAGAAGGGTTTATGAGAAATGCATGTTCACAGTACATATAAGAGACATTTGGCACTGAATTCCATGGTCACTGTGCTGTACAAGGGCATTAAAAGTCTCTGTTCTCTATCTAATTTCATATTTTCTGCTAATATTTGAAAGATGTTTCAATGTGAAGAAATCAAGCTTTTTCATCTTTTCAGAGTCACATTTTTCTGTCATTGCCCATTCATGTGTCATGTGATTGTTCCAACAACTTTTGTAAAAAGAAATTTATTTCTGTGTTGTCGAAGGCTTTCATGGCCAGAATCACAGGGTTGTTGTATGTCTTTCGGGCTGTGTGGCCATGTTCCAGAAGCATTCTCTCCTGACGTTTCGCCCACATCTATGGCAGGCATCCTCAGAGGTTGTGAGGTATGGATAAACTAAGTCAGGAAAGGAAAGAATATATATCTGTGTAGAGTCCAAGGTGTGGCAAGAGTTCTTTGTCACTGGGAGCCAGCATTAATGTTTCAGTTAATCACCCTAATTGGCACTGGAAATGTTTTGTCCCTTGCCTGGGGGCATCCTTTGTTCAGTCAAGTCCTCATTGTGTTGGTTCCCATCTACTGTTTTGATTTTGGAGTTTTGTAATACTGGTAGCCAGATTTTGTTCATTTTCATGGTTTCTTCCTTTCTGTTGAAGTTGTCCACATGCTTGTGGATTTCAATGGCTTCTCTGTGTAGTCTGACATGATAGTTGTTAGAATGGTCCAGCATTTTTGTGTTCTCAAATAGTATTCTGTGTCCAGGCTGGTTCATCAAATGCTCTGCTATGGCTGATCTGCGAACCTCACCTCCTCCAAGGTGAACTCAACCACCTAAACTGGGCTCTACAGGCCAATGGATACTCCACCACAGACATCAGAAGAGCTGCAAGGCCAAGAACAAGCCATGAGAGTCAAGACAAAGATCCACCCAGAGGAAAGGTGTTCTTACCATACATCAAGGGAACTACTGACCGCATAGGGAAGCTGATGAAGAAGCACAACCTACAAACTATCTACAGACCCACAAAGAAAATCCAACAAATGCTACGGTCAGCGAAGGACAAGAGGGATCCTCTCTCTTCTGCAGGAGTCTACCGGATACCATGCAGCTGTGGACAAGTCTACATAGGGACCACCAAACGCAGCGCCCAAACAAGAGTCAAAGAACATGAAAGGCACTGCAGACTAATTCAACCAGAGAAATCAGCCATAGCAGAGCATTTGATGAACCAGCCTGGACACAGAATACTATTTGAGAACACAAAAATGCTGGACCATTCTAACAACTATCATGTCAGACTACACAGAGAAGCCATTGAAATCCACAAGCATGTGGACAACTTCAACAGAAAGGAAGAAACCATGAAAATGAACAAAATCTGGCTACCAGTATTACAAAACTCCAAAATCAAAACAGTAGATGGGAACCAACACAATGAGGACTTGACTGAACAAAGGATGCCCCCAGGCAAGGGACAAAACATTTCCAGTGCCAATTAGGGTGATTAACTGAAACATTAATGCTGGCTCCCAGTGACAAAGAACTCTTGCCACACCTTGGACTCTACACAGATATATATTCTTTCCTTTCCTGACTTAGTTTATCCATACCTCACAACCTCTGAGGATGCCTGCCATAGATGTGGGCGAAACGTCAGGAGAGAATGCTTCTGGAACATGGCCACACAGCCCGAAAGACATACAACAACCCTGAAATTTATTTCTTATACTGAAGAAATCTTTCTAGTATGAGCAATGTCTATTGCAATCCCAAAATATGCAGTTGAATGCTCTAGGGCAATAAAATAATAGAAGCCACATTACTTTGATTTTCATTTTCACCTTTTACTTAATCGGTTTGATTTAAATAGTTCCGTGGGGTATTACATTGCATAAAATGTTCTTGTTTGTCCACTAAAGCACTACATTTTAATATTTTTGGAATTTTATGCCCACTTCACTTGGCAGGTTATTACCCTCTGATCTGTCCAATTGCTTCCCCATTTTACATTTCATAATTGGAAATACAGTCCACAATAACCTCAGTATTGCCATCAGCCTATCTCCCCATGGGCCAAACATGACAAGCCAATACCTTTGAAGAGTATTTATGCAGATTTCACCACAGTGATGTAAAAGAGCTTCATAGCTTAGACCTTCTGAACCTATTTAATGAGTACATTTAAGAAAAATAACTTAGAAATGATAGTAGATGCATATATAGAAGCAAACTGAATTTAATCGCTGTTCTATAAGAAGGTAACGGGAAATTTTATATCTGTATAGTGTTCTGAACTATGGATGTCTGCATGAACATAAAATAGTTTCTCTGGGAGAAGCTTGGGAAAAGGAGAAGAATGGAGTGGGCAACTATGGTTGTGGCCACCTACCCATAGCCACTTTCCCATTAAGGACTACCTAATTCCTCCTCTACTCCCATGCATATCATGGAATGTAATTTGCCATTTTTTACATGTTGAAACTTTGCCAATTGTTTATTCCTGATCTTTTGTTTGTTGTTGTTCTTGGGAGGGAATAAAATTGTATGTTCTGGTTACATTATCAATGTTTAATTTTTTACCTTTGCATATTGGAATTAAATGATTCAACTGTGACTGTTGTACTATTGACATATAATGAGAAGGCATAAATCAGTAGAAAAGTCAATAATGCTTAGTAAAATAGAAGGCAGTAGGAAAAGATGGATAGACACAGATCCCTTCTACACTGTTATATAAAATCCAGATTATCTGTTTTGAACTGGATGATATGGCAGTGTAGACTCATATAATCAAGTTAAAACCAGATAATGTGGATTATCTACTTTAATAATCCAGATTATATGTCAGTGTAGAAGGGGTCTGTGAGTCCGGAGCAGGGCTGTTGATGGTAGAGTTATTTCAGAAGCATCTTCACCAGACACAGGCAAACAAAGGCCTGTGGGCTGAATGCAATCCTTTGGGTGTGTCTGTCCAGCCGTCTTATTTCCTACTATTCCCTGGGCATAAGGACGTGGCGGCTCATTAATAGACTCAAAATTTTAATTATAATATTGAAATGGAACAATGGGAAAATGTGGCAGAAGGGTCTAAACTTATGTTATGATTTAAAAACAAAATAATGTGTCCATGGTAATTGACTCCAGTGTAATTATCTAAAATGTATAAAGGGGGCAATCATGCATGTTACAAATGTAAATGTAAAACTGGCACATTTAATCATACGCGGTGGTCTTGTAAAAAGAGGGGAAAACAAAGACAGATCCATGGTATGATTCAGAAGATTTTGATTCCCCTTACCTAGCATAGCACTGGGGCAGGGGGTAATTGTGCTGACCTTCAATGGGAGGAGGCCAGAGTAAGCGGCATTCTGGCATGTTGGGGCAGAGCGGAGCCTTCATATGTGCCATTTTGTCTCCTGTTCTCCCTCTTTGGACTTTGCTGACTAAACCTCCCACCTTTTTTCACAGAGTATGTTCACTGGCCTCTTTGAGGCCAGGGAGAATCCCCCCTTTTTTTCCTAAGGTGTTTTTGTCTCGTTTTGAAATCAAAGTGCATGCTTGGTCTAACATTCCTTTTAATATGAATTATTCTATCCATCCAAGGACTTTCTGTATAGGACTATTTTTTTAAAATAATGCTAATGTACCAATCTAGAGTCAATTAAATGCTTATTGATTATCAAATAGACGCATTCCTATGCATCTCAAATGCGATAGAGTTCAGTCATAGATTCCTTGTCTCTGTGTGTGGAATGTATAAAATACACAAAGCTGCCCTCTACTGAATTGTATTGTAACATTTGTTTGAGATTACCTCTATGTTTATTTTATTTTTTTTACAAAGTAAATGCCATGGTGACCATAGTTACCAGCTTTAATGCACTGGAAGAGAACATGCAATGCAAGCAGATATCCCAATTTCAAACCTTAGCATCTCCAGATTAAACAGGGCTAGGTGATACCTGAGATTAATACCTGAGATTCTAAGGAGCTGCCAGACATAATAAATAATACAATATAGGTTGAGCATCCCTTATTCCAAAATACTTCAAAATCCAGCATTATCTAAAGGCTGAGATAGTTGCAAATCTGCTTTCTGATAGTACACAAACTTCATTTAATGCATATTATTATTAAAAATGTTGTATAAATTTACCCTCAGGCTATGCATGTAAGATTTATATGAAACACAAATGAATTTCATGTTTAGATTTGGGGCCTATCTTCATATGCAAATATAAGATATTCCAAAATAAAAATATCTGAAATCCAAAATACCGTACTTCTGGTCCCAAGCATCTCAGATAAATGATGTTCAACAAAATGATTAGTCTAATCTCTATACACTACTCAATTGTTATTAGTTATAGTTACCTTCTTCTGGGAGCTTTGAAACAGATAGAGTGGGTTACAGCTTTCCAGTCTTTCAGCCAGAATGGCTATTGGAAGTTCTTTACCAATAAGGTTTTCCAAACAATGCTTTTTCCCCCCTGTCTAACAGTGTTTACTGAAATGAAAAGGATATGTCAAGATGTGTTTGTGTCTTCAGGATGAATATGCATCATAGTTTGATTAGTGTATCTTTGGCACAGTTTTTAAAGTATTCCTTTGTCCTTTGTTGCAATTACAATCTGCTTTATTGTACAACTCAGCAGATGCTTGTCCAACCACTCCTTTAAAGCACGCCATAGCATAGTGAACAAATGATAACCTACAGCAATAATTTTTCACTTAATATGAAAGGGTTAAGGATCAAATATTTAATAAGCATTATATGGCACTGATCCCAGCTATCAGTGGAATGGCTGATGATTCAGCAAGTAGTGTTGGGTTCCAGTCAATGCTTCCCAAATAATTTTAAATGGTTGATGGAAATATTGGGCACACTTAATTAAAAATTGACATTCTTCAGCCTAATCACCCTGTTCCACCCCTTGGTAATGTAACAAACACCTTATGAACATCATTAATCTGATGCCTTTTTCAATACTATAAGTAATATGGTTATGGATATACTGATGACTCTGTAATGAAAAAGCATGATTTCTGAGTGACAGATTAAGAAGTCTGGATAAGCACAGTTTTTAAAATCCTTTTAGGATTATTTTAGAGAGGAGACAAGAATGTGAAGCATCTGTCTATTGAATCCAACTAGTGATCTGTATTGATTGATAGATTGAATTTGTACCTACATGAAAACGTGATATAAAAATGGATTTACAAATTAAGAGACCCAAAACCCAAAAACGCACAAGCAAATAAAAACACCACAGTTAAAATCTCAAAATTTAAGTCTGAAATGCACATTTTAAATTTGAATATATTAATTTAGCCAAAAAAGGTGTAAAACCTCAGTGCCTATTGTCCAAAGAGCAATTCAGTATTGAGTGGCCAACCTAGAAAAGACCGTGTTCTTTAAAAATCAATTGTATTGGTTTAGCTGATTATACTCTGGAAAGGGTTTGTTTTGAAATCAAGACAAGAATGACACAGATGCTCCATTAGGTAATCGTATACAAACTATTTCAGTCTTATAAAAGTACAATTGGTACTTTTCCTTTATTCTTAGTAACTAATAGCTTGGAGAAAGCAGGTTTGAGGATTATACTATGACTATGGAAATCAGGATTGGAATCCTGCTCAGTCACAGTAATGTACTGAGTGACCTTCAGCCAGTTACACTCTCTCAGCCTACAGGCAAGATAAACCTGATCAGAACAAATCTTTGCAAGAAAACTCTTTGATTCATTTGCCTTCAGGTCACTATAAGTTCTAAATTTCAAGGCACACAACAACTACAGAACTAATAACTTGTTGTTATGTGCCTTGAACTTCAGACCAAAGTATGAGGATCTTTCCATAGAATGTTATTGGCAATATTTTTCAGAAGGAGGTTTATCACTGCTATATTTTAAGGTTTGGAGTATGTATCTTACCCAAGGTCACTCAACATGTTTCCATGGTGGAGCAGGAATCCCTGCTCTCCCTGAGTCCTGGTCCCCATCTTTAGTGTCATACTGTTTCATAATGCAGTTCAACTAAATTGAACTGTCTTATATGTGTCTACATTGTCATATAATGCACTTCAATGCAGTTAAATTGCATTATGAAACTGCATTATATGACATGGTAGACAGGGCCCTAGTTCTTCACTTAACCATTGGACTGTGATGGTTCTCATACTCTTCCTCAGTCTAATAAAAAATAATAATAATAATATAATACATTGGAATTGGTGTAATATGAATCCAATGTACCTGTAAAGATTCTAAGCTTTTTCCAAACAGACTAATTCCAAAAGAGTCTTCAAAACTAAAGGGGGTTGGACTGGATGGCCCATGAGGTGTCTTCCAACTCTATGATTCTATGATTCTGTGACTTTCTTGCAATGGGAAATTTACTAGAATATGAATCACGATAGCAAGGTGTTCTGAATTTCCATTCTGGATTGCCACTAAGAAAATTACACTTTACCAAAACTAGCATGAGCCTCTAATTCAAAATAATGATAAAGTGGGTGCAGATGATGAATCACAGCATAGAAAAGGTTACCTTCTTTCTCATCTACTATGACAGTGGTTTTCCAAGAAATCATAGCCAGTTTACCAGCTGTTAGGATTTCTGGGAGTTGAAGGCCAAAACATCCGAGGACCCACAGATTGAGAACCACTGTACTAAGAACTTCCAGATAGCAGTGGGGTGCTGTGATGCCTCATGGGCCTTGTAGTCCTGTTCCTAGTACTATTGTGGCAGATGAAGATGAAAACATGGGGTTTTCGCCGGTTCAACAAGAGCCAGAGTCTCTTCACCTGCCGGATGTTGATGTTTGCCCTCAAGAATTCAGTAAAACAGGCCTTGGGCAGAACTCCCCTCCGTTTCCTAGGAAGGAATCTTATTCTAGAGACAGAGGAGTTAGAGAGGCCCAACGGAGGAGTTTACGGATCGCTGCCAAACAACAGGCTGATTAGGCCTGCTTCCCTTGGGAAATTCTAAGGAGTCTTGCATCTGGACAGAGTTGGGTTTCTAGGGAAAGAGATTTGTTGGCGGGAAAACGAGACCCAATATAGGTGTTTGGCGCGGGAGATTCTTTGCGGAGTCAATTGATCAGCTTCAGGAGAGAGATCGTGTGTGGACTTCGTAACCCCAGTTCCTTGCTTCCCGGATCAAGCTTTCAAGCCTTTGCCTTGCTTTGCTGTTTAACCACGGACCCTGCTCCATGCTTCATGTTTTGCCTTGTTCCTAGTCACGGACCTAGCCAAGAACCAAGTTTATTTCCAGCCTTGTTGTCAAGCTTCATTGGACTCTAAGACTCTGACATTTCCCCACACTATTGCTTGGCAAAAGTGTGTGTTTCGGTCAAGTGGATTAAAACTTTGAACTCTAATATCATTTATTGGACAATACATTTTTGGACTATATTTGACCTCATTTGAAAGGTCTGCTCCTGAACTATATTCTTCACTTGTTTTTATTGCTTTTAAATATTTCCTTAATAAAGATATTAGATAGAGATTGGCCTCCGTGTACGGTTATTGGTGCCCAGCAGCCAGGGGTCTGACAGGTGCCCCCTTCATGGGAACACACATGTTATCTATATTTCAGGCCCATTTCAGTCCCAGAAGGACATAAAATTCATGACTATAAAGCAGGGCCTTTTATGTGTCTACTATTTTTAGCTGCCAAACAAAAGAAACTCTTAGCAGCATAAATAATTGCAGTTAAGACCCCCTTCCTTAGTTGGGAAGTGCTCACATCTACTCATTTTTACTATAAGTGTGTGGCACAAATTAGCATGTGAAATGTATTGTTCCTAATCTTTTGGGTTTAATACGCTGGTGATTGTATTTTTTCCAAGACAGCTGGGTAGTCCCAATTCAAGGTGCAGACCATCATCTATAAAGCCCTAAACGATTTGGGACCCACCTACCTTCATGACCGTATCTCCTATCATAAACCTGTCCAATCTCTGCGATCATCAGGAGAGGCTCTCCTGTCGCCACTGCCTGTATCTCAGGCCCGCCTTGTGGGAACAAGGGAGAGGGCCTTCTCTGCTGTGGCCCCCTGACTGTGGAACTCACTGCCCATTGAGATTAGGCAAGCCCCCACATTACTATCCTTCAAGAAAGACTTAAAAACATGGCTCTTCCGTTGTGCTTTTGGAGAGTAACTGCCATATACTTCTTTTTTGTTGCTCCCCTCCAATATCTATCCTCTAGACTGTACCACTATCTAATGACCCTGTTCTCTGTGGTTTTTATTTTTATTTCTTTCTCACCCCGAGTTTTAACTTAGTGTTCATGTGGCCCGCCCTTGTTTTTTTATTGCTTCTCTGATTTTGTGTTGTAATGTATATTATTATCTATTGTATTGTTTAATGTGTTATGATGTGTTGTTTTTATATTTTGTTATATTGTATTGTTCTGGGCATGGCCCCATGTAAGCTGCCCCGAGACCCCGTTGGGGAGATGGTGGCGGGGTATAAATAAAGTATTATTATTATTATTATTATTATTATTATTATTATTATTATTATTATTATTATTATAGTTGTCAGGAAAGGCAGACAATATCTGAATCCAAATCTGAATCTGAATCATCTTTAGAGCTAGATAGGATATTATTCATTCATTTACTCAATCAATCAATCAATGAGTAAAATAGATGCAAGCAGTCTATTTCTCTAGTAAATTACATCCTTTAGATCCATTTCTTCTCCTGTTGTCACTACTTTTGCCAGTGGTGTTACACCAGAGCACTATGTCAACAGGACTCCAGTCCTAATTTTTTAGAATTTCATAGTGAGGTAAAAGGAAGTTCAGTGCAGCCTGAATGTGGTGCTGCTTGTTCTACGTGCATGATAACATTTTCAAGTCCATTTCAGGCTGTGCTATTATGTTCCATGAATGATTTATTTGCAATTGTTTCTTGTGGCAGTTTTTCATGTTTGCTACACAAGCCTATTTGTATTCAGCAAATGCTGCGGCTGGTGAATCTGACAAAGCTGGTAAACAGTGTATAGGCCCCAAGTCCACTTCAGTCTCCTGTGATAGTGTTAGATCAAAAAGCATCCTCTACCCATAAAATCTGTGAGTGGGTTTATCCTTAAAATGCCTAGCAGACATGTCATAGCATCACTGCAAAGATCCCAACATATTCCTCTTGACGTCCAGATGTACCACATCCTTCATCATTAAAACAAATAGTTTGCTGAATGTAAAGTTATGGAAGAGTTTGACCATAGTCACCATCACAAAAAACAAACAAACAAACAAACAAAACAAAAACATGACAGTGTGCTCATCCAAGACCCCATCTGCATTGTTGCTTTGAATCTCTCTGGAGAGAGAAAACAGGATATAATTAAACATAATAGTAGTCAATAATAATTGCCACATAGCTGTTACTAACTGCTATGGATTTTGAAGAGACACGAATAGAGGGTGAAAGGGAGAAACATGACAAGAGGAAGGTGCATCAAGCAAATCCTTGTTGTAACAGTTTCCATCTGAAAATTGATGTCATCATTGTGAAAGACCATGCAGATCTAGAATAGGTCTCTACAGCCACTTGCAGACCTACTGCCAAGACTCTACCATTAGAAGACAATCATACTCATCCACAAGTGATCTCCTATGAGATAATCCAGTTTTAAATTGCAGATTAACTGCATTGAGCTAGATTATATGTCAGTGTAGACACAAATAATCTAATTCAATGCAGTTCACTCGGCATTATATGAGTCTACACTGACCACATAATCCAGTTCAAACTACATTTTATGCCAGTATAGCTGTGGCCTGAGTATCTGGTAAAGCAACATTGTTGCACAGATTCTATTCCACCTGCATTCTAGTTGTTTCGTTGCCTCACCTTGATTTTCTGATAAGCTAAGGCACTATACTACAGAAGGGGATGTTTGGAAGTACAGTAGAGTCTCACTTACCCAACATAAACGAGCCGGCAGAACGTTGGATAAGCGAATATGTTGGATAATAAGGAAGGATTAAGAAAAAGCCTATTAAACATCAAATTAGGTTATGATTTTACAAATTAAGCACCAAAACATCATGTTATACAAGAAATATGACAGAAAAAGTAGTTCAATACGCAGTAATGCTATGTAGTAATTGCTGTATTTATGAATTTAGCACCAAAATATCACGATATATTGAAAACATTGAATACAAAAATGCGTTGGATAATCCAGAACATTGGATAAGCGAATGTTGGATAAGTGATACTCTACCGTATCAGCATTCTTTTCACTCTCACAATTCCATAGTTAATACCAGACATCTGACGGAGGCATCACCATGTCAACTCTAAAAATGCTCCAGATCATTTCTCCATGAAACTCCAGAAATGAACATCAAAAAGATATACCATCCCTAAAAATTAGAAGAGCTGTGCGTATATATACTTTAAATCACCTGTCAATTTATGTCATCCTCATGATTTTCATGAGGTTTTCTTAGGCAAAGAATACTCAGAAGTTGTTTTCTGGCAAATAAAGGAGATAAAAGGGTAAGAAGAAATGATCAGAAATCATCTCTGTGGTAGGAGTGTCTCCCGTGAGTGAAGTTTCATTTGTAGGTACCCTGTATCCAACAGCACTAAATTGGCAACATGTGAATTGTTAAATTAATACTGTGAACAGAAGGCTACAACTCAATATTAAGCAGAATATTTATTCTAGAGAGACAAAAATTGTAATATGATCATTGGTGGCTTGGTAGAATTTATTTTCATATGAAATGAGATGAAAATCAGAGTAAAGAGACCGTGACAATAAAATACAATAAACTAGAGATAACGGAAACAGAACAAAGCAGCAATTTGATAAGAACAGAAAGCCAATTGATTGTTTGCTCTCAATATTAAGAGCTGGGAGAGAAGTGATTTGCAGGAGGCACCGTGGAAAGGAGGTCCTTTTTATAATAAAAGGTGTGTAGAAAGAAGGAAAGATGTAATTAATTCTTCTTGGATCTTGGAAAGGTGATTCTCTTATGGTAAGAAAAAGTAACAGAAAAATAAGCTATGAGGCATTGTTTAAAAACAAATCAAAAAGAAAAAGGAGAAAATAAGCTTTAAGTGAGCTGCAAAATAAAAGCTAGAATTACAAAGAAGTGTAAAATTCTTGTCTCCTTATTTTAGTAAAACTAGAAGGTATCAGTGGGTTTTTTTTAAAAAAAATCAATGAGGTTTTCATCATCACTACTGCATGCAAGGCAAGCTACAAGCTGTGGCAGATTTATTTGTGAATGGACACTAACTATACTAGCATCCCATGGTCCATCAGTAAGCATTCATCAAATAACTGAATCATTCTCAGTTTGACTCTGCTTGAGAAAATTATTAAATACATTACCATTGTGGCAATAAAATTTGTCATGACTGTTCTTTATAAGTTCTGCAACATTTACAGTGCAATTCTTATGTCTGCCCAGAAATAAGCCACATTTTATAAGCTTAGGTTGCATGGAAGTTGATACTACACATCTAATTTAACTAAGCTATGCTGAACTCAGTGGCAGTTAATGCTTTTTATTCTTTGCATGTATAAAACTGTGGTGTAGTAAACAACATGCATTTTGTCCATTAAAAAGTGGCCTCAGCTGATTAAAAATGTTTCATACATTTTGTAGAGTTCCCAAAACATTTGTGTTCTTTATAAATCAGTTTGTTTTAGAAAACCAGTACCTCCCATTTTTATTTTCTTAATGCTTCATCTGGCTCTAAGGCACCTTCCATATAGCTGTATAAAATCCCACATAATCTATTTTGAAATGGATTATATGGCAGTGTGGACTCAAATAACTCAGTTCAAAGCAGCTATATGGTTATATGGCTGTGTGGAAGGACCCTTACACTGAGGGGCTGGGAGTATTTCCCATATGTTAGCTAATCCGGAATCAATCTTGGGTCACCTGTCATCGTCTTATAGACACCTGAGTACAAAATCTATAATGATACTTGAAACAGGTAGTCCGAGTCAACATCAAAATTCTATATAGGTATTCTTAAGGACTGGAATTATAGGATATTAGAATATGGAGGAAATGCACAGGTTCTTTGATACTATTTTGTGCTATTAAATGCATTGATAGATAGAACAGCATTAGATTCCCTCTTAAGAAGAAACGCAGACATGGCAACACTTAACCTCTCAATTTCATTACATTGCATTGCACTGCATATAAGTCATCTTATATTCACTACATTATATCATTTGACGATTCAGATTTTACCCTTTCATCAGGACATTTCATGTGGACCCTATTTCTCCATTCAGCTCTTTAATAGCTGCTGAACTTGCTAACCGAAAGGTTGGTGGTTCAAATTCACGGGATGGGGTGAGCTCCCTCTGTTAGCCCCAGCTTCTACCAATCTAGTAGTTTGAAAACATACTAATGTGAGTAGATCAATAGGTAACGCCTCGGTGGGAAGATAATGACACTCCATGTAGTCATGCCAGTCACATAACCTAGGAAGTCTCTATGAACTACACAGGCTCTTCGGCTTAGAAATGGAGATGAGCACCACCACCCAGAGCCGGAGATGAACATGACCTAGGAGGTGTTGATGGACAATGCAGATTCTTCGGCTTAGAAATGGAGATGAGCACCACTGCCCAGAGCTAGAAGAAGAAGCCTATACCTTTATCTGTGTTATGGTTGTTTTTTAGGCATTGAATGTTTGCCTTTGTGTTTGTGTATGCTGGAATCCGTCCTGAGTCCCCTCAGAGAGATAGGGGCAGAACCCAAAAAACTATTATTATTATTATTATTATTATTATTATTGCTATTATTTAACACGGTTGTGGTAAATAACATACAATATAGTTCCAAAATATATGCTATTCATTCCATAATTTCCTTTGTGTCTTTCAAGACATCATACATTTTTTTTTAAAAAAAATCATATACTTGTGGAATGAAACACAGGATATGACATGGTTACAGAATGAAACAAATTCTATGATGGTCACAAATCTCCGTAGCAGGCATTATGTGTGCTGTATCTAATAGATTGCCAGAGACTTGTATATTTGCAACATCATATGTTTAAGACATGTGGGAAAAGGGACATACTGTATTACTCCCACTCAAATTGGTAGTCTTTTATAATGGAAACAATGTATGAAAATAAGCATGATTGTTGCATTTTCTTTCTTGATGAGATTTTCCGTTTGCTTTATATCCTGATTGGGATTCCCAACAGACCAAAAATGCCAACACTATTTTAGCTATCACTTCTATATGTTTCTTTGAACTGAGAACAATTTGAAAATATATTGTTTTCTCTAGTCTGTGTCATCCTACAGAGTGGATTTAGGAAAGAGTCTTTCAAGAAGTGCCCGCTGCCCTTCTTCACAGCACACCCCTATTTGGTTTTCTAGACATAAGAAACCAGTAATTCACCTTGAACATGAACAGCAAGATCTCTTTTTATTGTCAAACTACACAGAATTGATCCCCCCTTTCCCCCTTTTCCTCCATGTCTCTGAGCAGTAATTTTCTATTGTTGTGCTGCTGAGAAACAGGAGAGAAATGTGTGTAATTATATTAACTGGCATTAAATGGAACATTTGGGGATCTGAATGCCTACAGTGAAATTGTCAAAATATTTAAACAATGGTTGAAAGGCTCACATAATTACCTTATCCATTTGCAAGCATTCTCCCATAAAGCAGAAGAGATACTACCTAATCAAAGAGAAACAACAAAAGGGTTTTGCCAGGAGCAAACTAATTCTGACCAGAATCTGAAAAAAATAGAATGATATGGGAATGAAGCGTTCATGGATAAAAAAGAATTCATTCAGTTATTAGAGAATGTTCATTAACTTTTTCCTTCTTTGGGTGATGAAAAAAAAAGCTACCAGGAGAAGAAACAACCTGGTTTCAAATATAAATCTCAGGTGATAGAACTAGTAAATCAATCAAAGCATTGAAATCATATTTCTGTACTTAAGCAGAAAAAATGAAATGCACAGATATAGAATAGGTGAAATCTGGCTGAATAACAATATGCACGAAAGAGATCTTGGAATTTTAGTAAATCACAAGCTGAACATGAGTCAGCAATGTGATGTGGCATCTGAAAAAGCCAATGCAATTCTAGGTTGCATCAAGAAGATTATAATATCCATACTGAGTATAATAATAGAACCAGTGGTTCTCAGATTACTTCTGCCACTTCTTTTAATACCTTTGGATGTAGTTCACCTAGCCATGGAGATTTGAATTGATTTAGAGTAGTAAAGTATTGCTGTATTACCCTGTAGCTATGGCTGTGTTAAGAGTTCAAATTCAGAATGTGTCATTCCCATGCATTGCACATCAGTGCAAAGGCATTTAAGACCATTAGTCAGTCCCTCTAGCTGCTTACTTAAAGTTATTGAAACTGAAGGGGTAGACCTGCTAAAAGAGATAGGTTTTCAGATGCATCCTGAATTTTGACAGTTGATTTAGCTGTCCAATCTTTTACCAGCAGGTCTTGGGGCAGCCAATGTAATGGTCCTCTGGATGGCGGTTGGTTACCAGTAGGGTTTTGACTGGCTGGAGTAGATGCCCCCCCCCCCCCGAGGACCTGTGTTTGGGGCTAGATTTGGCTTTTTCTCTGTGTAATGTTTTAGGTCTTATTTCCAGGACTTGTTGAACTCTTGTTTTCAGGAATACTGTCTTCTTACCTCACATGAGTCAGTTTTTTTTTCAGTTTGAAAGAAAAGAGCTTGTTAAGTTACTGGGGTTATTTTTATTTACAGAGGAAATGATAATTTTAATGGAATGCTGTTTGTAAGCTTGAGGGTTTCTTGTATCTCCTCTTAGGAGATAGCCAATGGAATGTGTATGATTTTCCTGGCTAATTTTGTACAATAATCTCTCAGGTGGATCTCCCCAGCACTCTACAATTTAGTTAAAATCCAAGGAAGGCATCACAAAGTCAGTCTTTCCATAGAAGCCTTCCCTTTTTCACATCAGGAGACATGTGCAGCCAAAGAAGTATGAAATAATAGGGACATTTCAGACAAGATGGGGAGGCTCAGAACTCCTGGACCCTTTTCAGTTGTAAGTTCAAAAACACAAAAAACAGAAATAAATATAAAGGTCACTGAGAATGAGGGGGAAAAATTAAAACCCTTTTTCCAGGTGAAGAAAAGTTTAGAAAAACTTGAAAACAGATTTCATTGAAAGTTATAGTGTCTCTTGTGTCTTCTTTCCAAATTCATGCTCAGAAAGATATATTGCCCACTTCTCAGTAAGTTACATTTTAAAAGGTGAATAATAAGCTTTGTTTTTTGTGCCATTGTTAGGTAGACATTGAAAGATTTAGCTAGGTGGCTAATAGATTAGTGAATCTGTATCACTTCACATCAATGATTTCCTAAGCCTTTTGCAGACTGCTAGATACACATCCCTGCACATTGAATTTATTCTCCATGCTTTTCAGGTGACTGCCTTGTATATCTTTCCTCTGGGAGCCATGTTGTGAAAAAGATACAGTGAGAGCACAGCTGCTGAATTAATCAAAGTGAGTGATCTACCCTTTGAGAATAGAATCAAAATAAACTTTTTTAAAAAAAAAATAATCTTGCTATTTTGTACTAAAGCTTTTCTGTATTTATGCACAAGAGACTTATTTTTATGAAGACAATGGGAGATACAAGCACATGCCTGAAGAAACAGAGTTTAAAACATTTGTTTCTGTCATTCCTCCCTGACAGGAAAGGATAACCTGGTAATAGAGGATTAGTACATGATGATTTTTTTAAAAGTACGGTCTTCAAAGGAAAGAAAGAGTTGTCCTTCATACTGAATCAATTGTACTCTTTGAAAAAGGATGATATAACAGTAGAATGTATGGTTTCAATATATAAAGGTAATCAAATCTTTCTCTGATAGAGAAACCCAATATACACTTCTTTCTCAAAATTTCGTTTCTTGTAAACGGCTAATCTTTCCAACTCAAAAGCATTACTTTTAAACATTTTTAACCATTTTAAATGTGCTTTATCTCTCCACAAATGGATGAATAACAAAGGTCTTTATCAAGACCATTGCTAACGATTATGTCTATTAATATAGAAGGTTTGTCACTTGCTAAGGAAGGGTTACTAGCCAAAATGTCTAAGGACATTTCGGGGGTGCTTTGAATGCGATTTCCTGCTTCTTAGCAGGGGGTTGGACTGGATGGCCCATGAGGTCTCTTCCAACTCTACTATTCTATGATTCTATGATTCTGTGTGACATCTTATGTGTGCAGGAAACACACAGAGACATCACAATGAGAAGACCAAAAATTCTTGGAATGCAACTGGCAGTGGAACGACCTCATAGACAATATGGTAGTGCCGTTTTTGTATGATCTGGTGTAGACTCAGAAGCGGAGTGGGCAGATCAAAAGACAACTTGGCAAGATAGCACTACCTGGAGGAATCCGCCACCTTGTGTGACTGTGGAGCAGAACAAACAACTCTGCATATGTATGCTTGTTCACAATGTCCTGCCTCATGTATGGAGGAGGAGTTGTTTAAAGCTACTGACAATGCAGTTGCTGTTGCCCGCTTTTGGTCTAAAACTATTTAGCTGTTTGTGATTCCTTTATTTCATCACTTTTAAACTTATTTATTACGCAATGCTTTTGACACAAAATAAATAAATAAATCTCAAAATTTGAGCCATAAGTGCAGCTATGTATATTTAACTAAGTGGTGTCTCCTGGACTTCAGTGCTAATAGTTTATCAGGCAGTTATGGGGGTCTATACTTTCATTGATCAAGCTTCAGTATGCTGGCATTTCCACCCTGTCCTCCAAGCAATTTATGGTGTGATTGTAAAAAGAAGAGCCCTTATGGCAATTACTTCTCATACTGGAGACCACTCATAGTGGTCCTACTCTGTCCTCCCAGGTGGGGCACAAAAACTAGGATGAGCCCTGAAACTGAGGAGGATGGGAATAGACAACAAAAAATAACTTTGGCCAATGGAGCCAGAAAGTTCAAAGGCATTATTCAGTCCAGCTTACTCAAGCATTGGTCGAAATAGATAAAATATATTCCAAGCATAAGAGTTATACAGACAAACTGTTCATGAGTAATATCTAATGAATATGTGATTATTCATATCGAAGATCTATGTGACCAACACATATTGTATCCAGAGAGTGCCTATTGTTTATAAGCATGTTCATAGGGTCTGGCACTATAGTCAATCAGATGGGGAATCCCTGTCCACATGCAGTTACAGCATATCTAGAACAAATTGTGAAGCTCAATAATCCAATACAAGTGATATGTGAGATGTCAGCTGTTGTCAAACTGGAATTAATATGATCAATTACAACTGAACATTTAAAATTGCAATTCTTATTTTATGCCAACAATATCAATCTGCTGTATTCCGATCAATGAAGCAACAGACCCTTGTTCTTTGCGGCATCTGCTACCTGGTAAATTAGGACTGTTGGAGTTTTACTTTCCCTACATATTCCTTATACTATTGAGTACATAAGGATCATGAATACAAATCAGTTATTGATGCACAACTCTAGGCTGCACATGAATGTGAATTTCTGCCACAGTTTTTATATGCTACATGCAGACAATTCATGTTTTGTAAAGGATAGTGACCTGAATTCGGGATCAGAAAGAAGGAAATCTTGTGGAGGCTTGGTGTTCAGATAAAAAGCAAGGAGAATTAATCTGGTTTTTTTAAAATACCTTTTTTAAATAATAAAAAAGGAAACCTGTGACAAAATGAATTAGGGAGTAGAATTTCTGTTTTACATTTGTGTGGGAGAATATCCAGACATTATCTCAGCAATTCTGTTTATTATAGTAATATAATGTTTATTTCGTAGGGGATGGGAAAATAATGAGTTTTTTTCCCTTGATGCATTCATAATTTTTTTTTTACAAATTACACATATTTTATCCAGGAAGGACTAACAGTTACAAGGATGAGCCAAGAAATTATCAGACATGAAGAATGAGTAAAGTCTGCTGTTGGACTTCAACATAACTATGTGCGAAAAGATGTAATTTTAATATTATTTCAGGCTGACCTTTCCCCAAACAGTGGGGAGTTACAGGTAATGTTTTGGAAATCAGTTTCCTCAGGAAGAACATTTCAGGATTATTATAGCTTTGTAATACAACTGCTTTGTTGGGGGGGGGGGATGGACACACTGAGAAGCTATAATTGGAATATGGCAGCGAACACTTCTAAACCTCTTCTTTAGACATGGAAAAGGTTCCAGTCTCCATTCCTTGCAGGCAATGCCTGATCTATGATATGGAGAGCATGAAATAACATGTGATATAAGCAAATAAATCAACGACAAAGTTCATTTCTATAAAATCTGGCTGATCTCTAGATCAGTGGTTCCCAACTTTTGGGCCTCCAAGTGTTCTGGACTTCAACTCCCAGAAATCCCAGCTAGCTTATCAGCTGTTAGGAAGTGTGTGAGCTGATGTTCAAAACACCTGGAGGCCCAAATGTTGGGAACTACTGCTCTAGATTGAGTACTATTTTTCCCTTTTAGTATTTATCTATGATGTTTCCAAAGGTTTGGCTACTTAATATAATTGTGCAAACAGAACAATAGACACGCACACAGGCCATGCTATTGCGTGAGATGCCCAGTCACTCAGTATACAGTAATGAAATGTGAAATTTTGGCTCTATTCAGTTGTATGGTACTCATAAGCAGAACATAAAAATTGAAACCAAATGCTTCAGCTATATGTGATCTGTAACTATCAACGTGTACCATAGCAATCTCCCTTCCAGCAATTAATGTGAACCTGAAAGGAATCCACACACATACAGATGATTAGCTAATAGCCAGGGTTCATATTGAGCAGTGGTTCTCAACCTGGGGTCCCCAGATGTTTTTGGCCTACAACTCCCAGAAAACCCAGCCATTTTACCAGCTGTTAGTATTTCTGGGAGTTGAAGGCCAAAAACATCTGGGGACCTCAGGTTGAGAACCACTGCTATTGAGGAAGCTCATTGAGATACATCTGTATATGAATCTCCTTGTGGACAAAAAAGCAGGGTATAAAAAGATAAAAATAAAAAATAAAACACTTATAAACATTTTAGACAGACAAAAGTGTGGCCAAGATCATAAGCAATTGGCAAGTTTCCATTTTGGAGGTGAAGCTATCTGGGAGCCTTTTCAAATGACCAAATGACTAACATAGCTCCAGGTGACATCTATGTGTGGACCTATGTATTACACTTGAAACTTTTCCCCCCCGAAATGACTTTTCAAGCAATAGTGAACGGACCAATGGAACAACTACAGACTTGATTTTGTATGGCATGATTTTAATAATTGTGTTTAAATCATGTTGATTATCGCAGGCTTTAATGTAAATTCTATTGTATTATCAATGTTTAATTTTATGCTTTATGTCTAAATGTTATTTTACGTTTATGTTTTAATTTGGTTAGGTTAATTTATAGTTGTATAATTGCCTTGCCATTGTCTTTTGGTTTTCACAAATATGTGTGGCACTGACTTTTGCCTTTATAATGTTGGAAACCACTTTGAGCTCCCTTGGGGGGAGAAAAGTGGCATATAAATGAAGTAAATAAATAAGTATCTCCTGATCTGGCACAGATCTCAACAGGGCCCTGAAATTACCATCATTCACAGGCAATAGATCCTGAATCATTGCTCCCTATTTAAGCCAGTTCTTGTTGTCACAAAGGACAATAGTTTCCACCAGTGGTAGAAATTAATTTTCTGTTTTCTTCTGCTTTCTTTTTATTTCCTTTATCATCAGGATGTTTTCCACTGTGAATTAGTGAGACGTTCTCAGCCAAGCACAAGTTGTTCTGATGGTACTCTGTTTTTTGTTGTCTCCTGAAGATTTCTATAGCATTTTTCAATCACACAAATGGTTTAGTAACCAAGGTGCAAAGCTTCTGATGACCACCTTTACCATCAACCTTTTCTCCAAACACAACACAGTACTTACAGGGTGCACCTTGTACATGAAATGAGTACTAGGCTAGCCAGGGAAATCTGCTGAACCATTTGGGTTGGAATCTTAGATGTTTTGCTCCTGCTCCATTGTTTCTTTGTCAGGGCTTGGATTGGATGAACCAGGGATAGACACCCCAGTTTCCACAGTTTCCTCAGTTTTCACCTGCAATCCAGGTCAAACCCCTTCCCCATTCTGCACCTTAGACTTTGCCTGCCAGCTATCACATTTTGTTGATAATGATAGTGTGAATAATCAAAATTTGATTGAAATAGTGCTTGTAGTTATGGAGGGACTCTAATTTTTGCTTCTCATATACTTGGCATGGGGATTTGGTTAAGCAGTTAAAATTCATGAGTAAACCTGGTTGGTTTTTTTGCCTGAAATTTTTCAGGGATGGATTGAACCCCCAAACCGCCCCCTTGGCTACAGGCTTGGATGACAGGAAATCCATTGTAATATTAAATCTTTCCATTTTTGTTACTTATGTTCAGAAATAGTCATACAATGATTGCATTTTGTGGATTTTAGACACATGTAGTTCAGTGCCAAATTACTGTGGCAGTTAATTTCCTGAGAACATAGTTACTGAGGCTGATTTGTGTAGAACAGTTCGGGGAAAGGATATGTGGGTAATAATCTCATTCACACTTTTGAAAAGTGAACTGTATGGGGTATAACAGTAATTCAGAAAAGCAATGTTATAAGGATGAAACCATCAGCAGCATGAAGAAATCAAATAGAAATGGCCTTCGAAAAACTGATTGATGGATCTGACTTTCTATTAACTGACCCTTGAGGTACTGGACAGGAAGAAACAACTTCTAAGTATGAAGAGTCAGAGCAAAATATGACATAACTGCTTAGTACCAATTCACTAAAGATGCTGAAAGAGTGGAAATTCAGTGCTTAGGACAAAGAATGAGATCAACTTGTGAAAAATAGGAATGTTATTTTTTCACTATAACTCTTTTTGAAAGTACCATTCTTTTGACTGCAAGGAGGTCCTCAAAAAGCACACAATTTTTGAGGATTATTAGCGATTTGGAGGCATTTTGCAGATGGTTGTTTCGCACACAAAACAGTGATTTCTGCATTGAAAACAAATTAACATTTTCTATGCAAATCAAGCAGGTGTGAATTTTTACACAAAATCCACATCAGGATTTCTCAACAATCAAACACACAGACATATATGTATTGATCCTTTTTTGAATATAATTTAATGTTTTCTCTAGCCCCCCAAAAGGATATAGATATATTATCAGAACACATGGGCTTATATACTCAACTTTTAAAAACATTTTTTTAAATCTTCATAACATATAACTTTTCTTCCCCTTCGTAGATAAAGAGACATGAATTTTCAAAGTATATTTCTCATAATGTACAGATTTTTGTGTTTGTGAATGTATTTTCTATGCTCAAGCATGAAAGGGGGAAGAGGAGGAAAAAAAATCCAACTTACTGATAAAAAATACTTGCATTAAACTTTGCGGCCAAGCTTTAGTAGTATACATTTCCAGCAGAACTGGGTCCTTCTGCTTCTTTTACATGCATGCCTCTGTAATATAAAACATCTGTTACAGGGGCATTTAGGTTTGGGGGAAGATAAAGACGACAGGATTAACCATGAAACTTAGACTATGTTAGAATAATATTACACTGGCATTACACTGGTAGTAGCATGATTGCAATGGAGATGATTCAACATAGTAGTAGTATGCATACTTCAGAAGTATGCCACACATACTTTTGGAATATGATCCCCCTCTCCCCAGCAATCCCTTAGTGAGCATGTTCGGAAGATGATATACAGAAGATCCTTACCATTGCTTGAGTTTCAGAAAGAGATACTGGAGTATTGCCGGAGCTACTAACTGGGCTCTGTGGACCACTGGAGTATATTTATATGACGTTTGCTTGTGTTTCTGAATATCAGTTGAGGTAATACATAGAACAGATGAAGGCTTCCTTACTGGTAAACAGCTAATTACATCCTTAGGGAACCTAACTTTTAAAAAAAACTTCTCAAGAGATTTCTTAAGAATATCAAAGCTTCAAGGTTTCATGTTTCAAGGGATAGTGGAGATGTGCTTGTTGTAGAATGCACATTTATTTGATTCTAAGACACCATCAACTGTAATTTCCCTCAACCATCAACACTAATTTCAGTACCACCAGTAAAAAAAAGCTTTAATTCTAAGAAAAATATATTCATTAGAATATCTTTACGAATTTCTTAGATATTTCTTAGATGAACATTTACATCTCTAATGTCTAAATGTCAGCTCCCAGTTCTATTTCCATGTTCTTCTGCAAACACAATAACTTTTAATTTTAATACAGCTACATAGGGCAATCTTCTTAAGAACACTTCAATGTGCAATAACGGATCAAAATAAATGCAATACAGTAACTCAACTTTTTACATAAGTGGTTTCAAAGATACAACCCAGACTTTCTAGTTGCTGCTAAGTGACCACTATAAAAAAATGATGGCTCCACATTTGCAAAGAGCAGCATTTTATTCAACAATGGAATAGTGAGAGTGGAATGGATAATGACCATGTTGAAGTTAAGGTTTCCACTTAAAACAAAATGTGTACTGCCATTTACAAAGTGCAGAAAAACTGGGGAAAACCCCTTGTGATTCTAAGTTGCACCTCATTTTTGAGATGTTTATATGGAGGAAACTGGGTCTTAGAATCAAAGAAATACAGTATTAAAGAAAATACATTAATTTAATAATTAAAACCATGAATTAAGAAGCTAGAAATCATTTTTACTATCCTTTTGTAATTGTACATTAGTTTTGTCCATTAAGTAAGATATATTTTCTTTTCTTGTTTTACTGAAATGAGATATATTATATATATAAAATCTTCTTAGGGCCATTTCACATTCAGTTGGATCCAAACATAATGACAATTCAAAGCTTGGAGGCCATTGTAACTCATTGCTTTTGGAAGTAGTAAGAATATAAACATTTTAAAAAGAATAACGGCAATGTATTGAAAGCAATAAAAGAAAATGTAACAACATTACAATATTTATTGTAATAGATAATGTCTTTACCCTTTTACTCCAAAAAGTTTGCTTTGTGCAGATTATTTGTAGGAATTTTTGACCACTTAAATTTTAGGGTTTAAAAGTACTTAAATAAAATGAATTACTCTTCAAATACTAAGCAACAACTAATAATATTAATTTGTAATGTAATGTATCAGAGCTTGTAATATTGTTTCAAGCTCTGATTATGACTCAGTTTGCATGGATTTCTTGGCTCAGTTCTATGGTTGATTTAGTCTTACGCGTACATTTATTTATTTAAAATACTTTCTGTCAAATATCTTTACTGACATTTGTATATGGGAAATCATAGGTATATTCTATGTCACTTGGCAGTCTGGTTGAAAACAACTAATTGGTAATAAACAAACCAACAAACAAATATGCCTATATATTTCTGCATATCCATTCTGGCTCTTGCTGTTCACTGAGTCCTCTCTGATTTTTTTTTCATTAAGTAGTCTTTGCCCTTCAAATTCCTATGCATGCCTCTAATATTCCACAATCTGAAATTATATGTCTGTCTGTTTGAAACAAGTAATAGGTACTTTTATTTCAGACATCTCATTTTGACCTTAAACACAGAACCAATAATGGGGGGGAAATTGGAAACTGGGCTCCTTGTGTCTTTTTAATGCTTCAAATCACAGTGTGTAAAGGAACAGGGCATTCTAAAAGCTGTTCAGTGATTTACTGAAGTTGGTGATAGAAGATCTTGGCAGGATAAATGACTAGCCTTGAGGAAATTAAATGTAAATGCCTTTCAGGTATAAAAGTCAATCACTCAATGGAGTGAGAACTGACACCAAGAATAAACTTCTCTGAATCACTGGCCAGGACAGATGCCTCAGCAATTTAAGCAGTGTTGTCCCCAATGAACCTGAAAGACCAAAATAGAAAAAAGAAAATTTGTAAGACATCAATGTCAAAGGATACCTAAAGGCGATAGCAAAGTAACCTGAAGCACTATCTACCAAAGTGGTGGATGTTTTGGGAAATGCACTCCACAGATAGATTGCCTGACTAACAGACACACACATCACACAATGCAACACATCAAATGTCATTTTCTTTCTGCATGATGTAAGTTTTGGATGCCACGTAATGAATATTTCACCTTTCCATAATTATAAAGATTCTAATGAATAATCAATTCAGTTTGTATGTAAAGTTTGCCAAGTGAATGAATATTTAAATAAAAATCACCATTCACACAAGTAGTTCTATTGCTTAGATTAGAGTTATGGCAAATTCCAGGCTGGAATAGATTTACATATTTTGGGGGGGGGGGGGTGTTTCTGGTCTTACCAGAAATATTTTGAGAATCAAGGCACATGAGTATCAGGGCCTATCCCAGAGGTGACATCGAGAGTTGCAGTTTGGCTCCACAATTCCTGATTACTATCTGTAGGAATTTAGCCAATATGCACCTGAAATAATAACAATGTTTGTTTCCACAGCTTTACTTCTGCAATTATAATATCATACTTTATCCCCCTCATGTTCCTATCAACATTGCAAGCTTGGATTCCTTTTCTTCCTCCATTTTATCTTTATTTATGGCATTTTCACAGGAGCTAGTCTTTGTATATTCTTGCTTCACTCTAAAATTCTGTCAAGAAATATGGATAGTTGAGCATCCATCCTCATCCCCACAGGGTATTAGGGGCACAGATGTTACACTTCTGCATGCTCTCGTCACAGGAATCTTGTCTTTATGATACCTGATCACAGATTTGTTAGAAGCATATGGAATCTTTATTGTAAGCACAATTATATTGAGATCTCCACTGGATGCTGACAAGTTTCTGAGCCCAATTCAAAGTGCAGGTTATTACTTATAATGCCCTTTATGGTTCGGGTCCAGCCTATCTTCATGAGCACATATCTTTTTATGAACCAGCACATACTCTGAAGTTCACTGGGGTGGCCCTCCTCTCGGTTTTACTGCCTTCAAAAATATGATTGATGTGGGCAAGGGAGAGGGCCTTCTCGGTGGTGACCTCCTGGCTCTGGAATGCCCTCCCGAGGGAAATTAGGATAGCCCCCATCTTCCAATGTTGTTGGTCCAACCTAAAAACTTGGTTCTTTAACCAAGCTTTCCAACAGGTATAGAGCCCAAAAGGTTTAAATTGTAGACCCATTGGTTTTCACTTAAAGCATTTTGTAGGACTGGTTGGTTGTTATTCATTTCCCCGAAGAGATTCGGGGTGGCTTACATGGGGACCAACCCCAGTAAACAAAGAATGCATGGTACAAAATTAAAATACATAATGAAATCATCATAATTAAAAACAATTAAAACCAAACAAATGAAAGCATCATAAAACACACCAATCAACATTACAGAACCAAAAGTGGGCCTATTAAGAATTGCAAATGAAGGGAATGGCAGGGCTTGTGCAGAACGCAGTACAGTAGGACCAGGACTGGGAGTAAAGTGCTGGAAAGCGGAGCAACAAATAAATTAGGACTGGGCAGAGATGGTTACAACTAATCTGTTATTCGAAAGCACATGAAAACATCCATGTTTTCAAGTCTTTATGGAATGTGGCCATGATGGGGCTAATCTGATTTCTCTGGGGAGAGAGTTCCAGAACCGGGGGGCCACCACTAAGAAGGCCCTCTCCCTCATCCCCACCAAATGTCCTCGTGATGGAGGCAGGAGAGAGATATTGATATATCTGTATTTATTGCATCATATGTATTGTCCAATTATGAGTGCTTTATAAGCCACCTTAAGTCCCTTTTGGGAGATAGTGGTGGGGTAGAAATAAAGTTTTATTATTATCTAATGTTCTTACCCATCCAATGGAAAATGGTGGGAATTTCTGGTGATACTGATTTGGAAAGAAATCAATTGAATTACTTATTTGATAATAACTTGGTCCATCTACAATTCATTGTGGAACTACAGCCAACAATCCAGAAGTAGTACAGTATCATGCGGTGGTCAATTCTCGTGCAGAAAAGAGTCATCCTCATGATTTGGCAGGTGATACTAGTCCCTAAAAAAATTAGAAATGTAACATTCTCACAGGAAATTCTGGGTTACTTCATAACACTAATTGAGGTTCTATGGGAGTGTTTCAGACAGATAGTCCCTGCTTATTGAGGGTCAAGTCTAACTAGGCATACATTGGGAGAGGAGCAATTAATGCATACTGATCAAGATTGAGAAGTGACTCAGAGGGCCTAGGGGAGATATTTCCAATGGGTTGGAAAATGTGTGAAGTTCAACAAGTGAGAAGCTCATGAATAACAACCCAAAGTTAGCTATGTCTGGGATTTGTTTTGTGAAAAATTAAATAGAGAGAAAGAAGAAAGGAAAAGAATTACATGATTCTATTAGCATCCCTATTGTTTGGATGAATTCATTTATTAAATTAATATTACTATTTCTAATATTTTTATAACTTCTATTATTTAAGGATTTTATGCCCTGAAACTTGTTTTCTGCAGACCTGCCAAATAAGACAATATTTTAGTTCTGTAGAAGGCAGTTTCTTTTTTGTTTTTTATGATGTGACAAAACACAATTTTTCTCAGGAAAAAGTAAGACAGGAGCAGTCAATCTATTTCCTACAGTTCACAAAATCCTAAGTAGTAGGATGACTGACAAATGGAACAATCTGCATTTATTGTCGAAAGGGGACTTGAAGTATAGAATTGATGCTCACACCTAAGAGAAATGTTTCCTATGAATTAATGATACTTCAGGTTTCCTCTTATGTTTAACTTGCTCGCTGAAAAATATGTGTCTCCGAAGACCTGCTTTAAATTTGAAATTTTGTCACCCACTATATGTGAGAAATGAGAAAGCATCCCAGCTTAAGCTGAAAGAAACATTACTTTTTGGACTTGTTATGACTTCTGAGTTTTTCCATGAATTTGTATCTCATTGGTGAGCTTGTTGACTCATTTGTGAGTCTTTGATTATCAACACAGTGGAAAAGATTTCCAAGCTTGAATGATAAACTTGCAGGGACATCATGTTTTCCCAACTTGGAGAACAGAGCACTTTGAACACACAGAAATGTCCGTGGTCCCTGAAAATATCTAAGGGAAAAAGCCCAAGAAGTTCCCTTGTATAGCCAAATATAAATTTATCCAGTATCAGTGAGAAGTAAATTTACTCCCACATGATTGTCACTTGAGGCAGAGATCTAGAGAACTAGTGCCCAAAAGCAAAGATTTATTATCTGTTGCAGGTAAGACTATAATTCATTACATCTCAAACAGAGTGTGTGTAGGTTAGTGGCCTGGGGCCGGGTGGCCTTTCTGGAAACCTGACAATTGATACAGTGGAACTGGCAGGCATAAGGTGCCTTTGTCAGTTTCTCCAGCTGCCTTTGTCCCTATGTTTCCTTATCATGACATATGACTATATTAAATCTCTTTATATTCAAAGGAACATAGCCACCATGTGGATCAGTGTCTTCTCTATACAAACACTGTACCATGAAACCTGCTGCTAAGTGATATCCAAAAGTACAGAAATCATTTGGTGTTTTTATGCAGATTGCTGCAGAGAACTGGCAATAGGTTGGCCTCTTATATATTATTTCTTTCACCCTTCTCCAAGAACAGGGACAGAGGCCCCATCTACACTGTCATTTAAAATCCAGATTATCTGCTTTAAATTGGATTATATGGCAGTCTAGACTCATATAATCCAGTTCAAAGCAGATAATGTGGATTATCTGCTTTGATAATCTAGATTATATGACAGTGTAGAAGGGGCCAGAGAGAGAAGTACAAAAGCAGATGTAGGGTTGCATAGAGTTTGCGTGTTCAATTTTGAATATAATGACCATAATTTAAACAGAAATACCAACACAATGGTGAAGTCTTTGCTTGGTGACAAGGTGCATTAGAGAGATTGCTGGGCCTGGGACACTCCCTCTCTTACTTCCGAAGAAGCAGATGGGACGATCCAGATACAGCCTCCTCCTGGGAGACAAGACAGTTTTTTAAAAAGAAATACGGATGAAATCAGCATCTTTGGGGCTTTTTCCTGTCCCGTATGCCTCCTTGGAAGTAAGAAACGGAGAGCCCCAAATCCAGCCTCCTTCTTGGAGATAACACCGCTTTTAAAAAGAAATCAAAAGGGTCTGGATCTGGTGCTCTCTTTCTCTTACTTCTGAGGAGGCAAAAGGCAAAGCCCCAAACTGAACCATCTTGTGGATATTGTGGATTATCTGCTTTGATATTCTGGGTTATATAGCTGTGTGGAAGGGCCATTTGACTTATTGTGATCGTATGAATGAGAATCCTTCAAGTCATCATGTCATCAACAGCCTTGTTCAGATTTTGCAGTAAACCAGTGCAATGCTTTACCTTGGTAGCTCACCAAGTGCCATCTGACCTAGGAATTTCTTCTTTCTTTTTTCCCACCATAGGACTTTACGATTTATTGTGCTTCCTTTATTGCAGTACTTTTTTCATGTCAGGAGCAACTTGAGAAACTGCAAGTCGCTTCCGGTGTGAGAGAATTGGCCATCTGCAAGGACATTGCCCAGGGGACACTGAATGTTTGATGTTTTACCATCCTTGTGGGAGGTTTCTTTCATGTCTCCACATAGGGAGCTGGAGCAGACAGAGGGAGCTCACCCTGATCTCACCAGATTCGAACCACCAACTTATTGGTCAGCAGTCCTGCCAGCATAAGGGTTTAAACCATTGTGCCACCAGAGGCTTCATCGCAGTACTAAAAAGGTGTTAATGTGATTCCATTGCTGTTATTTCTGAGAGATTCTATACCAGTATCATCATCCATCCAACCAAACAGCTGGTACATTTAGACACCTTCTACACAGTGATATAAAATGTAGATTATCTGCTTTGAACTGGATTATCTGACAGGGTAGACTCAGTGCTCATTCAAACAGGGCCCAAAACTCACATGCTTTTATTGGAGGTGTCCAAATGACACCTCCGCTAAAAGCAAGTTAATTTGGGACAAAGCAAGAAAACTCTGCTTTATCCCAAATTGATTTGGTACCAGATTAAATCCGGGTCTTTCTGAAAGACTCGGGTCTAAACCAGTATGGGCCCTGTGTGGACTATCCCCTCGGTAGTCTTGGGGGCAGTCAACACAGTCCTCTCAGGTTTTCAAGGCTGAATCAGCCCAGAAAACCCAGAGAGTTGTAACCCCCTCCCAAAAACACCTTAAAAACCCTTAACAAGAAAAATAACTTACCCAACCGCCATTACCCGCCTGCCAGAGTCCTCCTGGTGCAACAAAATGACTTGCCAGGAGAAGGGTATTGTTGTAATTGAGTCTTCTGGCAATATTACCAACGGTAGTAGAAGTACTAGTAGGAGGAAGAGGGGTAATCTTGAGCAGGTGCCAGATGAAGAACAGCAAAGGAAACGGATCCGGGAGATACTTATGGCACCTTCTGAGGAAGACACGTTTGAAGTGTTTTAAAGTGATGAGGAATCAATGATTGAGGGAGGAGACAGGATGGATGTGAATAGAGGAACTAAGAGGGTTACTCGGGAGCAGGAATCAGATGAGGAATGGGAGAGGAAGAAGCTCCGGGATATACTTACTGCTCCCACAGAGGAGGAGTCGTTTTTGGGTTTCTCTGGGGATGATGGGTCTGAGAGTGATGAAAATGGGTAGGGCACATCGGACTGACTAGGGTACAAGAAATAAGGAATATGGGTGCAGAGCCAACTCCTAGTGATGATTTGTGGGGTCTTCAAGACAGGAGGATTGGCAAACAGCTGATACACCAGGGCCATGGGGAAACCTAAGTCTTGATAGAAGATGGAGGAGCTGGAGGGATGAGAACTGGGATTCACGTGTGATGACAGGAACGGCTGTGGGAGATGACGATGGGGTGGAGGCCAGTTCATCTTCAAATAATGATGTATAAATTTAGAAGTAGGGTCTGAAATGGGGATCCTTTGCAGAAGGCAAAGTGTTGTTTTGGCATAGGTTTGTCCCTGCCTGTTTTTCCTGTTGGGCTTTGGGTCCTGGCTCTACAGCTTGGCATTCCTGGTTCCTGTGATTCTTGGATTTGGACTGGACTATCGTGAATGTGCTTTTCTCCCTTCCTGGACCTTTGGACTGGCGACTTCGGCTCTGTTTGATGACCTCCGGTAACGACGCTTGGATTGGCTTATCGTGGTTGGAGCTTTCTCCCTTCCTGGCTTCAGTTTGACTTCACTTTGGCTCTGGTTACCTTCTTCGGAAAACTACCTTTGGATTGGCTATTGTGAGTGTGGCTTTCCCCTGCTCCTGGCTCCTGGTTTGACTCGACTGCTGCTTGTGTAAACACCTTGAGCACGTTGTTAGTTTGTTTCTTCTGTTCTGCTGCTTTTTTTTAACTTTGACTAGTTTTGTTTACTTTCTGAGTACAGTGCTGCCTTCCAGGAAGTCTGTTTCAGCGCTGTTTGCAGCCAATTCCATTGACTGCATTTTAATCCGGATTATCTATTTATTTAATCCGGATTATTGTCCATTCTTCCTTTTGAGCCCAGTTTGGGCTAACATTTTGAGTTTTGGTCAGAGACACTGCAGTTAAGTGTCTCTGAGCCTGTTTTTGAGTTGCAATAAATCTTTTGTTAAAACTGAGTATTGTGTGTGTGGCTCTTTAAGGTGCCTGTGTTCCGACAGGTATTCTCCCAGAAGGTTCTGGGAGCGCACTTAGAGAGCCAGCACTGAAAATGTGTCTTTCTGGCCAGTGTGGGGACAGAAGACCGCCTTGACCCCATTTTTAAA
Organism: Anolis carolinensis; assembly: GCF_035594765.1. Classification (NCBI taxonomy): domain Eukaryota; kingdom Metazoa; phylum Chordata; class Lepidosauria; order Squamata; family Anolidae; genus Anolis; species Anolis carolinensis. The sequence continues at coordinate 22,518,335 of NC_085844.1, read as the reverse complement.
ACCCAGGTTGACACGGATTTCTTCCCTGTCTGGAACCGGCCTCACATAATTCAGTACAAAGCAGATAATGTGGATTATCTGGCTTGATATTCTGTCTTATATGGCAGTGTAGAAGGACCCTTAGTCTGGCTCCTCGGTAAACCATATTTGGAAAACACTATCAAAAGCATAGTTTCCATCAGCATAGCTCTTGTCTCAAGGGAGTTTGCAATCCCAGCACTGCAGAAAAGGCACATGAACTTGGTGAATTTCAGATGACTAAAAACCACAACATTTTCCACTTTCCACTTTCAGTGTTTGTCCTTCATATCTAACCCAGTGAACATAGAAGGCTGATTGTAATGCCAATCAAGCACAAAATATGTTTTCCCCTAACTCCAGGTTCTATTTGACAAAATAATAGGACATCAAAAGAATCCAAGTCTTTCCAGGGACAGGAATCAGAGGATTTTATGATGGATTTTCCAGGACCAACCACAGAGATCCATCAGAGCTGTATGTAAGTAAATTTTATAACACTGTGTACATGGGAACTGCACTGAAAAAGCAACACATGAAAAAGGGAGCTCTATGTCTAGCTTATCTTAAACTTTCTTGTATGGGTCAAAAGATAGCAGGAGCAGAAAGGAATCCTATAATACTGATATCTATAAAGTGAATGCACCCCTCTGCTCTCTCAGAAGAAACTTTGCACTCCAAATCTCCAGGGCCAATTCACTTTTCAGGAGCCAGGATTGTATATCAGCTGGAAGGCATTGTCAAGAGACACCAGGTGCTTTAAAGAATATCTCTATGAAATAGGGGATTAAAGAACTGTCATACAGAGTTTGATAAATTGGTACTTTTCCAATAAGTCAAGCCACCTTGAAAATGCTTGAAAAAGTGAAAAGCAAAAAAAGAACACATAGCATGAGGGCTGAAGGAAAGTGTGAAAACCTAGTGCTGTTGTAAATTGGAACAAATATTAATATTACCCAGAAAGTTAACCAGGTTTACTATATGAAAGTTGAGTTCATAGTGTTTTCCTTTTCCATCAGTCCATGCTAGAATTTCTCATTGTCAGTCTAGAAGAGAGTAGGGATACAGTGATGTTGAGTGAAAGAACAGTGCTTTATATTAATTTATTATGATGATACAGTAGAGTCTCGCTTATCCAATGTAAACGGGCCGGCAGAACGTTGGATAAGCGAATATGTTGGATAATAAGGAGAGATTAAGGAAAAGCCTATTAAACATTAAATTAGGTTATGATTTTACAAATTAAGCACCAAAACAAATTTGTTATACAACAAATTTGACAAAAAAAGTAGTTCAATACATAGTAATGCTATGTAGTAAATACTGTATTTACGAATTTAGCACCAAAATATCATGATGTATTGAAAACATTGACTACAAAAATGCGTTGCATAAGTGAGTCTTGGATAAGTGAGACTCTACTGTATATGTGCAATTAATAGTACTATGCATTATATATAGGATTTATGGTTTGTGACTATGATTAGTTTCTTGTAAAATGCAGAGTCTGTAGAGAATAAAAACAAACATTTAGGTTAAAAAACTGAGTCAGATCTAGGGGTAGAAGTGGGAGAACCAAAAGAAAGCTGAAAGTGAATATGGATCTGAAGCTGTAGAAAATGATATGGAAACAGAAATTGAACAAGAACGAAAGAAAAAGCAGTAACAGATGGTTAAGGAGGCCAAGAAGAAGAAAAGAGTGGGATGCAGAGAAATACTTAGAGTGTGAATGAAGCTTATCTGTCTGAAAACAATTTTGAGAGAAAAGCTTGTAAACAAGTCTCTGTAATAAAACGGATACCATGGATTTTATATGGCAGTGTAGATGGGGCCTAAGAGGAGGATGAAAGTGTAAAATCTGCATTTCTTAGAACAGTGATTAGATGGGTTGCATTTACACCAAGGTAAATACTTTTTAATAGAATATCCTTGAGATGCCCTGGATACAGAACAAGGAGTTCATACCAATGCTATTTTGGAATCCAGATGCCTGACTGGCCTCAGGAGGACACATTAACATTGGTGATCTCCCCTCCTGGAGCTGCTACTGCCACTGTTTTAAATAGAAGCTGGTTGGCCATCTGTTGGGAGTGATTCGATTGTACATTCCTGTATAGCAGAGGGTTGAGTGTAATCTACAAGCCATAGAGTTGGGAAGGACCGATAGGGGCCTCCTCAGTCAAACCATGATCCTACGAATACAAAACTGAAGTGATCTTGAAAGAAAGTCATCTCCTCCTCCAGAAACAGAAAATGTATTTACTTCATAAGGCAAATTGCTACTTAGGGTAGGCTTTTAAAATCAAAACTGTTTTGTGGAGTGATATGGTTAAATCCTATCCTTCCTACCTATTATTTTGAGTTAAAATAAGCAGATATGCAATCATTTTATGTATTACATTTTTGCCCACAGTACAGGACTTTGGAAGCAAAAAAGTATTATTCCATTTTCAATACTTTTTTGTGCTTTGGAAAGAAGAATAGAGCTTTTTACATTACTGATTAAGGACAGCCATAAACTAGCCAAAATCAAGCACTTTTCATTCCTGCCCTTTCTGATTCCAAGTATGGTATTGTCTGCAGTCTTGCAGATGAGTTTATATACCAACTGCAAAAAGTTACTATCTCATCAAAATCAGTAGGACATAACAGTTCTGATTTTGTTTGGATGGTGTTTTAAATTGTGTATTAAATGGCTGCTGAGTATGGTATGCTATCATATTTATGGGGAATCAGTGAAATTGTATGTTATTTTCTGCTCTTAGGCCCTGAAAATAAAGGGAAGACTTTAAAGTAATTTGATGTTTGCCATTTACTTAAGTCAGAGGTGGAAAGAAGTAAGCCACATACAAATGTCCAGAGTGACCTTTTCAATCCACTGCCCCATCCCTAAAAATATGAAATATTAAAATTTCATATCTATTCTAAAGTAATCAAACTATCATAACCCATAAGTCTCAAGGAGGGTGCAATTTGCTTTATCTCCCTGCAAATTATTTTCTTTGGCAAAAAGGTTTGCCTTAGGAAATGGGCATGAACTCATTTCTTGTTTCCCTGAAAAGTAAAACTGTATTTATATGTCAAATTATACCCTACACTTAGATTTCTGGGATAGTTTTTAAAAAACTTTTTGAGAACTCACATTTTGGATGGAAGTGGAGAATCAGAGACAGGCGTTGCCCACAAAGGTACAAGAGATGGTTAAAATGTACCTTAGATCACCAGAATCTGTCCATCTATGATCTACCTATTGATTTAGACATATTTTAGATTGTTCAGAAATGTGTTTTGTCTTTACTAACAAGCTAGTAGCTTTGTTTGTGCACAGAAGCACACAGAAGCTCTTGCAGAGGAAAACCATATTTCCCCTTAACTTTTGTTTAAAAGTATCTCCATTTTAATTTTTCCCTCTGTATCATTTGTTCTCATCATGGAAATAAATAAATAAAATTATAGCTTGTGGGCCAGCTGTAAATGTTCATGTCAGTATTGTGGAGGATTTTAATTCCTCTGACTGCATTTTATTAGTCATCTCATCTCGTTGCATCTGGTAAAACTGCAACATAAAATCATATTTATATGGGTGAAATGGCAAATCCTACAGTAATGTCTGAATAAATCAGAAGCATTTGGCATCCAATTTATTTGCAGTCCTTTGGATAGTATAGCAGTCCATTGGAGAGACAACCCTGCTCCAATGGGTAGTCCAAACTAAACTCATTGGATCAAAAGAATTTACATTGATTCAGAGACAGGAAAATTAGTGAAAAGGTGATCCTAAGTTATGTTTATATTGAAAAACTGAAAAATTATCCCTAAATTGGAAATATGTTTAATTCGATTGTAACGGCAATGTTCTACACTGGTGTTTAAATTCTTATAAAATTCCACACTACTTTCTGCAGATTTTGCTGCAATGAAGGAAAATGTTCAAATGTATGACTAAACACTCCAAATCCTTTTGTCTCTGTTTTGAACTTGAAACGAAACAGCACATTTTTTTAAAAAAAATCTCTCTCATCTATCAATTGAAAGTGTTGTAATGAGATTAAAAAGAAATGCACACAGGAAAAATACAGGACTTAATGCTTCTTATAAGAGGATAGTGATAAAAAAAGCAAAAAGATATACTCAGTTGACAAGCTGGGTTAAATCCAAGTTAAATATTCTCCCAAACTATGGATTTGTTTCTAGTTACTTTCATTTCTGAAAGATGCAATGTGCAATTTAAGCAATATTCTTCCTGTAATGTGTTTTCAAGATCTATTTGCAGTTCTGGCTTTCTTCTATATAAAAATTGTACATGGGAAATACACACACACACACACAGTGTACAATAAACATTACATTGTTTTTAAAAAATCTAGTTACTTTATATTTGGGCTCCATTTTTAACAATTCCACCAAAATCTACAGCTTCATTGTATCCTACAGTTAGATTTTTTAGACATTCCTATTAAAGATTTTTTCCATTCTTTATAGGTCTTCCAGAAGCAACCCAGATTCTCAGTTCTCCTTGAGGTTCAAGTTTCTCACTCAGGGGAAAGCAGGGGAGGAAGTCCAGAGAGATTGTCTGCCTCAGCTACCCCTGTGTAGATCTCCTCTCTTTTGTACATCTCAAGAGGATAAAACATAAATAGGCAGCTGTATAAATAGAGTGGAACATATTTCAATCCAGGCTTTATGGTGTGGTCTCAATTATTTCATGAATCATAGAATCATAGAGTTGGAAGAGACCTTGTGGGCCATCCAGTCCAACACCCTGCCAAGAAGCAGGAAAATCACATTCAAAGCACCCCCGACAGATGGCCATCCACCCTCTGCTTATAAGCCTCCAAAGAAGGAGCCTCCACCACACTCCGGGACAGAGAGTTCCACTGCCGAACAGCTCTCACAGTTAGGAAGTTCAGGTGGAATCTCCTTATTGAGTTGTAGCCCTTTGACACTACACAGTTATACTGCTATGATTCCACTTTATCTCCAGAGCTACATGGTATGGAATTCTGAAGTTTGTAGTTTGGGAAGACACCAGGGCTCTCTGACTGAGAAATTTCAATGTTTCTCCCTTAACTGCAAATCTCAGGATTCCATAGCATGAAACCACAGTAGTTAAAGTGGAATCACAGTGCTATATCTGTGTCGTGTGAAAGGGCCAGTCGTCAGTAAAGTTATTTGGATTTGAATTGTTTTAAAAAGAACTACGTGAGCCTAAAAAACACATAGAAGGGATTCATTAATCTAGCTCTTAGCATAGTGCTCTGTACTTTCTCCTCTCTAGATCCAGATGCTTTTGACCAGTCAACTTATGGTAATGTTTGTTGGGGTACTTTTGAAATGTCTGTCTTCTGAAAATGGAAGGGAAATAATCCTAGAATCATCATAGAATAATGTGTCAGTTGAACATATTAAATTATTCCCCTTTGGAGCTGAAAGAGACTCTTGTGTCTATTACAAAACAACCTCAATACAAATTGAGAATGTACTATTCATTCAAGTATTTGTTTGCTTGCATCTGTTTGGCAACCCCAACATTTCCCAGTATGGTAAACTAATTAATTCAGAGTGTTTTAATTCTCTCTAATTTCATTTTCCATTTCATGCAGAGGCAGAGATTTATCATTATTAATTTAATGACTGTCATTTATATGTCTTTATATTGTAGTGTTGTAAACACTTTTCAGCATTTTCCAAACCTGCTCTTTTCTGGAGATAGATTTTTAATGATCAGTTTTAGGAAACATATAGTAAGAAATACGTATTTATTTACATCTCCTCCAATTAGTTTAGAAAACTGACCCTAATTTTCCACATATTGGATTTTTAGGCATTATAATCATTAATTTGATCCATTATCTCACATTCTTTGTTCAAATTATTCAAGAATTAATTGCATCATTCTTTAGGTAATGTAGGAACTTTAGTTTTGGGTTGCTTTAGTTGCATTCCCATTGGGTTATTGTTATATGCTCTACCTACAGCTGCCTTTGAAGAGTGTTCAGAAGCTTCAGCCAGTCCAAATGACAGTCAGAAATGCCTCATTAACCATGTTTCTGGGGAGACCTCTACAGCATGACATTATGCATGTTAGCTTAAAATGAGCACATCTGCTGTATGGATTGGGGAGAAACATCTTTTAGTGGTCCCTAGCCTCTTGCACAGAAAAAATAATAATACCAAAAATGATAGAATATGGTGTGTCTAAAATTAGAATGCTTCATCAGACCAATAGCCTTCTAGACTATGTACGAGGGTGTGATGTCCCATGGACCCTTGGGCCGTGAACCTGACTCCATTGTGGACAACAGCGATGAGGAAACAGGTTTAGTGCCAATTCAGCAAGACTCTGCCCCGTTCCAGATGTTCCCTATTGACAATTCTAGTTCAGTGCTCATTAAAAAGGGCCTTGAAACGGAGTCTTCTCTTCTCAGCTCTCCTCCCTTTGATAGGAAAATGTTTGTACAAACGAACAGACAGGAGAAAGCTGGACAAAGACGAAGCGCGCGATTAGCAGCAAGGGAATCTGCTGATTAACCTATTTTCCCCTGAGAACTCTAAGGAAGGATTGCATCTGGTCAAGATGTTGTTCTAGCTCTTTTCCCTTGGGAAAAGAGCAGTGGAGACACCTGTTCCAAGGGAAGATTCGAAGTTCTTAAAAGTTCTGTGCGCTGGCTAGCCAGCGCGGAGTCAACGTGTCAGTTTGGAGGATTAACTTCGCTTCCAGCCAAGTGTGGACTGCGTTTAAGTCCACTACCTTCCAGCCTTGCCGTGCCTTGCCTAGCCGTGTTTCTTGTCCTGTCTTGCCGTGATTCCAGCCTTGCCTTGTCGTGCCGTGTATCCAGCCTTGTCTTCGATTCCTTGCCTTTGGACTTGCTTTGAACTCTAGTGAAAGACTTGGATGTTTTCCCCACTCAAACTGCTTGGAAGTTTGAGTGCGTTTCGGTTTTTGGAATACAAACTTTAAACTCTAATATTATATATTGGACAATATTTTACTGGACTATATTTGACCTTCCCTGAAAGGTCTATTGATGAACTATATCTTCTGCTTGTTTTCATTTTAATTTCTTAATTCCTTAATAAAGATATTAGATTGTTTATTGGCCTCGGTATATTGGTTTCCAGTGCTCTCGCAGCCAGGGGCGTCACAGAGGGCTATCCAGAAAGTACATGACGTTTTGGAATTAAAAAAGAACAAAATATAGGATAAACCACTTACGATATGCAGTTGAAAGCCACACTAAAATAGTACATTTCAACATAGTCCTCATTCAGATTTAGGCACTTATAACAGTGAGGAATGACTTTGGAAAGTTCATACCCTCAACACTTTCCTGCCACTGCGACCAGCGTTATTGCAATGCTGAAACTCAGCCAGGCTGAACAATGAATGCAAAGGGAAGCAAGGAAAAACTCAGTTCTCGCTTCTTTAGCAAAGGGATCTGAAGACAGACAGCATTTTCCTTTCGCTTCCCTTCCTGCCAGCCGATCCTGGTTGCTTGCAAAACCTGGCCGATTGCAACCTGGCCGATCCTGCCTGCTTCTCCTCGGGAGCTGCTCTCCTCCAGACCGCTTTACGGAGCATGCTCAGCAGGCAGGATCAGATAGGTTTGCAATCGGCCAGGAAACTGGGACAGAGGGCACAAAGATCAATCTGATCCAAGTATTATTTTTCCTTCCTTGTCTAGTGGGATGCACTCATAAGACACAGCCTTTTTGATGGGCATCAGTCCTAGACAAATGCAGGGTTAAGCAAGAAAGAGAAAGTGAGCACTTCAATGGGAACACATTGTGGTTTTCTCTTCAGGTGAAGATGTTCTCAAACTGTGGAACTCGCTCCCAAGAGAAACCAGGACGGACACATCCCTGCTGGCCTTCTGCAAACAACAGGCATTTGGGGAAGGCTGAATGTGCGTTGAAGCATACATAATGGATGTACATTTTGTGGATACCTCAACTTCAAGATGGCTTGGAATTGGATTTTTGTGTCTGTGTGGAGGCACCCTAAGTGTTGGGTCCTCAGTCCACATTTCTTCAATGGTCTTGCTCTAATTGAAACAAGTGAATGGACCTAGCCCAACATGTATTTGTTTAGCTTTCAACTGCCATAAAACCCAAAATCTATGGTAGCTGAAAGCTAAACAAATAAATGCTGGGCTATGTCCATTCATTTAGCCATATCTGAGAATTAACACAACCATAATTCACTTTGTCTGTAGGAAAAGTGTGCCTCAGCATGCAGCCACTACAAAAATGCAGGGTTTTTTTGTGTAACAAATGTAGCTTTATTAGAAAGCCAACACCATATTTTATTTCAATTATTTCCTTCAAGCAGTCATCAAAAGACAGGGAATTACTAAGTCATTGCTGGGTGCTGTAGAACAATACAAACCATCTCCCACAACTTTCAACTGCAGATATATTGCCCCATTTGACTTTGTTTTATTTTTCAGACCTAAAATGAACATTCTCATTTTCCTTTGTGGGTATTATCAGGGATCTAAGGGCAGTGACAGATATTCTGAGAATTTTTAGGCTAAGTGGTGCTGAGGGAGAGCTGTAAAAACCACAGATAAATCTGTATTTCTTTTTTAATACAGACATCTATCTAGACTAAGTAGGAGGAAAGTAACTAATATCCTCATCTATTCTCAAAATATGTTGAAGGTTACTCCCAGAAATAAAAACCAGAAAATTGCTGTTCATTTTAGGGGATAAAATAGGGATGATTTTTATCCCAGACTGCCATTCATTAAAGGATAATGAATAAGTGTTGCATTATTGTTTACAGAACATACATTTTGTTACAGACATCTGAAAACAGATTTTTCCCCAAACATATTTTTAATGTGGGCAATTGTGGTTGGCTGAAAATGTGCAAATAATTCATTTCACACTTGCTAATTTCACTTGCTTGGAAGTGAGCTGCATGTCAGTCAATGATATTTACTCCTGAGTAAACAATTTTGAGGTGGAGACGCCAATCATTTCTCTCTTCAGACAGCAAACACTAACCCTGATGCCAAGCTGAGCAAAATATTTTCCCCTCTAGCGGCATCTGGTTCCTTGGCAGGCGATTTCGGCAGTTGCTTTGCCTTTTTTCTCCAAATGCCCCTGGCTCTCTCACATCATTATCCTGATGGCTTGTCTTTGCTACTGACTGCTCCTGCTTAACCCCTTCTTGCTTTGATTGCTTTGTTCTGAAGAGTTTGTTTATAGTGTTAAAGTATTGATTGAACTATTGTTGTTTTACTCTGAAAGACTGGAAGATCACTCTAGAGATCAGAATTAGACATTTCAGAGAGCGGCAGAGGTTCCGGCTGTGCTTTATTTTATTTTCTGAATTATTTTAACCAGTAGCTATAGTCAACAATGAGATAGAATAATCCTACTGGATGCTTAAAATTACATGGACACAATACGCATGCCACTATGATTTCAGAATAGTACTTGTAAGCCAGTTGCTCAGAGGTCTACATACAAAATTTTCCAGATGTAGTCCTGGAACTTCTAGTTATAGAGATCCAGAGCAGCAAGGTTGAAGTGAGCTCTGACTGTACAGATGAATGTATTAGAATAATTACTTATATTCATAGCAGTGTACATGTTGTGACTCAGTCCTGTCTTATTCTAAACAAAACTCTGTGGTTCATTTGCCTCTGTAGCAGAGTACTTGCTCAAAATTATCCTTGCTGAAGATTTTCAGCCTTAGGGCCCATCCAAGCAGGCCCAAAATGCAGACTGTATCTTGCTTTTGCCAGAGGTGTTCAAACGACACTTATGGTGAAAGGGAATTAATGTGGAGTAAATTGGGCCTTCACTAGTTTACTCCACATTAATGAAATGCTTCATTAGTTCCAGGCCATACTGAAAGGCCCAAGTTTAATGAGATAGTGAGTCTATGGGAACTCATACCACTCCTTTGGGCTTTGAAAAGCATAGAGGAGCAGGATGGCGCCCACCCATTCCCCAAAGCTCCATATTTAGCTCCTAAAACTTACTGAAAAGGGTCCCTGGCAGCCATGAAGTTTCCACTCGCTTTATTCTGAGGGGAGGAAATGACACATGAGGATACAGAGAGGGAGCAGAGGGATTTTCCTCCTCACCCCTCCATCTCCTCAGGCATAATTTCCTCCAATCAGGATGATGCAAGGAGAGGCTTCATGGCTGCTAGTGACTCTTTTCAGTACACTTTAGGGGTTAAATTCAGGGCTTAGGGTGGCTTCATGCTATCCCAATTTCAATCGGAATAACATGGAGCCACCCCCAAGGAAAAGTCCAGAGTTTGGCTTGGGGGTGGGGACTAGAACCTGCACCAAAGTGGATTACTTTAATCCATTTCAGCGCAGGTTTTGGCACTGCCTGGAAGTGCCCTTAGGGCACAACTATAGGATCAATGCAGTCTGGCAACACTTTGACTGCCATTGCTCAATGCATGGAAGTTATAGTTTTATGAGATGTTTAGCCCTCTTTGCCAAAGACGGTTAGACTGTTAGTGCTTCAACAAATTATATTTAGGGAGGAAGTTCCATACCTCTCCTACATAAGCTCAAGATGGATGGGAATGCATGTGGAACAAGAGGAGGAAATGCTCCTCTTGTTTGCTCTATCTTCTGCTACAAAGTTCTTCTTGTTGTTGCTTTAAATAATATTTCCTCTTTCACAGAAAATCCAGAGTGAATTCACATCTTGAACAGATTTTTTTTTTATTACAGTCTAGAGGCTGGGTGCTTTTTATTCCAGGAGACAAAATGGGGGAGGGGATGGGAATAAGCTAGCCTAGTTTTTGTTAAAGTGCATTCCTTATTCTTTTGGTTGAATGGGAGAAAAGCACAAGAGCTTTACTATAGAACAATAGTTCTCAACCTTTGGTCTTCCAGGTGTTTTGGACTTTGAGTTCCAGAGTTCTAAACAGCTGGGATTTCTGGAGGAGCAAAGGTTGTGAACCACTGCTGTAGAACAAGAAGAATTACGTTTCTTTCAAAAAGAAGACATGACTATCTAAGACTTTACTGAATGAAGCCATTATTCCACTGTAGTCACGCTTTCATTATTAGCAGATACATACCAGGTTGAGTAAGTTTAAGATCACAGCACTCTTCAATCACATAATTATACGAATTCAACAATTCATGGTTCCATGATTGTACTTCTCTATACTCTTGTGTGCCTTCTCACTGTTCTATTATTTTTTAAAAAATTGTATTTAAAGCAATTTCTCAATTCTAGCTTTAAAAAACAAAATGGAGAGATATAATTATAAAATATATAACAAACTGAAATCTGAAAGCTTTGGAATAGCAAGGAGGAGAAGTGATAGGAGGAGACAAGAATAATATTGTCCCCTGACATCATCTTACTCCTGTTATGCTGACACAAAGCCAGAAGGAACAATCACGTCAAAGGTGGTGATGGGACCATTGTGAGTTGGAAGCGATTGACACTTCTTCACATCAATATTGAGGGATGGGATAATCAAGGGAAGGAAGAGAAACCAACAACCCACACATGGTGTCATGCAGCTAGGCTGTGTCATGAAGGTGCAGTTGCAATACTAGTTTGCCCTCACCATGTAACAAAGTTTTAGGTCCCCAGAACCATAGTAAAAAAAGACACAGAAAGAAGCTATGATTGACTGATTGCCTATGGTGTTATGAAATCTGAATATTCATTGGCCAATTTGTCTGCTGAGTTTCCTTTATCTTCCCTCCCCTCCCTGCTACCTTGTATGGACTGAAAGTGCTTTTCTAAGAAATTGCAACTGGTAGTAAATGATTTTTTGTAATAGTTCAGACAGTCTCATAATTTAGAAACCACAAAACTAGAAGGATGTTATCTCAAATACTATGTACTGTTTCATCAAGATAACTGGGTTCCACTATCAATTATGTGGCTGCCTCAGGTACAGTTCTGGGGATTGTAGTTTAGGATGGGATCTTTGGAATTCTCTACCAGGGAAGGCCTCGGCTTCCCTAAACTGCAAAGCCCAGAATTCTGCAGGAGCTGGCCATACGATTGAATGCTGATGTGATAAGGTCGAACATTACTGGTCTCATTTCGTACACGTTTCTGTTCATCAAAGCTCTATGACACACTTTGCCTTGGACTGCTAACAACATAGAAAATAATGATCTATTCATTTATATTTATATTGCATGATAAGTAAGGAAAATACATCATGTATGATCTATTGAAAATTTTCATATAATTGTTATCATCCTTCCCATTACAACCAATTCAGATATTTAATAGAACTGTGTTGGTCATAAGTGTGATTCGTTAAATCTGTATTTACGATTCTACAGGAGAGAGAAGCCATGGATACACAGCCAGAGGAGCTAACCCATGGGCAGAACTCTCCCCCATCTCTCCCTGCAGTAGGCCGAGTGATGCCAGGGGATAAGGCATGCCTTTTCCAGAACTGGTGGTGTGACAGTGGCCACACATGCTGCCTGCCCTCCTGCTTATATGTTTTATTGAATTGTTTATATGTTTTTGTGTCTTATACATTGTCTGTAACCACCTGGGCATGGCCCCATGTAAGCCACCCCAAGTCCCTTTGGGGAGATGGAGGCGGGGTATACAAATAAAGTTATTATTATTATTATTATTATTATTATTATTATTATTATTATTTTCCTACTCCTGGCCTTGGGATGGACAAATGGGGGCCCTGCTGGAGGAGGATGTGGTGGTGGTGGAGGAGGAGGAGGAGGAGGACGGGACAAGAGCAGGAACCAGAACCTGCCAAGGACCTCACTACTACTCAAAGGCCTGCAAGACCACCATGGCTGCCTACGGGAGGCTGCTGTTCCACTCCACTAAGGCTTTGAGAGGCAGCGAAGGATCTCTTGGCTCCCTGTGAGGGGGGGGGGGGGAGAAGGGAGAGTACCATCTAGGGGTTAGCTCCTCCAGCTGCATGCCCATAGCTCCTCCTCTAGAATTGTAAATACAGATTTAACAAAGCACATTTATGACCCACAAACAGTTTTTTTGCACAGCCCTAATATTTAATTGTACAGATTGATGGCCTTCCCTTTAACACATTCTCAGGATGTCTCTCAAAGACTAATGTTTCTGTTTGTGCTGGATCTTTAAGGGTAATGTTCCTGAAATTTGTAGTTGTCACCAAGCAAGTGATAAGACAATGTTCTACGGTACTTTCCCAATTTGTTGGTTGCTGTTATTCAGTCAGAGGACCTGATCAGAATCACATTCTTTTCATATCCTCCCTTTCTGCTGGCAGTGTTCAACAATTACTATGTGTTGCTGTCAGCGCTCAGCTAAAAATAAGTCATAGTGGTTCATTCTGTAGGATCTCTAAACAAATTGATAGCTGGAGTTTTTTTTTAAATGTCTTTTTTCTTGAAAACACCATTACACTACTAGATGATTTCCTACCCCGTAACTTGGAGATATCACTAATATATATTACCTTACACAGAAGTGGGAAAATTGGGAGGTTGAGAAGCTTAAAATGGAGAAGATGTTCAGAGAGATGCATTATTTCACTTATTCACTGTATATTGTACCAGTAGAACATTATAAAAAGGTAAAAGTTTCCCCTGACGTTAAGTCCAGTCATGTCTGACTCTGGGGGTTGGTGCTCATCTCCATTTCTAAGCCGAAAAGCCAGCGTTGTCCATAGACACCTCCAAGGTCATGTGGCCGGCATGATTGCATGGAGCGCCGTTACCTTCCCGCCGGAGCGGTACCTATTAATCTATTCACATTTGCATGTTTTTGAACTGCTAGGTTGGCAGGAGCTGAAGCTAACAGTGGGCTCTCAAGCCGCTCCTGGGATTTGAACCTGGGACCTGGGACCTTTCTGTATATTCTGTATATTCATCTCTCCATCTATCTGTTTTATAAATTTCACTGTTACTATTTTCTATATCTCTGTCTGGATACTTTAATTTCATATTTGATACAGAAGATTTTATCATACTGAACCTACTGGAGACTAGGACACGGAACAATGGCTTCAAACTACAGGAAAGGAGATTCCACCTGAACATCAGGAAGAACTTCCTCACTGTGAGGGCTGTTTGACAGTGGAACTCTCTCCCCCGGGCTGTGGTGGAGGCTCCTTCCTTGGAGGCTTTTAAGCAGAGGCTGGATGGCCATCTGTCGGGGGTGCTTTGAATGCGATTTCCTGCTTCTTGGCAGGGGGTTGGACTGGATGGCCCATGAGGTCTCTTCCAACTCTACTATTCTATGATTCTATGATTCTACTAATCAATGCATACACTTATTTAGTAGAGTGACAAACTTTAACCCAAATATCAGATCCAGGGAAGATGTTAACGTACAGGGGAAAGTGTAAGTGATAGGAGCCATGGATTGGAACTGCAGGTCCAACATAGATAGGATTTCTAATAAGATCACCTATTTTAATTGTTTTTAAAAACAGACTTGAAAATTGTCACCCACCTGAAAAATAGCAATTCACAGCTGTTGGGTCAATGATTGAGTTAAGGAAACCCTGTGAATAACAGAACTTCCAAGATCACCCTTCATCAAATGGTCAATTCCCGCAAACTCAGAGTCCTTGATGAAATCACTCCATCTTGTCCTCTCTTCTTTCCAAATAGTTGTTTGATTTTCATTTTCAAATACTATGTACTGTTTCATAAGGTTTGTGCTTCATTTTATACAATACCTACTTTTTAGAGTTAGCTCAAGTGCCACCGCCACTGTCTCTGAGAAATCTTCAGCTAGGCTCACCCTCCTCTATTACAGATACCTAGTAGTTGTTTGATACACTTAGTATAGCTCCTCAGCAAAAACCTAACTGACTTGGGAGACCCTATAAGTAACAATGCTACTATCAATATAGACCCGTACCCCAATAAATTATGCAATGCCACTGACATGAAAATGTAGTGCCAGATTCAGATAAATGATTATACATTTACAATTCCTTTGATATTTATTTTTAAAACCAGGGTGCCACCATAAGGATAGCCCAGTAACATTCAGTTTGTCTCCAAATATGAAATATCTGAAATTGAACAAAATTAGAACATTACAATATATGATGAAAATTAATGTAAAACAGGAATGACTACCTTTCAAAAGTCCTGTTGCATATGTATTTTTAAAAAACAGCATCAAAATAGTTAATTTCATTTCAAAATAGGCAGCTCAAATAATACAGCAAATCTTTAAACTGGCAAAATATGATTGAATGTGCTTGTTAGGACCATTGTAGTTATCATTATTTGTACACACTTCTATTAAATCTGACTGACTCTGGTGACCCACATTTTTCTTTGTTTGTTTATAAGCACTAATAAATTGCATTCTGTGGATCCAGTCCACCATCCTGTTCACACAGTCATCAGCCAGTTGCCTATGGGAAACCTGCCAGCAAATCCTGAGTAGGACTTCATCCTACTGCAGACTCATGTGAATTATCACAGCTAATTAGATTAAAATGGCAAGTTGGGCCAAGAGTTGCAAGAGCAAAGAAGGTCAGCCTTAAAACAAGGTTAATACATTTGCATCAAATGCTGAAAAAATGCCAAAAATTAGAAGAATTTTGTCATATTTTGAAGAGTAAGAGAACAATATGTGCAAAATAAGTGGTTTTGGAACAAATTTAGTCATGGTTTTTGCCCATCACAATCTTCTTATAAAAACAAACCTTTTAACCGTTGTTACATGAAATGTATTGGGTTGCACACTAATCTGTCATCTATAGCATGTTTGAAATTCCTTTGATTGTCATAGAGCCAAATTGTTCCTTCACCATAATGCATCACAGTAGAACTCCACACAAAAAGCCATGGCTATTTATAGAGTTTTATCTGTGACAAGAACAGAATGAATAAATAGGCATGATTTTCTGTTCCCATGTATTTGTTCTTGCAGTGTCTTGTAAGTGTCTTGTCTCCTGAACAGGCAGTAGGTTTTAAATGCTTTCCAATTTTTGGGGATAAGGATAGATGGGTAGATAATGAATGGATATCACAACAGTTGTACTCAATAGCAATGAGTCCAAACCTTATTTTATTCATGTCTTTGCTTTCAAATGGGACACTTGATCACCAGCTAATGCAGTTTCAGGTCATTCTATATCCTGTTTTTGCAAATGCTACATGACATCAAGTCAATAATACAGTACATTAATGTTAGAGAAGTTTTATATTTTAAAAAATAGATTGTTGCACTTAGATTTAAAATAATTATCCAATTTTAATTGCAAGTCCCTATATGATTTGCAGTTACCTGAGAGTAAATCAGTCTCATACTCACATACAGAGAGTTATCCCATCTTGAATTCAGTGGAACTGAGAAGATATTCTGTGATATAATGCAATGATATGCTGTAGAGATAAAGTATTGTGGCATTTGCAAGAAACACAAGCTATATTGTGATGTACAATTTGACTGCTGGCTAAGGAATATAGAGAACTTACAATAGGAAAACATGGGACTGCATTAAATATCACCTGTTACTGTGGTTTGTGAGATGTTATTTGAGTAGAACGTCCACTACGTCTGACCACTGGCCATGCTGGCTAGCTCTGATAGAAGTTGAGCCTCAGATTCATAGGTTGTACACTCCCGTTGTTGATGTAATAGATACTCTAGTTAAATTAGGATCAAGAATATTTATTACTAAATTTGCCTGTCTCTAGTAATACAATGAACTTCATTGCTATTGCAATACACAACAGAGCGTAACAATTGGCAGGTGCTATCCTGTCTTTTAAACCTCTGGGAGCACTGCTTGTTGCCTGAAGCATGGGAGGAGGAGGAGAAAAACACATACTTGCATGCTGTGTTTTCTAATTGGCACCAGCAGCCAGAAAAAGATCGCAGGCATACTTTTCTTTTGCTATGCCATCTGTAATTCTCGGGACTGTGCCACAGAGAGTCATTGCTGCTGAATCTGGATTCCATCATCTGAATTTTCTGGCATCAATTAATCCTAGCACATCCAGGAAGCAGCCCTAAATTTATCAAAATAAATCAAAATTTACTAAAACAATCTCCCTGTTTATTTCTTCAGGAAACCACCAATAGGATA
Source organism: Anolis carolinensis (assembly GCF_035594765.1). Classification (NCBI taxonomy): domain Eukaryota; kingdom Metazoa; phylum Chordata; class Lepidosauria; order Squamata; family Anolidae; genus Anolis; species Anolis carolinensis. The sequence goes on along the minus strand of NC_085844.1, from coordinate 22,501,282 downwards.
CTCTTGTGTTTAATAAACAATACAAGGCCAGAACTCCAGCCCCCTCCATCCCAAAAAGGTGAGGTTTCAGAAAAGAGCACAACTCAGAACAGGAAATGTATTTTACATTCAGAAAGTATAAGGATCAATCTCTGGGCATTTCTAATTCAAAGCATTTCCAAGAAAAATATCTGCTCAAGACTGAATTTTAACCACAGGAGATCATACTGGTCTGGATGTGCCAATGGATTGCTTCAATCGAATGTTCATTTGCCAAAGCTTGCCTGGAATATTTCCTATTATGAAGAAAATAAGTGTGATCGGGAAATGAAAATTTTTAAAGAAAGGGTTTTTATTATCTCCCTTAGATTTAAGATGTTCTGGAATGACAGGAAATAGGAAAACACCCTGAAAACTCAAGATATCATTTTACTAAGTTCAGTTATGTAGCATTAAGCTACTCCTCTTTCTATTCAGTTTTTAAACTGAGTTCTTGGAGGCAGTAATGATCAACATATGACAATGGTCTGTAGTTTCTTTTAGTGCGGTCAAGGGCACAAAATTCACCAGACAAATGCAAAGACAGAAAATTTCAAAGGTCAAAGTATGAATTATTTTCAATGCCCCATTCTCTACAATACTAAAAATTTCAGGCTACAAGGAAAAGTCCAGGAGGAGGAGGGATTCATACTTAGAAATCAAGACCCTCAGTTTCTCCATCCATATTGTATGCCTTACAAGGGTAAAGACAGAGATTCCTGTTGCCTAGATGGTAATTTTTTTGCCATTCCCTATTATTCCCTTGTGTCATTTCCTGCTTAGAATACAAGATTACAACTTTCTATTTCTACAAAGGGGCTAGCATGAATATTATGTTCTTTTCAAATTTTTGCCATCATCAGCTTTGCATCGCTAAATATTTGATGAAAATTAAATGATCAGACATAAACCAATACCTTTGTACAGAGGACCTTGACTATGAGGAACTCAATTTTCTTTAACTTTGATCTAGGATGCCTTCTGGTGGGGCTCCATGGATGAACTAGGGTGGTAGCATGGTGAAATGCAGCCACTGCCAACACAGAAGCATCCCTTTGTTCCATAAGTAGCAATGGGACTTCGGTGGACTCAAGCCACGCAACAACAGTTTCCCACATGGAGTGGGAAAGCATCAGCTGGTGCCCAGGGTGCCAGGATTATCCTGATACCACCCCAATGCTGCCCAGATTTGCCCCGGAGGCTGCAGCATCACAATGCTGGACCTCATCCATGTGATGAGTTCTTGAGGCAGATTAATGTCTGGGGCTATAACATCTAAGATATATCTCTTCTCAACAAATCTTCCAGAAATGTCGGGAGTTGAAATTTGGTAACCCAGATCTAGAACCAATATCTCTAGGGTTGGGTGAACATTATTTATTTATTTATTTATTTATTATTTAAACTTATGACATAAACGTTATGACACAATTACTCAAGCAAACTATCTGGATGGTCTTTTATCAATCATCTAAGTATCTAGTTTCATCTATGTACATAACACTTTAAAGTACAACAATGACAGCAATAGCAACAGCAACAAATAGTTCTGCCCTCAGGTTTATAATCTAATTAAGACATGACATAAAATTAAAAGCAAGTGAGCTTCAATTGTAACTGATTTATTTTAATTAATCTGTTTTTCTCTTTTTGCCTGTAGATCAAACTATTTGTAACCAACATAAAAAGAACCTTTTCTGCTCTAAACTCTAACATTTATTCTGAGTAGTAACTGATTGTTTCAAGATTTAATTATAATTTAATAACCCATTAAAATTCATGTCAGTCATTATTAACCAACTTATTTCAATAGGTCTACTCAAACTGTGACTACATCTGGAAGCAAATCTTATTTTCTTGGTTAAATGTGGATAAATGTAAGTATTGGATACAATTGGATTGGATACAAATGAGAAGCATGCACTTTCTAAAATCTACAAACATATATTGAAATTTGAAATGGAAGAAATGCAACTTAAAGAATCTACGACTAAATGGGCTAAGAATTTGGTTATAATACACAGATGGATCAATGGGAACCTATGAGGTGAAATAATGAAATTTATATTGTGTTATGATCTTAAAGAATTTTTTTTGCAAAATGATGTCCCAATGTTATATGTCACCAAAGTATAAAGGAGTACCTAATGCAGGGGTCTCCAAACTAAGGCCCGTGGCCCTGATGCGGCCCTCCAAGGTCATTTATCTGGCCCCCGCCCTCAGTTTTAGACATAGGCTTGCCCTAAGTCTGAAATGACTTGAAGCACACAACAACAACAGTCCTAATTATCTTGACTATCTCATCAGCAAGAAGCAGGCTCACACTTCCCATTGAAATCCTAGTAGGTTTATGTTGGTTAAAATTATTATTTTAAAATATTGTATTGTTCTTTTGTTGTTGTTTTTTTTTTTTTTTGCACTATGAATAAGACATGTGCAGTGTGCATAGGAATTTGTTCATATTTTTTTTCAAACTAAAGTCCGGCCCCCCAACACTCTGAGGGACCATGGACTGCTCCCCTGCTTTAAAAGTTTAAGGACCCCTGATCTAATGTATGCTGAAAATGAAAGGACATTTTATCTTATATATTAAACATAGGAAAAAGCAAAAAACAATACTGAATATAAAAACATATGTTGATGCAGAATATTCAAATTCAATTAAAACTGGAATGGTTGCATTTGGGACTGGATATGCCACTGGAGAAGAGCCACAAATGGATATATGATCATGGGAGCAAAACTGTTGTATGCCCAAAAATGTAAGAATTCAGATGAATCAGTGCAATAGATGAATTTAGAGAAAAATAATAAATTGCCTTGTCATTAGTCATTGAGCTTGTGTTATTGTTAGTATGGACATTTATGTATATAATTATAACTGCTGAGAAGATCAGAAATCAACTTTTGTCTTTTATTCTATTTTCTTAATGTTTTTGCTTTTCTTCATTTTAGGTATTTTTATGATATTTTTATAACCTAAAAGGAATAAAATATATTTTAAATATACTAGGATGTATCTTGAATGGGACATTCATGATACATCAACCTGAAATGCGCATCTTAAAGAAAACAAATCCTCTTAAAGTCATAAATCTAGAATCATAGATGGATCATCCAGTCCAAATATCCTGAACATATATAACTTTTTTAGATGTAGAAATATTAGTGGAATTAATAATGAATATTCCACACATCTATAATTAATAATAATGGATTACTCTGTCTTAATCAATAACTATCCACTATTCTTTATAAACTTATCCTCTTAAAATATGGCAATGGAAATCTCATTTCAGGCGACTTCTCCCAAAGGAAGGATTGAGGCTTTCAAAAGGGTAGAAATGTATAATTAGGATGCTAATCCAGCTGCGACCTCCCTCCATACTCAGCGTTACAGGCACAAGTGGTTTTGTGCATATGACTGCACCATCAATGCTTAAGTATCAGAAGAATCAGAGTGTGCAGTGAAACAAAAGGAGGCGGGAATATGGTGTGTGCCTTTCAGAGAAATTTGTTCCTCAGAGAAAAGCGATTAAAAATCAAGCACGCAGCATTGCAAAACTAAGACTACTGAGATTATCATAAATATTGAATTAGTCCCCAAACAACAAAACCAGTCCTGTAAATCTTACCAGGAAGGAAGCACAGACATGGATTTCTCTGTTCTTAAAGGCTGTGGATTTTCCCCCTTTCACTTTATTAAAAAGGAATTGAGACAGAACTGGAACAATCCACTCTACCAGCATGTAAATCTACAAGATGCCAGACTACTGGCATCTGGGAGAGCTGTCTGACTAGCATGAATATTAATCCATCCTGCATCAGATATGCAAAAAAATAAATCATTTCGACTATATTACCAACACAACTCCTTACATTATAATGGAGCTTAGTGGAATAAATTCCATGTTCTTGCAAGCCTGGCTTTCTTTTTCTACCCTTCCTTTCCATGTTGTGCCTCATTTAAATGTTAAAAGGTTTATTCAAAATGCAGAGCTTTAATACAAAGTATAATATCAAATAGCTTATTTTAAACTGTACTAAGTTGAAATAGTTTAAATAAACAGCAATGCAATCATTATTAGCTTGTCCTTCCTATCATCCCCTTACAGCATGTGTTAATGTGTTGATAAGGAAAATAACATTCAGAGTTTTTGGGAGGTTTGTTTTCTTTTGGCTGACTAATTGGCAGCAATTTGTACATTTGCATTGTACAAACTCAGTTTACTAGAATGTGACACAAGCATTTTTGTCATTCTGTTTACTTCATCATATTCTTAAAAGCAGAAGAAATACAGTTTTAAGACTGGCAAAAATGTATGCATACACTTCAAAGACGGCTGCTGCTAATACAAGTTATCTAAAACATGGAAAATCTGGACATTTTGCCTTTTATTGGACCCCATTAGTTCAAAAAGGAACCAATGGTCAGGGATTATAGCTGTTCAGGGCCCCATCTACACGAACATATAATGCGGTTGAATTGCATTATTTGAGTATACACTGAACATACAATGTCATTTCAAACTCCATCGCATGGCAGTGTAGATGGAGTGTTATGGTTGAGCCTTATGGCTCCAATACTGGGAGACGTGGTCGTAAGACTCCTCGAGAGTCAGACTCTCTTGAGGAGCGAGAGAGGAAACGGCTGCGGGACTTATTTGCAGAACCAACTGACGAAGACTCCTTTGAGGGTTTTACTGAGGGAATGGAGGAAGAGGTGGTTAGCTCAGAGGAGGATGACATGGAATGGACTCGTGTGAGGGAGGATTTGGGTGTTCCTGGTAATGATAGCATGGGAAGCGACTGGCGGGTTGCAGGATCGGACCCGTGGACGAGTTGGAGGGATGGAACGGGATCCACAGCTGGGGATGCTGTGGGGCGTAGTCAAAGATGTTTTAGCTCTGATGAGGATGATGATGATGAGGCACCTGGAATTAGGGTAACAGCTGATAGCGATGAGGAGTTGTAAACTGGCATAAAATGGGGTCTTGAATCCAGGGCTAATTGCGTTGGGCAAGGTAATCTGGACGAACGCTTGGGCTCTTGTTGGGAATTTCCTGAAGACGGGTGTGTTTCGTTTGCTGAATACGTAAGTTACCAAGGACACTGGGCATAGACGGCGGGAGGAACTGTGTGGGCTTTTGTTGTGCAACCTGTGTTTAATCTTATTAGCTTGGACCTCCGTCGTCTTCTTGACGGACATTAATTGCCTATTCTGGATTGACGTTGGACTGACTGACTGACTACGACCTCGGACTACCCTTTCTGTGGCTTTCGGTGGAATTGGTGAACCGAAGACATCTGTACCTGGCTTTCGACCTCGGACCGGACTGGGACCCTGCTGACCGTGGCTACCCTGATCGAAGCGCCTGGATCCAGATCCTGTTTGTTGCACGGAGGAGTAACAACCTTAGTTACTCATTGGCAGCTTTCGAAGTAGCAGAGAGGAATCTGCTGCCAGCTTTTTATGTTTCTTTGAATCTTTGTTTATCAGCTTTTGTTTGTTCTAATTGCCAGGCTGAAGTAAGCATTTTCTGTTTTACCCGGATTAAACTCCTGTTTAATCCGGTTTATCTTTTGTACCGCTTTTAGTATCAGCGGAGTCTTTTTTGTGTATTTTTACACTGAAGGCAAGTGTTTGCCTAGTCCTTTGTTTCATACGGGCACTTTTTAGTTCTGTAACTTTAATAAACTGTGTTGAACTTTATCTGGTGGCGTTCTGTCCTTGACATGGAGCCCTAGTCCGATAGTCAAGTGACACCTGTCACCGTCTCTAATGTAGAAAACAGTTTCCTAATTACAAAGATAGTCTAATGGCATATACAGGCAGCCTCCAAGTTACAAACCAAATCGATTCTGGTTTGTTCTTAAATTTAATTTGCATGTAAGTCTGAACATATACATTTTTAAAGTGTATCTCCAGCCAAAAATATTGATTTTTGAATGTTTGGCTAGCATAAGGAAAAGTTAACAACCCTGTGATGTTTGTTTTGCTGTCTGTGCCACTGTTTTGAATATTTCATCTCCTTTTCTCTTTCTGTGATACCTGGATTTTCATTTACTTATTTGAATGTTAGGGTATTCCACCCAAAAATATGAAAAAATGAACATCAAAAATGAACAGGAATGAAATTTCCATTCTTCCCTTTGCCTTAACAATAACTGAAGATGTAGTTTGACACCACTTTAACTGTCATGTTTCATGCTAAGGAATCCTGAAATCTTTAGTTTGGTAGAGCAGTAGCACTCTTGGCTAAAGACCTTCTAAAACTACAGCCTGCATATCTTGGAGTCTTAGTGGACACCAAGTTGAACATGAGCCAACAGTATGATGCAGCAGCTAAAAAGCCAATGGGATTCTGGGCTGAATCAAAAGGAGTATAGATCAAGAGAAGTAATGGTCCCCCTTTATTCAGCTTTGGTCAGACCTCACCTGGAATACTGTGTCTAATATTAGGCACCACAATTTAAGAGAGATGTTGACATGCTAGAAGGTGTCCAGAGGAGGGCAACTAAAATGATCAAAAGTCTGGAGACCATGCCTTGTGGGGAGTGGCCTAAAGAGCTGGGTATGTTTAGCCTGCAGAAGAGAAGGTCGAGAAGAGACCTGATAGCCATGTTTAAATGTCTGAAAGGTTTTCATAAGGAAGAGGGAGCAGGCTTCATTTCTGCTGCTCTGGAGACTAGGGATCTCATCACATGGAGAAAATTCCCTGTTGTAGAACACTTCGCCCACGCAGCCGGCATAGAGCCTGCTAGATCTCATCTCATGATGCACATCTACTTCCAGTGGGGCTCTGTGCCGGCTGCGACAGCAAGTGTGCTATGAGGGAGAAGTCTGAATACAGGAGACTACACATGTTCAGATAAGTAATCATGGGGACAATGTGGGAGCATGCCGGAGAGGTATGCTCACTGATATGTAATGGGCAAGTAGGTGATGCAGGTGATGTGGGACGCTTGGCAATGGATTTGCCCCATTGCCCCACAATTTTCTGCACTGTCTCTGAATCAAGGACCTTCATGTGATGAGATCCTAGGACTCGGAGAAATGAGTTCAAATTACATGAAAGGAGAACTTCCTGACCAAAGGGGAACTTTCTACCTCAGAAGTTGGTGGAAGAGGCTGGATGGCCATCTGTTAGGGGTGCTTTGATTGAGCATTTTTCTGCATGGCAGGGGGTTGGACTGAACAGCCCATGTGATCTATTCCAACTCGATGGATCTGATTTTATGATTTTATGACTGAACCTCGACACTAAAAGTGTTGTCAAACTGCATTAATTTTACAGTGTGGATGTACTCTCAGATCAGTAGGGATGAGGAGAATTCTGAACTGATGACAATCTTTGTAGTATATGATTTAATTTGTAAAATATTTGCCTGTAGTTGTTCTGCACAGTACTAAACAGCATTTTCTGTGCAGGAAACAATATTTGTTTACTACACGGAAAAAGTTTTAATTGGGATTTATTCTGTGGATTGAAATTTTAACTAGGATCGATTCTGCAAAATCCATACATGGTTGATTTGAAAGCTTTCTGGACTACATTCTAAGATTGCCTGCAATGACAGGAGTTTGTTTCTTGGCCTTTTCTCAGTCAACTTGCATTAAAGTTATAGTTGCTTTTAGACATAATCTGTGCTGTTTTTTTCACTACCCACTTCCAAAATCTGTAATTAATGCAGATGGAATTATTCTTAAGAACCTTGAAGAATAAATCCTTTTGGATTTGCAAGAGTGTGCCAGAACACAATCTGGAATGAACTGTCACCTGATGCCCTATGGATTTCACTAGAAAAAGTGTGTGCAACATGGTTAACCCTGAAAATTTAAATCTGGGTTCAATGGGCAAGTTTTATGCAGCCAAGGGGTCCCTATGGAAACATTCACTTGGTGAGTCTGGATCCTTGCAAGAGTAAGGGTCACCCGGAGATGGTCATGAAAGCAATAAGAAAGCAGACAATATCCTGTTTCAAATTACAGGAGGAATAACATGATTTTTTCCTTTCACTTTGTGCAATTTTTATAAGATACTTTAGATGATATCCTGTCATGAAATAACCGCTAGTAGTAAATGAAATGGAATTATGTCATAGAAATGGGAGCTATTATGTTACCCCCAACCTGGCCTTCACCATAAAAATTTCATCCCTGACATTCAGCAATTTGTTAAGAAGAGAATTTATAAGATATACTATGCCACATTAATTTAGGTATAATTTATGAGCTACAATAACTTGTTGAAAGCCTTCACAGTGCTATATATTTCTAACCGACATGCCATTTTTTCCCACCTTTTGTGTACCATGGAAACAATCTAAAATTATCCCAAAGAAGAATAAAATTATCCTTCTTAAATATATAAATTAGGAATTTATATTATTTTTAGCAGGGTCAATCATATTGATATACTTCCAAATAAACTGCTGGGCAGCATCCAGTGCTAAGTAAAGTATAATTTAAACGAATTTCCGTGAAAACCTCCAAAAGAAATGCATATGTGCAATACATTGAGGAGACGGAAAAGTGAATGCTAGGCAATGAGAGAAACAAGGACTGTGGTCAGAAAATTGCACAGGGCAAATAAATTTCCTTTGATCAAAGCAGTACTAATAATACAATATAATAATATTAATTATATATTATCTATTACATGTAATATTATTAATAATATTACAATATATATATATATATATATATATATATATATATATATATAGTACAATATGGTAATTTATTGCCAGTATTGTGCTATGCTAATAATATAATATTGTATATAAATTTAATTTTTAAGCTGCTCTGAGTCCCCTTTGGGGTGAGAAGGGCAGGATATAAATGTATTAAATAAATAAATACATTTCAATGTATTCAACATAACAGAGATTAATAATGTGATTGGACTCAGTTCAGCTACTTTTGAAGCTAATAACAAAATGCCTGTTGAACAAGACTGCAGTCTTCGGCCCCAACCCAATAACATGCTACTGCTTCGGTTTAATGATCATCTTCTTGTTAGAGAAAAGGGGGGACAAAGTAACATGTTTCTCCTCTTTCTTCTGAACTGCTGGTTTGTGGAATTGTAGTAGATTTTTAATACAAAATTGCAGCATCTGCTTTTCTGCCAGTTTTTTCTCGTTCTTGGTTTTCTGGTGTCTTTTTCAAATGTTTAGTTGATTAGGAACAAGGACATGTCCATGATCTATATGTCATTATTTTAAGGGATCATACACATGCAGACATACTGTACTCATGTATAAAGCTAGAAATTTTAGTTCAAAAATCAACCCAAAAAAGCTGGATTGACCTACCCACAGGTAAGTCCTCATCTTAACATGACCCTTGAAGTGACCGCAGATGTTCCAATCACATTCAGGAGCCACCTTTAAATTCTGGTCTCCAGTCATAAACCAACACTCAAAACCACTACAATATGCTTGCTGAATTACTCAGAAGTAATTAGCAGCCTTTGTAACTGGTTCCCCAATCACTTTCTAAAAATAATACAGCTAATCAAGGAATTATTCTATTATACAGGAATTACTAAACTAAGGAAATGTGGAGGGTAACAGAATCAGTTCATAAGAGAGGGAGCATAGGAAGGGAAGGAAAAATGAACAATGTATAATAAAAAAACCCCATGATTCTATCTAGTAATTGGATTAGCTTCTTTAAAAAAGAATACTAATGATTAACATGTTAATCCTTTTCCTATCTGTGCCAAGCCTCACTATGCAACATGCATTTGTTGTTTGGGAAAATGATGTGATATGAAATGGTGATTACATAGAAATATGAATATACATATTTTAAATGTATTTTATCAGAAAACATTTTATTTTTGTATGCTTTTAACTGAGAAAATTTTGAAAAATGCAAAAGTCATAGAATAATTATGTTAATTGTGCCTGTTACTCCAGGAAATATGTATCAGGTCAGTTCAGTTGGCTTATCACATTAATACTGAGTTTGCTACCTTCAGTTTGGTGAAATGATAATGTGACATCTGTTGACCAACATATCTGATGGAAGAACACATGATCTGGGCCAACACACTTTTCAACGAGGAAGACAGGGCTTGATCAGAATTTGCTTCATTTTGGTTTTGATGTGAAGCTATCAATGTAAATTTACTGAATAGAATATAAGATAATGTGTGTACATCAATGTACACTCCAAACCCATGTTCCCAATTATTTACTCTCCCTGCCCCCATTGCCTTCTTTCTTTTTCCTTTCATACTCATACTTTCAAAACTCCATCACCACAAAATCACAAAATCTGAATGTGGAGAAAGATTTAAACCGCCTTTCTTAGAGATGAATGAGAATTTCATTTCAGATCATTTCTAAAATGAGGTTTCATAACAAAATAGGGTGTGGAAGCAAAACCTCTTTATTTGCATTCTGTATCAAAGCTTCTGTTAGCCAGAAGTTTATTTAGATAACTGGAGTGACTAAAAGACATTTTGACCAATATTTAGAAGTGGGTGGATTTGGCTTAGACCTTTTTTTAAAAAAAAAAAAAAAGTAAAGCAAACACTGTTAAAACTGGCATAGCTACCAACAGAGGTTATGCAACCCAAAAGTCTTTCCAACTGTCTCACTGTTCTTGTTTTCTCTCAGGGCCAGAATTGCCGGGGAAATGTTGTTGTGACATTTCCAAAATGAATAAGGGATTTGGGGACTTTCAGCCTACACCCAAATTTTATCTGTATCATTATGGCTCAATTGCTTTCTATAGTGACAGAAAGAAGCACCTAAGGCAGAAGATGTACAGAGAATATGAATGCTATCCTGGTATGATTAATGGGGAGGAGATCAGGCTATTTGGCTGACCAAATCTCCTTGTACAAATCTGTTGGGCCCCGAGATTTTCAGGAGAGGCCCTTCTTTCGGCCCCACCTTCATTGCAAGCTTGATTGGTGGGAATGAGAGAAATGGTTTTCTCAGTGGCTGCTCCTCAACTCTGGAATTCCCTGCCTAGGGAAGCCATAATGGCCCCCTCCCTACTGTTCTTCCAGTGGCATGCTAAGACATTTTTATTCAGGATGGCTTTTAAAGAATAAGGTTTTTAAGATCAAGTCAGAATGTGCTGTGGTTTTAGCTTGAAATACATTTTAATCAGTTTTAAGTATTTTAACTGTTAATTTTTAATTAATACCATTGATATTTAATTCTATTTTAATGCTTGTATATTTTTGGATTTAAAATTGTATAGAAAGGCTTTTAATACAAGCCGCCTTGATTCTTCTTTGTGGTGAGAAAAAGTGGTTATACGATTGCAACTTTTTAAAACAATTTTTTTAAAACTTATTCTATATATAAGCCTTATCTAGGGACAATTTTTAACAACCAGTAAACCATCTGACATTTCTTCCCAGAAGTCAGAGCAGAACAACATCAGATAGGAAGTATATAGCAATACCTCTGACCAATTCATTCTATTTAGATGTTTTCAGTTCAATTACATTGGCTTGGCTCATGTTGGATTCTACATAATTGATGTGCTTCTGTTGCACGACTTCTCAGTCCTAGGAGTTAATCACCCTGCAAATTAGAGCTGTTAACTAACAGCACAAATTATAATAGTGTTCTATTTCTACAATATAAATGGACCTCTCCATCCACAGCTTGCAACATTTTCATTATTACAACACCTCAACTGCACCAATTCTGGAAAATATACAACAGTGGAAGTTGATGTAAAGTGTTTATGACTCCCAGATGTATTTCCATGCACACGTATTTACTCACTTTAGACACTGATGCAAAATTAATCCATATCTTCACATAGAGGTGGAAAAGACAATGAGAGCAATCCAGTCCACACACACAAACAGCTCTTACCATTGAGGAGTTCTTCCTAATATTCGGATGAAATATTTTTTCCTCTAGTTTGAATCCATTGTCCATATCCTGGCCTCCTGAGCAGCTCTATCGTCAATATGTCATCTTTCAAACATTTAAACACGAGTATCATGATACCTTTTGATGTTCTCTTCTCCAGACTAAACATACTCCGCTCCCTATGTGTCTTCTCATATGACATGTTTCTAGACCTTTTACCAATTTGGTTGACCTCTCTAGACATTTTCCAGCAGAACTGGGCACAATATTCCAGGTGAGATCTGACCAGTGCTGACAAGTGCAATGTCTCTTGATCTAGACATTATACAATACATCCTAGTTACATCCTAGTTACACTGTTGACTCAAGTTCTTAAGATTTCTAAATCCCACCTGTCAAGCCTTTGACCACTTGTCAGGCTAGGTGTCATCCATCCAATTCATTTTTTCTACCTATATTTAATACCTTACATTTCTCCCTGTTTAAATTCATTTTGTTAGTTTAACCCAACTTTCTAATCTATTTAGGTCATTTTAAATTTTGATTCCTGTTCACTGGGGTATTAGATGCAGTTCCTAATTCATCTGCAAATCGAATAAACCAGTCTTCTATTCCATCATCTATGTAATTTGTAAAGATGTTGGATAGCACTGGACTCAGGACTAAATTAGTTGGATCTCTCCAGGATGTAGGAGAGCCATTGGTGACCACCCTTTGGGTTTGGTTTGTTCAACCAATTACAATTCCATTGAATAGTAGCATTGTGTTACCCACGTTGTTCCATCTTGTTTGCAGGAATGTCATGGGGAACTATACCAATGGCCTTACTGAAATCAAGATACATAGTACTGCCTTCATCAACCAGCTTGTTACTCTGTTAACAGAGACTGGGGTATGTGTATGTGTGTCACTACTTGGTGTTTTTTTTTTTAAGAAATCTGTGATGACATTTAGTGATTATGACATTCATTTTTAAGTTTTTACAACCTGCCTGTCTATAGTGCTCTAGAATCACAAGAACAATTCCATCAGTTCCTGCTCAACATTTTTGATGATTGATTGAAAATATACCAATTAAGGCAAGGTCAGTGAAACATGCCCCACATAAAGCATCATTGGAAAGTCATTTAGATAGAAAGCAAAATAGAGTGAAAAAGACTAGGAACCCACAGGGGGGCATTAATGGATGGGGTTGGCAGTGATCAGTTGCCACAAAGGGATAATCAAGGGAGATGATGTTCCCACTACTTTACTGCTGACATTCTTTGGTAATTAAATGACAAGTTTGACTGGAATATATATAGTCTAAAGAGCTGTCACTTCTACACTTCCAGAAGCTCCCAGTTAAGATATGAACCAATCAAGTAATACCTGGCAACCTGTCATTAATTTTGAGAGAAGCAATATAGTTCTAAATCAGGTGTGCCACAAGTATATAGGATAATGGAAAGATAAATAAATTCAGGAACCAGTATAATACATGGTTTGTGATAATAACAGCATCAAAGCCCATATTACACATCGAGTTCAATCTATATAATAAACGTATATTGTAATATTTTCTGCAAAATACAGTATATTATGATGCATGTGGGAAAACTAGCATGGAGTAGTGATTTGAGTGATGGGCTACAAGTTGTTTTTGCCATTCGTATACGAGTATCAGTATTTTAGTGGACCATTTTATATAATGAGACTTGAGCATCCATGGGTTTTGGTACCTAAGGGAGTCTTGGAACCGATCTCCAGTAGATACCAATGACCTACTGTAATAAGTAAAACAATTAGTTCCCTTTAAAAGGCAACATTCCAAACTCATGTGAGTCCTGATTAAAACAGATGTGTTGACAATAGATGTGAGTATGAGTGTAAGAAATTAATAAAATAACACTTTGCGTTCATTGGATATTTCTTGCCTTGAGCTTGTGACAAAATGGTTGAGTATACATCTGTGTTCTTTCTGTTTCCTCCTTATTTATTTATTTACTATATGATATGATGCTATTTATTCCAATATATGAATATGCCAGCTCTTGTCAATTGCAAATATGGTTACTAAAATACAGACATATATTGTCAGTGGAGTTGAACTATATTATCAAAAAGGAAGGTTTGTGTTACCTGGTGAGGCAGCCATCATTTCTGAGAAAGAGTTGTCTTATTATTTTTATATTTGGAAACACAAAGGGCAGGCTCTTATGTTCAGCTGTATTGCCTGCTAGGAAAGGCACTTAGCGGAATAATAGCTTGTAGCATTTTCCCCATCCAGCTGAGAACAGATGTGCATCTTTGGAAGTGTTCTGTTAGGAAACTAGCACTTCATTTCACTGAATTATATCATTACTCTATGTTTTGACATGCCGTGAAATATTGCTTCCTTTGGTTAAACCATACGAAGAGAAAGACCCAATTCCAAAGGGAAAACATTAAATCCATTATTGGTTTTCATATGACAGATGTTCCAACTGAACTCTATTAGTCATGGCTACCCACTGCTAGGGCATCATATTGTCCTTTGCAAATCTATGATGGGAACAATGCCGAGAGGTCCGTGCACATTCGCCAGCCACAATTTTTTGATTTGTATAACAAGTGCTCCCACTTGTATAGCCATTTAGTTGGTTAAAAGGTTTCTCTTTTCACTAAAACACTTTAACCAACTAAAGCAAAGGATGAGTGATACTGTGTCAAAGGACACAACTGGATTCAAGCGTAAGTGATATTTGGATAGTGGCATGTTCAGATGTGAAAGGAATGCCCAAATCTGCACAATTTTATAGCAGGGACATGGAATGTGAGAAGCATGGATCAGGCATTGTCAATAAATAAATGAATGGAGGAATTCTGCTTTACCATTATGCACTGAGTAGCACTATGCTCTCATCCATAGTTGGTTAAGTGCCTTACAACATGACACTGTGTTGCATTGTCTCATCATCATCACATGGTTTCCATAGGAAAAGACATTCAGAAATGGTTTACAATTGCTTTTTCCTGTTCAATACTAACTAGCAAAAGAAACACTGTGGCTGTTTTTGAGAGACTCTTCATTAATGTCAGCCCACACTATTGCTGTTACCTAGTAACTCAGTTTGGCACAATTAGCCTGGCTCCTCATCAGAAGCCTGTCTGATGTGGGAGATACAACCAGCTACCATTATCATATCACATTTACACTGAGATGGATTTCCCCACTAGATTTCTCCCACTTTTTTAAAAAAGCAAACAAAACATACACCCCCCCCCCCCAACAAATTGCCTTTTGACCTTGCTATGCTATGTTGGTACAACCAATGTAAAATATAGAGTCTTTCAAAAAGATGGGCCCAATTTGAAACTGCTATATCTCTTCAACCAATGGTTTCCTCACTTTTACTAGAGAGGCATCTCTCTCTCTCTCCCAACCATATATCATAACAGGCTGCATAATCAAATAAAACAAATTTGCATTTATAAAATCATCTTATAATAGAGATGAATAGCTCCTGATATTCCAAAGCCACCACAAAAGGGTAAAGTATCATAAAATAGTTGTCTGCAGATACCCATCCATGCACTTTCATAGCTGTGCATATTCTCCCTTAGAACATTAAGACTCAAACACTATTTGGAATGCCCTTGATGGCTGGCTTTGGCTTACTAGAAATTTGTTGTAGTTGCTGCAGAAGAAGAAATAAGCAGGTTGAATTCAGCTGTTGTTTGGCTGTTTGAGAAGTTGATCAATGGCTACATATAGCTTTTTTTTAACATTGCCATAGTAGACTCAGCAAGTGGATCCATTTTTCTTCCTCCCACCATGCTGTCTGCAAAGGGTGGCTTCCAGCAGAATTATTCTGGGATGTGAATGACGAAATAAATCAAGTCTGTCTCCAAGTACCTGGAGGCTGATTCAGGTTCTGCCCTCTGTGACAAATTTGCTAGCTAGTTTGTAGTTCAGATCATTCACATCCTGTTTGACCAACAATTTTATTGTAGGATTGGGTAGGATCTAAGGCATTCAGTCTTGTTTTGTGACTATGAATGGTCCTTCACCACTGGCAAGGTTTATGACTGGGCTAAGACACTTCAGAAGAAATAGTTATGAGTTAAGTGGTAGTGGTTGGAAAAACTAGAAGATTACAAATAGAACAATCTTTGTACCACAGTGAATAAAAAGACCTTTCCAGAAAAAATAAGGGAAAGGCATAGCTGTATTACCATACAGATTTCAAAGGAAGAGAGTTCTTTAATGGTATCAGTTTTGATTCATTTTTCTTTCATAAAACATTTTAAGATAAAAAGGTTTTTATTGCAAATTATGGCACCTAGAGAGTGCTAGCAGAATTGCCGCAGTAATTGCAGTAGGAAGTATTATTTTAAGTTTTATTCACTTGATTTCTATTCCATTTTCAAATGGGACTCAAAGTAACTAAGCAGTAATAGTGACCAGTAGGAATATAAGGGAGTACTCATATTTTGTGGGGCACTTGAGCATTTTCAGTCTAGTTATGTTAAATTCAGTCAAGGTCAACAATGCATTTTGGCAACCACATGTTGATTCCATAGTCACATCTTCACTGCCACATGAAGCAGTTTGAAACTGGTATGACATCTAGCAGTGTTGTAAAAGGACTTCTTGTCTACCGCCTTCTGTAATACATTAATTAATTAATTAATTAATTAATTTACAGCATTTATATTCTGCCCTTCTCACCCCAAAGGGGACTCAGGGCAGATCACATTACATATATAGGCAAAAATTCAATGCCTTTTAACATAGAACAAAGACAAACAAACATAGGCTCCGAGCGGCCTCGAACTCATGACCTCCTGGTCAGAGGGATTCATTGCAGTTAATTGCAGCTGGCTTGCTCTCCCACCTGCGCCACAGCCCGGACCAAGAGGTACAGGAGAGTTGAATGTCACCAGTTAGTAATTGACCACAGCATGGTCCTATGTGTTTTCAATGTGCCATGTTATGCTGAGGAAGCTGTAGAGGTCTTGAGCTGAGGAATGATAGTGACACATCTTTCACATATAAATACAGGCAGTCCCTGAATTACAAACATCTGACCTACAAACGACTCATAATTAAGGCTGAGACAACAGGAAATAAGAGAAATCTACCCCTAGGAAAGGAAAAGGTGTCTCCACTGAAGCTTTATCACAAATCCTTGTTTCCATAACAAGCCAAGTTTTTCAAAATACAATTATTGCAATGACAGAAAGTGAGGTGAAATCTTCTGAATAGGGTCACAGACAGCAAAACAAAGAATGTTAACCCTTCCCTATGCTATCCAAAGCTTATCTATCTCTATCTATCTATCTATCTATCTATCTATCTATCTATCTATCTATAGGTTTGTTCTCCAGCAAGAACAAACCTACAGAACCTATCTTGTTCATTACCCGGGGACTGCCTGCACTCAAACAGTTCCTGGCTCCATGTCTGTAAACCATCAGTGGCCAGGAAAGTGAAGCTGAGCTCAGGACACTTGGGGAGAAAGCAATCTCATTGTCATCTAGATCAGTAGCATAGGTATTTTCAGGGGGGGAAATGTTCCCTCAGTACTCATAGGCAGGGCCGTAGCCAGAAAAAAATTTCGGGAGGGGTTTTGAAAATTTCGGGGGGGGGGGGGGTTGAACCCCTAGCACATACCCCTCCCCGCTACAAACCTGTCAATATCTGCTTGAGATAGTGCCTAGAGGGACTCTTAATGTTTTGCATCTCATAGACTTAGCATGGGGATTTGGTTAACCAGTTAAAATTCATGAGTAAACAAGATTTTTTTTATAACTTGAAAAATTTCGGGGGGGGGGGGTTGAACCTTTAACACCCCCCCTCGCTACAGGCCTGCTCATAGGGGAATCTGGCCTTTATTTGCCTTTTCTAATCATCACCGCATGACTCTAAAAAAATGCATGTGCCAGTGTGGTGCACCAACTAGATTATGACAGTCTCCTTGAAGCATTGCCCCTCACACACTAGTCAAATCCCTTTTATTTATTCCATCTTTTTACACTTCAGCATTTATTTTGGTTTAGAAAAAGCCACTTTGGAGAGGGAGACTGAGAATAGAGAACTGGATATGGGTTTTTATCCTTTTGGCCACTCACACCAAATTGCTCTCAACCAGCACAGATGAATGTCTATATGCACAATCAGACATGCATGCATTGTTTCAACTACATGAATGTTGGTTGGTTTCAACTGCATAATTGACTGCACAAATCCATTTCTTTTCAAAAAGATGTATGGTGAATTTATATAGGATGTTGTTTATAGGGGGGATGCTGCGCATGCGTCAGATAAGATAGACGTGCCTAAGAGAGCTCCCTAACTGCAAAAGAAATAAAGCTTATTTTTAAAGCCCAGGAAGATCATAAATCTCTCTCTCCAACCTGGACCCGGTCGTGAAAAAGGAGGAAGCAAAGCAGATCGCAGTTTGAGCGTCTGAAACTTGAAACCTCAGAAAATAAATCTGAAGACCAGGTGAAGGAAAGAACTGAACGTGAGTGCCATAATGGCGGAGGGAGTGGAATGGGGGCGGAAGCTGGACCAAATATTACAAACATTGAATGAACTAAAGATAAGCTCTGATAGCTTAAAGAAGGGGAATGATGAATTAAAAGAACAAGTTGAAATGATTAACACCCGGCTGGGATCAATGGAGTCAAAGGTGCAGCAGTATGAAGGGAAATTTATGGAGATGCAAGAGGAGACTAGAAAACAGAAAGAGGAAATAGCCAACTTAAAAAAAACATTTAGAAAGTGCAAACCAAAAACTCCTAAACAAGATTGCTGACCAGGAAGATCGGTCACGAAGAGCAAATATACGCCTGAGAACAGCAGGGCAGGATTTTCAGATGAGTGACAATTTAAAACAAAATATTGTCAGTTGGCTACAGACTTTGACGGAAATCTCACCGGACGATATAGAACGATCGCATTAGGCTTATAGAGGTAGAAAAAAACCCAGAGACATTTTGATCCGTTTTTCAAGGGAGGCAACAAAGGAAAAGGTGTATAACCAGCTTCGGAAAATAAAAGACCTTACCTTGGCAGGTAAAAAGGTCTGGCCTCTCTTGGATCTTTCATCAGAGACACTGGATAAAAGAGCACAGATGAAAGAAATTACAAAAGTCCTGGAGGGGAAGAACCAGCGATATACTTGGGCTTTTCCTGCCACCCTGATCGTCTATAGAGATGGTAAATTATATAAAGCTACTGATTTGGCTAGTGGAAAGACCATGCTTAGACTTCTGAGATTTTGTACAGAAGGGGGAGTATCGGATGAGACGGAGGATTCAGATAATGAAGAGGTCCATAGAAGCTTCAAAAGAAAGAAGGGGAGTAAGAAGGCCAAGGACACTCTTCAGGCAGCTGAACAGATAAGATCAACAGAGCTAGAAGCTGCAGACAGAGGCGGGCAAATAGAATCATGCTCGATTCAGAGTGTATCTGTTATTGGAGACTTAATGAATAGGGAAGGAGAGCATGGCCAAGATTTACGAGAGACTATAGACTTAAGAAATTTGAAGCAAATGGACTTAGACCAAATACGAACTTTGGAAAAACAATTGAGAGAACTAAAAAAGCAAAAGCTGAAAGAGGAAACAAGGAGAATGGAAACAAGATCCAAGATGTAAGAGGGAAAAAACCACTTTGATAAACTGGGTTAAAATTTTTTGCAGGTGTGGGAACTGGCGAAGGGCAACGCAGCCGCCAAGTGGAGTCTGGGAAGGGAAGAGAATAGAACTCTTTCGAGTCCTTCTCTGATGGGAGAAGGGAAAGGACTGGACTCTGAGGGGAAAGGGGCACGATGGGGATCCAGGGAGGAGGGCAAAAAGGGGGAGAGGAGAAGAAAAGAAACTGAAGAGACAAGGGGGAGAGATAAAAATGGAATTATACAAAACAAATGGGTGATTTAACTATATTGGCACTGAATATAAATGTAATGGCAGATCTTAAGATTTATAGGATGTTGAAATTGGCAAAGGAATGTAGAATAAATGTGATAATGTTATCGGAAACTCAAAAAAAGAGGGGGAGGGATAAATTGATTAAGGATAAAACATGGAATAGAATTTATGAATCTCGAGGGACAGGGAACTCACGAGGGGTAGCAATTCTAATCAATGAAAATGTTCCATTTCAGGAGCTTGATGTTCAAAGAGATAGGGAAGGAAGAACAGTTTTTGTGAAAGGCAAGATAAATCAGGTTAAAATAACATTAGCTGTGATGTATGCTCCGAACAGAAACACAAAACAGTATATATTGAATACTAAAAAGAAGCTGGATAATTATGCGGAAGGGACATTGATTTGGGCAGGCGATTTCAATTTGGACTTAACTAAAAAAAATAAAAAAGCAATAAATGTAAATAAGCTTAATATGGTGGATGCACATGCAAATCAAAGTATTAGGGATACTTTTTATTCAGCAAGACATAATAAATTTAGCTGTGTAGATTATATCTTACTAAATAAAGCAAGCAAAGCCCAAATAAAGAAAGTAGAAAGGAAACCAATATTTTTGTCAGACCACAGTTCTCTGATTGCAACCTTGGGATTGAGTAATGAGATTAGTCAAAGAATTTGGAGATATAATTCGGTGGTAACAGAAAAAGATGAATATAAATTGAAGCTTCAGGAGGAGATAAAAGAATATTATAGAATAAATGATAATGGAGAGTTATCTAAAACTGTGGTGTGGGACTCATTTAAAAGTGTATTAAGAGGTCAATGTTTTAGTATTGAGTCCTACATAAGGAAAAGCTGGAGAGAGAAAAGAGAAAAATGTATAAAAGAAATTGAATCAATACAAGAACAATTGAGAATAACGAGGAGAAGAAATATAAATAGTATATGAAGGCAGAAAAAGAAAGAATTGGAATCAATGGATGAGGTGCAATGGAACAAAATGAGACAGAGTGTGAGGCAACGAATTAATGGATGGGGTACAAAATCAATGAAACAAATGGTGAGATATTTAAAGAGGAGAAAGGAAAAGTCATGTATAACAAAACTTAAAGATAAAAATGGATTGGTGAAAGATGGAAGAAAGGAACTCGAAGAAATAATGAGAGATTTTTACAGGGAGTTGTACCAAAAAGAACAGGTGAATAATGAAGAAATAAAAATTGGGAATAGAGTAAATGAGGAGGATAAAATTATGCTAAATGATGAAATAACACAGGAAGAAGTAATTCAGGTAATTAAAGGACTGAAACAATATAAGGCACCTGGTATAGATGGATATACAGCAGAATTTTATAAGACCTTTATGCATGAGTTGGTACCATATATGGCTGAAATGTTTAATGAGGTATATATGAAAGGTATTGTCCCGGAAACATGGAAACTTTCTGAAATTATTCCAGTTCTGAAGCCAGATAGACAACCGGAGCTCCCAGAATCATATCGTCCGATCAGTTTAGTAAACCAAGATTATAAGATATTCATGAAAATCATAGCAAATAGATTGGAAATTATTCTACCAAAGATTATAGGAGAAGACCAATATGGATTTGTTAAAGGGCGGAATATCAGTGAACCAATAAGAAATGTTGTTAATGCGATTAGTCATGCGACAAAAACAAAAAGAAAATTGTCAATTCTAAAGTTAGATGTGTATAAAGCTTTCAACAAAGTAAACCATGAATATCTGTATAGATTATGTAAAGAACTAAATTTGGGGAATAATTTCTGTGAAATGATTAAAAATGTATATAGGGAGAATACGACTTGTATTAGAGTGAATGGACAAAGAACGGAGAACATTCAAATTGAGAATGGGACCAAACAAGGTTGTCCATTATCCCCAATGTTATTTGCTCTGGTAATAGCAAATAAAATAGCATATAAAATAAGGATGGATGAAACATGGGAAGGGTATAAGATTGGGAGTAAGGAGGAGTTGAGATTGCACCTGTATGCGGATGATGCAATAATTTTAACACAGAGACCAAGGGAAATGATTAAATCAATGAAAATAATATTGAGGGAGTTTAAAAAAGTATCAGGGCTATCAGTAAATATGGAGAAATCAGAGACATTATTTATTAATACGCCACCGAAAGAACAATTAGAGATAAGGAAGGAATCAGGATTAAAATTGGGTATTAAAAAGATGAAGTATTTGGGAATTTGGATATTTAAGACACTTGATAAAATAATAGATGGAAATTATAGAATGGCATGGAAGAGAATGTTAAAACAAATGAGCAGGTGGAAGAATAAAAATTTGAGACAGATGTCTAGGATAAGGGCATTGAAAATATTGATAATTCCAAAAATGATGTATTTATTTCAGGCTCTCCCAGGAATTCCTCCCATGGCAAATTTAAAGGAATGGGATAGGAAACTAAATTATTGGGTTGAAGGAAGTAAAAGACCAAGAGTAAGGAAAAATATTGATAATTGCAAAAGAAATGAAAGGGGGATGGGGCTGTCCATGCCTAGAGCTATATAGTGATGCCTTCCAAATTGAAAGAGTGATAGAATTACAAGTGACAAATAAAAAATGGGTGAGATTTGAAAAGGAAATGAATGGAGTTAATTGTGAAGAAATAATCTTTAGAAAATGGGATAAGAGAAATATAGATAAATTAATAGGACCAATGAAAGGAACAATGCAAGTGTGGAAGAAATGGCAAGGGAGAATAAGTAGCTTAAAATCTAAAATGTCAACAGTATGGATAATCAATAAGGATAAGGAATCAAATATAAATAGAAATATTCAAACATTGAAGGAAAAAGGAATAGAGAGACTAGAACAACTATATGACAGAGAGGGAACGGTAAGAGAAAATAAAATTAAACAATGGCTTGGAGAAGAAAATTGGTTACAGATAAGAGCAATCTGTGCATATTGCAAAATAAAAGAAAATATTAATATGGTTAAGAGAGAAGATAACGCCTTTGAAAAGATAATAAGAGAAAAGGGGGAAGGAAAGAAGGCACAGGCCAGCAAAATATATACAATGCTCATAGAGGCTGATGGATGTATAATACGGGATCTGAAACGTATGTGGGAAACGGAGCTGCAAATCACAGAACAAGAGATGAGAAATGTGGTAGAGACAATAGGGATGAAAAGGAATACCAGAGTACGAGAAATGAGGAGGAAAATATTGCACAAATGGTATCATACACCCAGCCAATTAGCATACTACTATAAAAAGGGGAGTAGTCAGTGCTGGCATGGATGTCATCAGAAAGGGCGGTTTATGCACATGATGTGGGAATGTGAATATGTACAATATTTTTGGCAGACTATACAAAATGAGTCAAATCAAATACTAGGAAATGAGTGGGTCATAACAAAGGAAATAGCGGTATTAGGGAAAAGAGAGGAAATGGGAAATAAAAGAGAAATAAAAGAAGCAATAATTGAATGTGCACAAGCAGTAATAGTATTAGGGTGGAAAGATAAATCAAAATGGACAGTAAATAAATGGTACCAATATATGGTGGAGCAAATGGAATTTGAAATTATGAATGTGAAACTAAATGTTGTAAAAACTAATGAAAATAGAACAAGAGAAATGGAAGAAAGATGGACAATGGTAAAGAACTATATCATGAATCAATCTGGAGATCAAGCCATAAGAAATAAGATACAAATGTTATATAGTATATAGGTTGGAAAGGGATAAAGATAAAGATATAAAAATTGTCTCATAAAGAAACGAATATGTAAAAAGAAAACAATCCTCGTGTTGGTGGTGGGAATTGTAAATGTTTTGTATGTCTACGGTATGTATTTTTTGTGTTTAAAAAAATAAAAATTTATATATATAAAAAAAGGATATTATTTACAGCAATGTTAATGTAGGTAAGGAAATCTGTACCCCTTCTTCAGGTGCATCTAAACTGTAGAATTAATGCAGTTTGAGAACACTTTTACTGTCATGGCTCAATGCAATGGAATATAGGAAATTGTAGTTTTACAAGGTCTTTAACCTTATCTGCCAAATAATGCTGGTGTTATTGGTGCTCACCAAACAACAATCCCATGATTTCATATCATTGAGCCATAACAGTTAAAGTACTGTCAAACTACATTAATTCTACATTGTAGATGCATCCTTCATTCTCATTTGCCTCAACCAGAAGCAAATTTCCTTACATTAAGGGGCTACCCATGGATGTCTTTTCATGCTATTTATCCTCAGGTTTAGTCTATTCAGTGCAGAAACATAAATAGGATATGAAATTTGATTCTTTGAGAGCTCCGTTGGAGCATATTGCTAATATTAATGGGAAATAAATTGTGCCATTGAAGAATTTATAAGTGGGCACTGAAATTTTCATGGACCCTTTTATGAAAAGAACACTTACCGTGTACTTTATTTGTATCCATCTTTTATTCAGAATTCCTGAATGATGACAATTAATTCCATGCATATTCATAGAGCAATATTAAAGGGTTATTTTCATGATGAATTCATTTACAGCTTACACATAAATTGTTAACAGACCCAGAGTCCATAAATAAACATTAAAAATGGTGGGTATTTGAGACTGAATGAGCTGCTTTTAAATTTAGTGGAATATAAATATTGTTAAATATCATCTTACTAATATTGATTTCACCAGAATGGTAAATTATCAAACATTTGCTTGAAAACTTTTCCCATACTTTGTTTGACTGTAGTCTAAAAAGTGCTTTAGCCTGGCTTTAATTCATTCAAGGGCCCTTTTCCCAGCTAAAATTAGGTCATCATATCTAACTATAAGGCTGCAGTCCTAAATCCACTTGTCTAGCAATAACTTTCACTGAACACAATGGGATTTATCTTTGAGTGTAAAGTATTATTACTATATCCATTCTCATTGTTTTGAGCATGATTTTGCCAAGACTCAATAGCTGGATTAGGATCATGACATACTTCAAAAATCATTTTAGGCACAGAATAGTGTTTGGTTTGTTGATCTGGTTGCTTGACTTTTATCCCACTTTTCTCTCAAGTGGTACTGAAAGCAGCTTAAAATACAAATTAAAGCAGGACATCTAAAACAATATGGTTTTAATAGTTTTAATAGCATTGAGCCATGCATCCAACTGAAATATTACTTTTAAAATATTAACAATTAAAACAATCTATCTACCTCATACTAAAAAACAACCTAACAGCACACTCAACTGCATATTCCTCTTCCCGGGTCAGTCGACGCAAGCCCTTGGTAAAATTACTAAGCATGATAATTTAACATAAACCATAGCTGCACAGACAATGTCTTTCATTTTTTTTTAAAAAAAAACCCAAGTCCAACAACTGAAGGAATGTATACTAACATATCAACTACACACACACACACACACACACACACACACACACACACTTTTCAAGGCAGTATTCTTGCCTTGAACTTCTTCACCCTTTTCCTAAGGATTGAAAAGGGACAGACTTGGGGATCTGGGAAACCTGTCCAAGACCTCCTTAATATTGGACCTTCTTCATACACCGTTTTATCTTTTCCAAAAATGTAATAATGGGTACTTACAAAACTGATGGGGAAAAGTATGGAACCAATTAAAGACAAAAATCAGACAGAACTGCCTATGAATAATCAGGAACACTCCAACTTTATTGGATACATTCAAGAGCACCAAGGTGAATGTCGACATTAGTAGCAATCCCTCACCTAGCACATTTAAGCAATAGATGTGTTATAATACATATACGCAATGCATTCAACACCCAGTACACTTCATCAATGTTAAAAGTGGCTCATGGCATGGGATAAAGTGAGTGATGCTGACAACTGTTCTTTCAGATAAAATATGAGTGATTAACAAAAATGCTCTTCATTGTTAGCTGGCTCAACAGTTCAGGGTGTATTCCAGGAGGAAGCAGATTGCACTAATACAGTGGACAAATGTACTATTAGTAACCCTGTCTATAGCTATTCATCATTTTTACCCATCTGCCTACCATTCAGCCATCTGTCTCTCCAACTTCAGGGAGCTTAACTATCCAAATAAGGCAGCATATAGCTTTAGTGATTGGAAAAATCTCAAGGAAGGAGATGTATTACATACAGAAGCTCATTTTTTCATAAAAGCCCCTCATCTTGAAGCACACCATACTTCTTAATGATTTTCTCTCTGTCCTCTGTCCAACTTGTTTTGGCATCATGAGATTTAGGACACAATATCTAAAGCCAGAAACTAGAATAGCAGCTTCAAAGAGTTGATCTGGCTGAGGTTTCTCAAACTTTTGCTCATACTAAATATATATGCTGAAGGTCAAAAAAGATTGGGTGGGAAAATGAAAATAGTGATAAAAAGGCAGGCAAAGTCAAAAGGCATGTCCAAGTGGCAAAAGGAACCAGCGGGCTGCTGGAAATTACTTTGCTGGTCCAAAGATACTTTGAGTTCCCTATGAATAAATAATTACATTCAAATAGATAAATTGGTGGCATCCCTTATAACACATTATAGCAGATATGTGATGCTAGAATACCTTCATTTCCAGGTATCTCAGGATGCATTTACACTGCAGAATAAATGCAGTTTGACACCAGGCGATCTGTAATGGCTCAATGCTATGGACTCATGGGAGCTGTAATTTTATAAAATCTTTCTATGCCAACTCCCATGATTCCAGAACATTGAGCCATGGCAGTAAACCTGGTGTCAAACTGCATTATTTCTAAAGTGTAGATTCACCCTCAAATTTAGACCAGAAATCTGTCAATGACATATGCACACATAAGTGTTGATTTCATATGCAGTTATTATTTTTGGACATTTGGGTACACACATCATTCAGGTACAGTGTAGATTTGAAATTCTGGGTGCACTGGACTCAGATCTGAGTCTTTTTTGCATTGGCCTGGAATGCATTTGAACTGTTAAGGTGTGCCAGCTGGGAATGTCTGAGCTAGTTATGCCTTAGGACCACTTCACACAGGGTTTTTTTTAGCCCTGGTTTTCTAGTTGTCAGTGAGGCCTGGATGGGGCCTGCTGAGCATCATAAGACGACACTGACTTGGCCCCTCCTACATTTCTTACAAAGTGGAGAGAAAGTGTTGCAAGACACTTCCTCCTCCACGACGGAAAGTGTTTTTTTGGGTAGCCTTGTCCTATCCCCACCATATGATGGTGGAAGGAGGGAGAAAGCACAGGGCGCACAAGGCCTATTGTACCAAAGATCTGCAGTCAGATCGTTAACTTGGATTGACTATAAGAAGAACCAATGTCCTTGATGCAATAACTCCAGTGGCTGATATTCCATTTCTTGACTCATTTTTATTGCTGGCCATGATAAATAATAATAATAATAATAATAATAATAATAATAATAATAATAATAATACAACTTTATTTTTGTATCCCACCACCATCTCCCCAAGGGGACTCGGGGCAGCTCACAAGGGACAAAGCCCAACAGCACAATTAAAATGAAAATTACATAAAATGCAATTCACAGTATACGCAGAATAAAACAATAACATTATACCAATAAATAATAACACAGCAACCAAACACAGTTCCTGTTATCTTCATGGGTGGGTGGACTAGTTGCAGCAATAAAGGATAAATAAATAAAGTGCATGAACTTATAGCAGCAGATGAGGGCAGTAAAAAAGTGCAAGGATAGATTATTGACCCCATTTGGGGTTGACTATCTAATGCACTGTCTATTCATAAGCACAAAGGAACTTCCAGGTCTTTAATTCTTTTCGGAAGGTGGACAGGGAGGATGCTAGCCTAATCTCCCTGGGGAGGGAGTTCCAGAGTCGGGGGGCCATGGCCGAGAAGGCCCTCTCTCTTGTCCCCACCAACTGCACTTGAGATGAAGATGGAAGTGAGAGGAGGGCCTCCTCAGAAGAGCTTAGAGATCATGCAGGTTCATAGGAGAAGATAGGCAGGTCCCATCATCTATAAAGCTCTATATAGTTCTTGTCCAGGCTAAAGGAAGGCTCTTTTCCCAACAGCCTCTCCGTTCCATTTTGTGAGAACAAGGAAGAGGGGCTTTGCAGTGGCCCTCAGTGTTGTTATTTTGTTGACAAGAGATAACTTTTTGTTCAAACAAATCTATTAGGTTTTCCATAACTCTTATTATTTGCATTGCCCATCTTTGAGCACCCCCTACCTTCTTAAAATTAAATGTCCGGTACTCCACATGAGACCAAACCAACACACACTATAATGGGTTTATTATTTACCTTGACCTGAAAACCTTAAAATAAAATAAATATATATCTAATTTTCATTGAGGAATTGAGTGTTCAAAGAATTGTTCATTTAGTGCTTTCTATCATGGTCAAAGTGTAGTATCTTGAATTCTCAATAGACTTTTACCATATGTTGAAAAGCACATAGTATGGTCCACTCAGCTTGGCATTATGAAATCCTATCTATATTGAGTTATGAGTGGAGCTCATATTAGAAACAGAAAATAGCTGAAAGTCTGGCAACTCTAAAAGAAATTGTGATTTTTGCAGAGAAAGTGATAGGAAAAGATAAAGATCAAAAGACAATCTCAAACATATGAACAATTCACATATAGATTATATGGGAATGAGGCAGATACACTGTTTCACTTAGGTCCAATTTGGTTGTAGTTTTGTGGTACCCTATTGTATAGGGCAAGAATTGTTTAAGTTAGACAAAAAAAAATGTTTCATAGGTATCCTAGAACGAGGACCTAGGAGAGTGATTGGGTAGAATTATCTTTTACATACATTTGCTTTAGACTCTATCATACCATGGAGCTTTTCACTCTTATCAGATCCCATGTGAAGAACTTTGTATATCACCACTGAGCACTCCTAAGAGTCCTTCATAAGGGCCAGTGCAAATGTGCTTTGGGCTTTATCAGTTCTGCTATAACATTATACAGATCTATTTTATTTTATTTGAGTTTAGCAGCATATGCTTTCAGCTATTTAGAATCTTGTATATATCATTTATTCAGTTATCAAAACAATTTCTATATGAAATTAGAACTTTAGAGTAAGGAAGGGAATATACACATTTGAGATTATGTTCTTAAGTCAATGCCACACTAGAGAAAATGACTTTCATTCCTAGAAACATACATATAAGAAATAGACAGTTCAGCATCTTTCTAGTGATTTATTTGGGGGTGGGGAGGGTGAGGATAGAATAAATTACTCACAAGCTCTTGGTAGGTTGTCTAGTCAAATGATTTGAGTCCCACACAGACACAGCTAAACAATTTTAGGATAGAAAGGCACCACCAAGGGAATCTTTGCTTGCTCTGGAAATACTATAAAGAAGCTTATTACTGAAGCTTAACTGCATGTTCTTCTCCAGGAAGGTTTATAAGGAATAAGATAATTAAAGTTTTTTATTGTATAGGCTTTTGAACATTTGTGAAACAAGTAAAAATATTCAGTAGAGACTCATAAAACAAGGCATTTAAAGCTCACATTGAAAGAAGTATGTAATATTTCTCCCCTAGTACTGTATCAATTATGTAAATGAAAGAGTACCATGTTTCCAAGCACTTTCCCCTGTATAATAAAAGGCTACTTACTGCCAGCAGAAAGTGCTTACCTGGGGAAAGCTGAATTTTATACTATACCTATAAGAAAGTTAACTCTGTCACTTTACACTGGTCCAGTATTTCCAATATCTCTTTGCTGATTCCATGTAAGGCAGGCAAATCTGCAGTTTCAAATGTTAAAAGATGAAACAATGGCCACTGTGTTCTTACGGTTGGTCCCCATTAAATAAGGCTGAGAATAATAATAATAACCCTACTTTCTTGCCTGCCTCTTCTCGTGACTCAAGTTCATTTTTTATAAGAATTTAACAAAAAAAATTCAAATTTCTTCCAGTTCGGGTCAATAAAAATGTATTCTATTTGTACTGATGATAGAATTTGGAAGTCTTTAAAAATGAATTTGTGAGAAAGCCACCTTCTCAACACTCAATGTTATCTTGTACTTTGACCACCTAGTGTAAGTGTGCATGGACACACTTACACTTAAATTTTATTTGTTCCCCCAATGAGTCCATGTGGTCTCTGCGGAGTCTTGGGAACAGTGCAAATGTGCTTTATGCCTTATCAGTACTTCTGTAACATGTTCTGGATCCCATGGTCCATTTCAGGTACAAGAGAGGCCTTTATTTACAATTGGAAATAAAGAGTCATTAATTCCAGAGTCTCTTCCTAATGGGGAAAAGCAGTTGTCTTGGTTCTAGGAGGCTTGAGGAGACATTTAAGGGAAAAAATGAATATTAAGTAGTGTAATGAGGGAATACATCTCCCAGGGTCTCCTGAGAAGCCAATAAGGTCTCATGTATTCTAACAATTGTCCATCAATTTGTGCAAAACAGGTGTAATAAATATCCAATAGGAAATCCACCCTCTGTGGAGCACACATCTATTAAAGGCATTAGTATAAAACAGCTCACCACTTAGGTTTTTTTTTAAATAGGATGAATAGGAGGCAGTATTTCAGATAAATGGCACTGACAGGTTTCCATCCACATTGATCTCTAGGTTAGAGATCATGTGGCAAATTACCATCTGGTAGACCTTCACTTACATTAGTTGGTGCTTTTCTACACTAGCACAATACCTTTTTTTTTGTTCTCTGACCAAAAGGTCCCAGGTTCAAATCCCAGGAGCGGAATGAGCGCCCGCTGTTAGCCCCAGCTCCTGCCAACCTAGCAGTCCGAAAACATGCAAATGTGAGTAGATCAATAGGTACCACTCCGGTGGGAAGGTAACACACTCCATGCAGTCATGCAAGCCACATGACCTTGGAGATGTCTACGGACAACGCCAGCTCTTTGGCTTAGAAATGGAGATGAGCACCAACCCCCAGAGTCAGACATGACTGGACTTAACGTCAGGGGAAATCTTTACCTTTACCTTTACTGAAGAATACTAAAATGGCAGCTTAACAGATCTAGTTGCCAAATAATGTTTCATAGAGCAGATGGTTTGAAAGATCTTCATGAATAGAAGAGTCAGAGAAGGAAATATTACTATGGTCTTATAAAACCACACAATGAAGGTCACCAAACAACAAAAATAACATTATTATAATTGTCTGTAGCACTGCAAATTACCTACAAAGAGTGAATTTAATTTAACAAATTTTCAGTATAAAACTATATCTAGCATTCAGTATCACAGATACCAATGGCTAATCTAGTTACATATATGTAACTGCTCCACTTTCACAACCCCCACATGGGGAACATCAGTTTCCCAAATCAGTGCTTGAGTTGGAGTGGTAAGGAAAAAATCCTACATGAAGTGGTGTAGGAAGGGAAAAAAATAACAGCTTTGTAACAGCTTTGCTGGGATGTTTTTTTCTCTCTTCCCAGGGCTCGTCTACATAGACACTCCAGATGCATGGAGCTGATTTAGATTTCCAAGGGCCATGGCCACTGAATGTGTCACTCTGGTGCCCCAGCAGATGTCTCTCAGGTCATTCACGTCACACCCAGTGGTCACTGCTACAATGAGAACAAGAAGGAATGGTAAAGGTGGCCATGCAGCAATGCAAAACAGATTTAGCACTACTGGATGGTCAGGACAACTTTCTGCCACCACATCAGCCTTTGGGATGTCAATAAAGACTCCTTTCTGCCTTAAAAGTGCCCTTGGGACTTGTGGTAAGACTTATCCTAGGGCTGATCCAGGGTTGATTTTGAAACTCCAGATTGGTTGAGGAATATTCTGTGAAGAACTGCTCAGTTTTTCTATGCTTTTATACAGCACATACTAGGCATAGAACAGGTTTGGTACTGTTTTTCCACAACTTTTGATCTCCCCTCCCCGCTACCAAATTATGCAGAAATTATCAGACGTGAGAAGGTGTTATATTAGTCAAACCAAATGGGGAAACTTAACAGATGAAAGTTCCCACAAAGTTGAAAGGTCTTATTTGAGAACAATAACTTCTAGCAACTTACTGTGAAAGATTAGGTGGGATTGTAAAAAATTATTTCTGTTTTTTCATCCATTCCTCCTGTCAGTTTTCCACATTGAACCACTGAAGCTTAGGAGAAGGAAAAAAGGTTTGAAAACCATAAACCAGATTATCAGCTTCCAAACATCCACAATCTCATCCCCACTAAAGAGTAGTTCCAGTCCTCACAAAAGGCTTGAAAAGGGCATTTCAGTTTATTCTTCCCTGAGTGCTTTGACAACTAAAATGTTTTTTTCACAGGCTCTTGTCAGGGCAGGAACTTGACAAAAAATAAAGTTACATGAAAAAAACTAGTTTGTTAGTGCTAAACATTCACAACTCTCCACCATCTGTAACTGTCTTCTACAATCCCCCCCCCCCCCCCCCCATATTTCGCAAAGATCCTGGCAACTCTTTGGCACCTTCTTTCCTTTTATACAGGTCACAACTGGTTTGACAGCTGTAATATCTTTTCATGGCTCACAATTTCCATGCAACTTTGCAGTAAAAGAGAGAAGGGAGGGAGCATTGCAAACCCCCTAGTAGTCAATATGTCAGCTAAAAAACCTGTGCATGTTTCAGTGAAAGCTGTGCAGATTCCAGAGGAAGCTGTGAATCTTCCTGTCATACCAGGGTGGGAAAATCCTTCATCTGTTAACAGCACAAGAAGAAAAAAATAGATTTTTGCAACATGCACTGGAATGGAGAAAATCGAGAATTAACATATTTATATTAACAACTATGAAGATTATCAGAGGCACTCTTCCAAACCAACTTTTCTGAGTATAAGATATAACAAGAAAAAGTTGTCTGTTCTGCTGGCAATCAAGGGCCAGGTGGACAATGTTTCTGCCCTTTAATTAGCAAGACAGTGAGAACTGAGAGCAGGACCCCAAACAATTCTTTATTGCAACCTCATTCACTGGTGGCAGCGCCTGGAAATATCACTGACCTGGACCTCAATCACCAACAGGTTGAATATTTTTCTCTCAGCATTGCAGTTACTCAGTAAAGTGTGGCCCTGGCTATCTCAAAGAAGATAATTAAAAATAACATTTGGTTCTGATACAGATACAGTGACAACTGGTTACTTGGAAAATAGAAACAGGTGTTTGTAAAAATACAAGATTTTTTGGGAAAAGGAAAGAGAGCAGACTGATACATAGAAATAGAGTTTCGTGTATGAGCTTATGAAATTAGAAGTCTTCGTAGATTATCACACGACACTATTAATGAGTTGGTGTCCTACTTTAAATTATATGGCTGACTCCCATTTAATGTTTGGATTTGTAGTTTAGGGAGGGGGCCTTTACAATTCTCTACCAGAGAAGTCTTGGGCCTCCCTCAACTACAAACCTCAGCACTCTGCAGGAGGCAGCCACAGGATTTAAAGTGGGATGACAACTCGTTAAAGTATAGTGTGAGAATCTCCTCATTTTCTATTCCCTCTTCTAACTCAACCTCAATTTGCTTTCTCATTAACTCCTCCCTTGCATCTGGAGATGTAGCTGTAAGTCACAGCTATGATAATTTTCAGCCCACACACACCAACAATTTTCTCCACTGCAACTTCCAAAACCCAACCATATTCTGGTTAATAGAAAATAGGGTACAACAGACATCTGTGGAAACTTTGGGGGTTCCTCTTGAAGTCCCTAAAAATATTTTCCCCCATGCATTTAATTGAGGGATGTTTGTCTGCACCTCCCGTTCCCACTTTCTACTAACAAGAAAATAATTATGGCTCCTTCTACACTGCCCTATATCCCTGGATCTGATCCCAGATTATCTGATTTG
Source organism: Anolis carolinensis (assembly GCF_035594765.1). Taxonomy (NCBI): domain Eukaryota; kingdom Metazoa; phylum Chordata; class Lepidosauria; order Squamata; family Anolidae; genus Anolis; species Anolis carolinensis. The sequence goes on along the minus strand of NC_085844.1, from coordinate 22,467,717 downwards.
AACTGGATTATATGAGTCTGCACTGCCATATAATCCAATTCAAAGCAGATAATCTGGATTTTATATGGCAGTGTAGTAGGGGCACCAGTGTGAAAAGGTGGGATGGGGCATTCTGGTCATTACATAGTTGTTTGTGAATTCCAAACTCTTCAGTGACCAGAAAAGTGATTTGCAATCTCGTAAATAAGTCTGTCACCATAATTCATCAACATGGTTCCAGTCCTTGAGCATTCCCAACATTTGAGGTACACTTTTAATACCATTTTAAATATTCTTTCCATCCTTAAAAAGGACCTGGCTTTTTGTTTATGTATGTAGTTATTTACTTATATTCCCAGAATGTTAAAAAAATTAATTCACATTTATAATGTATCAAAATGAATCATGCCATCTTTGTCCTAAATGGAGTATAGAAGATCATAAAGATGGATTCATTTCTATTTCCCAAAGTAATTTAATGTTTTGCCAATATTTTTAAATTTACCAATATGCCACAAGTAAGAAATAAGGGTAATTTGAGCCTTTCAATAATATATTAATTTTTCATCGTGAGTTTTATTTTCCAGCACCCCTACCTGTTATGTTTCTGTATGTTCTCTTTCAAAGGATACTCAATATTACAAAAGCAATTATTCATTTTTATTTTGTTTACATTGCACTGAAAATTTACATCATACTTTTACAAATTTATTTTTTCATAAAAATAGACTTCTTTACAAAATTGTATGCATTAATATAAGAGGAGTAGCCAGTTGCAGAAGAAACAAGATTTTAAACAAGGTCTCGAACGTATTAACCTTAACATTAATGAATGAATCATCATTATTGCAATCATTGGAATAAACAAGAATAAATAACAAACTGATGGTATAAAATATAAAAATGGCATTCTTTTAGTAGAAGACAGTAGTTCCTGGACAGAAGTTTATGAGTTCTCTAAACAAACGTTTGTAAAATGATTCCCAAGAAAATCCATTAAACACCATAGAAATCCAAGCAGCAATCCTGGGTAGAATTATGGATTAGGGCATGGGGGAAGATTTCTTTCCTTTTTCTTTTGGTAGGCACTCTCTATAATGTTAATAAAATTTGATTTTAACAACGTTATGTCTGGGAAAAGACAGGACCGCCTGGTAATTCACACCAGGTAATGTACAGCATTGATTTCGTACTATCAAAGTAAGACCATGAACTACGGCAGAGAATTAGTCAGACTGTCATTTAATAATTTGGTTATGGAACGAGAATCAAAACTAAAACTGCATTCTTTTATAGTAGAACGAAATTGATCTATGATTGATTACTTAATTCGGACAAAAAGAGGGGAGGATATCGTATTTTGCTTTCTGAACCCTTATACACATTGTACTGCTGCAGACAAATGCATTGTAACTTAATAGGATTTATATTAAGAACATAAATACTAATTTACATTCCAAAAACAATTTAAATTTCAAATTATGATGAAACAGGGTGGGTTTTTTGGGGTGGGGTGGGGAAGGGACTTAAACCAAAGACCAGCGAAACTCACTGAAAAACATTTTTCTGATGTACTGCAATGAGACTGAAATCAAAGGAACTGAAATTTATAGGACCAATTCAAATGTAATCCAAATACTTTGGCTCAACTAGGTTGGGAATTGGATTAAACAATCTGTGTTTAAAGTATTTGTGCTGGCATAACCATTTGCAGCCACAGTAATGCCAGGCACCGCTTTGGCAAAGGATTCAGTATACACACTGAAATCACAAATTCCTGGCAGAGTACTTTATATAGTGAGGCAAACTTTGCAATTGCAAAATTATTTCTTCCCATGGGAAGATTGGTTTCTTTTAATAGATGCAAACAAATATCAATATTTACTCAAATATAATGCACTATCGAATGTAATTTGTGTCTCAATTTAAAAAGTGGGTCTGCTGTTGAATGTAATGCAAGGAGGTAGTGACTGCAAAGAATATGTTGGGAAGCCATACCTCTCTGTCAGGTCTGGTAGGAAGACAGTAGTGGCCACAAAAAGGCTGGTGGGAAGCTATGCCCCTTTGTTTAGCCTCACCAGCCATTTTGCACCACCATCAATTTCCCACCTGCATTTTCATGGCCACTTTTGCCTCTCCGACCTCCATCCCCAGCCAGGATCTCATGCCCAACAGTACAACAAGGTGTAGATGCACGATTTTAATGCACCATCAAATTTAGTGCCTACCTCAATTTTAGCAATGTAATTTAGCTTTAAAAGGTTTGTGTTAGACTTGAGTAAATATGGTAATATTTACTTATCAGTGTCTAAAATGTAGGGGAAAATTAACATATTCTAGTTTTTGAGCTATATATTTGTTAAGTCAATTACAGTTTGCCATGGAAGTACTGTAAGTTGAAGATCTAAGACCCAACTAGAACAAACAATTCATTAAGATTAAGCTAGATGCACTTCCCAAATATTATACTATAAAATAATTCCATTAGAGAGAATAGAAGACCAGAGATCTTTGTGCTCCTGAGTCTACATGGAACTCCTTAGGGTCTTCAACAAATACCATGTGTACCATGCTGTTGCTTCCACTGGAATAAATGTGGAAGATCTGGGAAAGAGGAGGTGATGCTTGATGGATGAATTGGAGCATTAGATATATTAACAATTAAAGTGTTTACTTTAATGACTGCATCTTATCTGGCCTTTGACCATACCCTGTGTACAGTATTTAACACAGTGTGGAAGCAGGACTTATAGTGCAGATGAAACCCATATTTGAGTAGGATGTGAAATATAATGCTTAATATGCATTTTTATCTAGGGGTAACATTATTCTACCATAATGGCTTCTGCTCATATGAACATTTCAAAACAAAGACATTTGACTTGCAAGTGGAGTGGAGATTTGAATTTCTGTATGAGGGGGGGAACAATGTTTAAGGGGAATTTTCAGAAAAGTCTTCAGCAGCATAGACTGTTGCAGTGTCGCAAAACCCAAATTAATTAGAACAGCACATCTGCACTCTTTTGAGACTGTTATCAGATTGGTGGTTTTGGGGAGAAAATAATGTGAATGAATGGAAGCCAATTGACACAGGAGAAATTAGCATGAAGGAAGCAGTGAAAGCTGACAATGTGCAATGAATTAAACACATGAAATAAAGGAGACATGACTTATAATTATCTCACCATGGCATTGAAATAATAGGCTGTACCTGCAAACCAAAGCCTATTAATGGTCACAGAATAATCTAAGAAATTGATAGGTACCAAGGAGTAGGGCAAGAGAAACATAATGTACCTAAAAGGGAAAATAGAACTGGAAGAGAATAGAAACAGATTTTGGGGTTTTTTGGGGGGAGAGGGGAAGATATGGTTTGTGACAGTTCAAGAGAAGTCAGTGACTCTTGTGGTCTGTAAATAACTTTTAATTTCTACCATATATCATTTATTTTGTTGTTTTAAACCCAGTCCCTCTAGCATAGTTTATAAAGCACAGAAGTACTGATAGTGGATGCTCCTCCAATATATGCAAATATGTTTTATTTTTATTTTTTATTTTTTTATAATAGTCTTCTTTTTTAAAAAAGCAAATAGACTGAGTAAGCACTCATGGAGTGCAGCAGACTCTCTGTAAAACACTCCACTGCAATCATGAAGTCAATATATTTTTTTCCAGTTCATGAAAAAAGAAACCTAATCTTGTCTCTCTTTCTCTCGCATCTTCAGGAGATGGTGACCCAGGAAATCCTGAAAAGTGTGCTTTAAATTTATTTATTTAGTTTTTAAAAAATCAATGAACTATATGTTCACTGTGTTGTGTTTCAATTTTCTGATAACAGAAGTCAGGTCTTCACAATGTTATACCATTGTGCAAACTGTGTTCAAGTTGGGATCAAATCGCACGGCCTTCCCTTCAACAGACTTCGCATTGGTGTCATACATAGGGTTTTCAAAAGCAGCTTGTCCATTGTTATTTTCATGTACAGAACAGCCTGTATATTGAGTTTTAGGTGCAGTTCTGAAAAGAAAGAAAGAGAAGGAGAAAACAAAATATTATTTATGTATTGAAAGAATGTACAGTTTACTTTTCAAGTCAATTGTCAATGATACAGCTGCTTGAGTTTATTTCAGTACAGATAAAAATAGAAAGGAGAGGAATACTGTGTCTCCTTTATTTATATTAATATGGGCTTAGATGAATTACAGTCCACATCTTCAGATCACTAATGTATCTCTTTCCCCCCTCCTATAGTAGAGTATGTGCAAAATAGTTAGAGCGGCAGGAAACTATTGCAGTGCTTAAATTAGCCCACAAGGTATAGATTACGGATGTGATCAATAAACTTCTCTGTATCTTTGTCTGAGCTGTTGTTATTATCAAAGACTTGAATGAAGTGCTCCTGAATAAAGTTTCTACCTACTGACAATGCATATTCCCTTGTATACAAATCTAGACATTGTTCAGGCATTGAAGATATGATTAATCTTAGCTTCATTCACACTTCAGAATTGGAGTGCTATTATTCTATCCTGAGGTTTGTAGTTTAGTGAAGCACTGGACCCCTCCTTAAACTACTAGTCCTGGGATCCAATTGGACCCAACCATGGCAATTGAAGTGGGAAAACAGTGCTACAATTGAATGTGCCCATGAACATATGAAGGGGATAAGCAGGCCAGCACAGCTATCTCCATTGCTGCTCTTTTCACAAGGTTAGGAAGCCCAGATCTGAAAAGGAGAGCTTATTTGCTATGTTTGAAAACTTTACCGTGCATGCCAGAACTCTAGAAAAGGAGTTCTTGATTGAAGTTGAAAATATCCTTTACAAACACAGCATTTTATCACTTTTCACATGAAGAGAGTGATGTTGGATGCAGTAAGGTGGAAATGGAACTACCCTGCTCAATATTCTCACATGTTCAAGTATTCACTATTTTATTGTCCTGCATAAGGCTTTACAGTTGTAAATATTTGACCTGGCAATACGTGATAATAGATAATACAGAAAATGTCTTATGTATTATCAAATTATCTTCAGGAAAAAGTGGTCATAGGAAACAAAATTCCAAAATGATAGTTTAAAAGATTATTTGTCAGCACCCCTACCTGTTATGTTAAATCTAAGCCTATTAATAGTCACAACACAATCTTTGAATGTGATAGCTACTAAGGGACTATCAAGTCATACCTAAATATTTTGTATAAAGTGATCTCTTGCGATAGGACAATAAGATATATATTAATTCAAGGTTTATGATGGCAACATAAATCAAATAATGGTTGAATAGGCAATGAATATCAGCAAAACAGCTCTGTAGATCAGCCTCTCACAGACATAAATCCATTCTATGCATTTACGATCTGGTAAACTAGGTAAGGTACAGGATAAATTATGCAAGAAATATGTGCCATAATATTCTAAATGTCAAAAGCTATATATAGGCACAATGCACAGTAATGCATCTTTATTGCATTGTTCAGAGACTCAAGCATTTTGAACAACGTTGACCCTCTTTAAGAAGGAATAATTTATAACAGTTTAAATAAGATGGAGGTATAGTGTAGAACAATAACTCTACCTATCCGGCTTCCCTGACACTTCTAAAGTAATGTTATGCATGTATATATAAAAATAGATGTTTTTCAAAGGAGTCCCAATTTATCTTGAATAGAAGAATAGGAGGTTGTCACACTATTCAATGTAAAGGTCATATTGAGGACAGACTAAAGCTATCTAGGATAAATAATGTTACCGAGTTTGATTCCCATGTAGTTTCAGGACCCTTCTACACAGCCATATAACCTAGAATATCAAGGCAGAAAATCCCACAATATCTGCTTTGAACTGAGTTATCAGAGTCCATAAATAAAACTTATTCAAACCAAGGAACAAGGACACTAAGTGGAAATCCTACATTTCCTCCATATCCACTTCAAAATTGCACAACAACAACAACAACAACAACAACAACAACAAATGAAGCTGGATAGTATGGGTAAATAATCTTAATGTGACTCCTATTTATCTGGGTGTGCTACAGCTTAAATCACAATGATGCGCACGCACACACATGCACACACAACTTACCTTTGTTTATAAAGGTAAAACCCAAATCCTGCTAAAATAAGGGCAAAGAAAGGCACGAGAATAGCAATGGCCACAGAACTGCTATTTGTTCCATGTGGTTGATTTGATGAATTTGAACCTTCAGACATATTAAGTCCTGTTGAGAAAAAAAAGTTATTTCTTGTCAGGCTTCCCATTCGAAATATTTATAATGTCATGTAGTACATTTTAGTGCAATAAAAGAAGCAAATACAGCACACTCCTTTGTATTCATGGGGATATGTTCCTAGACTTTTTGTGTGGATATATGAAACCACAATAATAGTGAAACATATTGAAAGAAGGCCTTCTGAGCCATTAATACCATAGAGTCAAACTGGAGGACATAGAAAATTACGAGAGAGGGCTATTTCCTTTGACTGTTTTTAAAGCATCATATAGGCACACCCTGATGCAGAAATATTCTTAGGACAAGGAAAGACCCACCTTACTTTTTAAAGTGTACAATACTACATACATTTTGATAGGATCTAGATGTTATTTTCTTTAAACTCACAACAAAATGAGAAATGTTTGCTCCTAGAAATGGAATGATTGCTCCTAGAAACTAGAAGAACATGGCTTGTGACATGGTCAGTTGTAAGGCAAATCAGGAAATAGGGACCCAGCTTGTGCTGGATGGGGTCACACTCCCCCTGAAGACAGTTTCACAGTTTGGGGGTCCTCCTGGACCTGGCACTGAACCTGGAGGTCCAGGTGTCAGCGGTGGCTGGGAGGGCCTTTGCACCAACTGTGTGCCAACTGCACCAGTTCCTTAAGAAGCCAGATCTAGCCACGGTTACATACAGTTACATCCCATCTGGATTACTGCAATGCACTCTATGTGGGGCTGTCTCTGAAGAGTGTTCGGAAACTTCAGCTGGTCCAAAGAGATGCAGCCAGGTTGCTCACTGGGACTGGCTACAGAGAGCAAACAACCCCCCTATTGAAGCAGCTTCACTGGCTGCCAGTCTGTTACTGGGCACAACTCAATATGCTGGTTGGTATAACTTTTAAAGCCCTAAACAGTTCAGGTCCAGACTATTTGGCCGACCGCATCCCCTTGTACAAACCTGCCCAGGCTCTGAGATATTCAGGAGAGGCCCTTCTCTTGGTTCCCACCTCCATCTCAAGCTTGGTTGATAGGAACGAGAGAGTGGGCCTTCCTTCTCGGTGGCTGCCCCTCGACTCTTGATCTCCCTGCCCAGGAAAGCCAGAATGCCTCCTTCCTGCTTTCCTTCAGGTGGAAGGTTAAAACCTTTTTATTCAGACAGGCTTTTAAAGAAGAAAGTTTTTAAGATCGTCAGGGGCTGCTGTGATTTTATATGCTTTTAAATGATGTTTAATACTGTTTTAATACTTGTATATTTGTATATTAAGTTGTATTGCAATGCTTTTAGTTGTGAACCACTTTGAGTCTCCGTATGGAGAGAAAAAGCGGAATATAAATAAACATAATAACAATAACAACAACATATTTTTTTTTTCCTTTGGATAAAATCATCACAGCTGAAAGGGACCTGGATACTTAACAAGGGAATACAGCCAAAACAAATAATTCCTCTTATAAAACTATACAGATTGGTATAAACAGAATTCTATTGCCTGAAAAGTGGAACACTTAAGAATGTACCAAGATGAAAATATTGCAGTTAAACAGAAAAGGGGCTCCAATAATTTATAGCTTAATATTTTCTTTCTGCTACCTCGCTTTTTAAATTTTTATATGCTTTGGGATGAAGCAGTAATATTTTATTAGCACCAAGAAATCTGTGGGAATAATAGACAAACACAGACTGGCGCAGATTTAAAAGCAACACATAAGCATTTCAAAAGGCCCTCCAGAGTCCTACCGGAATTACCATGTAGTCAAACCTGGATATTTTAACAGATATTGATTTGAGCTAACAAGAATACTTTAGAGCTGAAAAAAGCCTAAGGTAGATGTGCATGGCAATCAATTTATTTCAATATGTCTTTTTTTCCTTCTCCAAAATTTGATGATATCTAAAAGCAATAAACATCTGGTGAAATATTTTTCAAAAAGAGAGTTTGTTATCTAAAGATGGCGCTGATTTACTAAAACAACCAGGCATGATTAATATTGTAAGCCTGCAAGCTTGCCTGCTTTATTTTTTTATAATTTAGCTATATTCTTCTTCTCCTTTTTTTTCTATCATCAAGAACAACAATTTATTTGTGTGACACAAAGCAAATGGGAATTAACTTAGCCTCACACACTTCTGCAAAGTCACAAGCCATGGCATAACATTGTACTTTTGCTGCAAGTCAGGATAATGCAAATGCTGCAAACTGCAAGGAGAGGCATCAGGTGTTACCTGCATGGCACACTACAATTAAAGTGCTAATCTGGAGTAGGTTTTGACATATGGCAGATGAGAGCAGAATGAGTTGCAATTATAAAGAGCTGGCCTCGGAGGCTTTAGTTCTAGCAGGCTGCTAGAATTATTTATGTTGTTCAAGTCCATGGCCAGGAATATATTGTCAAGGATCTGGAGAGTTCTTTAGGCTGAATGATTTTCAGGTTAAAATAGCAAAAGCATTATTTATTTGGGTTTATGTCCATCTCTGTTCGAAAGAGATGACTCCAATTTATATATTTTGTGTGATCCTCCCTTAATTCTTGCATTTTTGTAAAATAGTTCCCTAGTATAAAATTAAGTAAGGTTGCAGACAAGCAGGGGTTGGCACCTCTACTATATCTTTTTACTGAAAACAAGTCTTGGTCATCCAGGTGAATGATCTGTCCAGGCAGCAAAAGAGGCAGTGTAGTCATTTTGGTTTGTGCATGTTGTGCAAACAGATCTTCCACTTGGAAAGTGCAGTCAAGACAACCAAAACAATCTTTATGGAAATGCATTATTACATTTTGTATTGTAAATGGGTTGCGTTAGAGAAAAGACCCCAAAAAAATGTTTTATATAGATTGCTGCAGTTAAATAGCCACTATTCTTCATGTCTTAGCAAATCATCTAACTACATGGTAACTAATAACTAAATGATAATGCCAATATTTGGTTAGCCGTTGTCAGTAACAGAAAACTAGACTTTGATTCATTTCACAATTGCATGCATTTTATGTCTTTTGACACAATACTCTTCCTACATAAGAATATTATCTACTCTTACAACCAGGTCTATATATGGTAGTGTGTTGACTTTAGCTGCTCTCAGTCTATGGCTCATTTGACCTTTGTTGGCATGGTGTAATTAACATGCCCCAGTCTCTGAAATCATAGTCCAGTGCTCAAACCACTTCACCACACTGGCTCTATAGTGCTAGTCATGCTAAGCAGCAAATAAAGAATTTAAGTTCACCCTTGCAATTTTATTTACTTAATTATTACATTCTTAAGATATTCATAAAGTATATTATTTACTCTAGGAGGCATACAATGTATGACTTTATCGCATGACCTTATGCCAGCAAGTGTAGCATATCAGCAAAGTAGATAAATGTAAACTGTCTCTTTAAAATCAGAATTCAGCTTTTTATGTTCTTTGTGGCTATGTGACTCTGTTCACACAGACCCAACTGGCACATAGACATTGGGAATGCTCCCAACTTGCTTTCCATATATGGATTCCAAATGGCTGTGCAGAGTTTAAATAACAGAAAATCAATGCCTGCTGATTACCTAGTCTTTGAAGTCCAAATTGCCCATAATCTTTACCCTGGATAAATCCTTGAAAAACATAGGTAGCACCATCAGGCTCAGCAGAAACCTATATAGACATTTTGAGAAATGAACAGAATTATCCCAGATATACATATATTAGATTGAAATTGAGAAGCTCATTAGAGTCAAATTGGTGGCACTTAAACTATTCTTCTCCTGGTATCCAATCTCCCCTTTTCATAGAGAAACATTTTCTGGTTAGTTGTGCTAAAATATGCAAGTTGATTTAAATATTGTTCTCTGAATTGCCATAAATATATATCTTTATTAACATCTGAGATTATTAGTAAATGCATAGACACATATAAAATAAAGAAAACTTTCATTGTGGTTGCTTTTCGCATTTGTTACAAACAGCTACTTAGAAAAGTATATAAATAAAACATATGTAAGTTCAGATCCAGAAATATTTATAATGTGTTAAATGGAATGAATTTTAGTTCTTTTAAAAATACTCACATGTTTTAAAAGTTATATATACATAAACATATATGTATATTTGTATGTGTATGCATATAATAGGTAAAAGATAGATAGTCAGATAGATAGACTGATAGGAGATTATGGACAGAATGGCCGACAAGTCTCATCACAAAGAAATTTGCTTTCAAAATACTTTCATGACTGGTCATAATTTGGTTGCAATAGTGTAAAATGCCAACATGTAACAAATTAAGCAAGTGCAAGTAGGTATTAAGGAGTTCAATATGCATTGCTTAACCTTATCTTGCCTCTTTTCCTGTGCTAGCTGTCCACTCATGTGTTCCTATTAACTTTGTTTCCGCACATTTCTTAAGCTGTTCCATATACTGTTGACAGGTTTATGGCTGAAGTTATGAGCGTTGTATGTGTGTTGTATGTCTCTTCAAGACCCCTTATCCAAAGCTGCTAAAGGTTTAAGTGGAGGAATCAACAAATCATTACACCCTGCCAGACACACACTAGTGTTTCCCACAACTGCTTTTTTTTAAAACTAAGAGGCATGGGATTTTGTTACCATTGATAGTATTATCAATTGTGTTACCATAACTCAGTGAGAAACATCTATACTTCTGTTTTAAGCAACTGAAGCTAGACTAGGACACTTACGGAAACAAATATTACCTATACCTACTCAAACATTTTAGCAACACTATTATTTTTTGCTTTACAATTGCATAATTGCAAAAGAAATTTCATACATTTTTTGCTGCAACACATTTTCAGTCCGAGTTTATACTAAATTTGGCATTTGTCCCTAGGCTGAATATTTGGCCTGTGCAATTTTTTCATTAGTCATTGTAAGTCAGATCAAAAGAGTTACATTTGTACTTACAATGCGATATCCGACACATGGGCGTGGCCCGCGCCAAAAAGTTAAGAATCGAAACTTAACCAATACTTTCTCATTTGAATTTTGTAAACCTCAGAAGCCTCTCAAAGTCATTTTAATTTTCAGTGCAAGCAAGCAAAGCAAAGCCAAAAAGGCTGCCATTCCTCTTTAAATTAATGTCCTCTCACCATTAGGAGAGGGAAGCAGCAGGGAAAAAGCAGAGTTTGCTGGTAAAGAAACTGAGAACACATAGAATTCTGGGAAATATAGTTTGGGAAGGTGAGGAGCCCTAGAAAATTCAAAGGGTCCTGCCCTAAACTACATTTCCCAGAATTCTGCTCACCACCAGAAAGCCCCAATCAGGATAGGAGAGAGATTTATCCCTCCATAGCAGCAACCAGCCAGAGTTCCAATAAATTGTTGAATCTGCAAAGAGGAGGACTGACTGATACTTCTAGTAAGTAAATCTCTATGATGGGCTGGGAAAAAAATCCCTAAATGGAAGTTCTATTGGTTAATATGAAAGACATTCAATGACATAGCTGTTGTGGCTTTTTAAAAAAAGGTTTTGTCAATTTTTTTAAAAAAAATCTCTAAAATCAGTAGATGGATGAATATTTCTGAAAGTTGGGGGGAAGGATCCCCTGTTAACTTGTGCCATTGCATAGAAAATTCAAGGAGATAGCTCTTGCACTTTTGTTTTAAAAAAATTGTTTATAAAAATTTGGATAATTCCCCCAAAATCTGTGGAAAAGTGAAACATTCTGAAACTTGATGGGATAACAGTGGTAAATGTGTTTTACACTTGTAGCATATTTCATGCCAATAGCTCTAACAATGAAGGAGAAAGGTGCCTATGAAGTTTCCCCACTTGTGCAATTACTATAACAAAAAATAATACAATTTCGTTACTTTCATTATAGTAACAAAAATTGATTGCATAGCCCTACTGAACATAATCTATATACAGTGATACAAATAGCAATTTGTGCTCCCAAACACTATCATCGAAAGGGGTAAGAGCAGATGTCAGGACAATGTTCTTGCCAAACAGTGATAGTGTCTTAAGATTGTATTTCCTAAACAAGGATAAAATATCCTGATAGAATAGCTAGGTCATTATCATTAGTCGTTTCCCCCCAATAAATAACAATTCTGCCTCTCCCTCTCTCACACACATACACATACATATACACATACAAAAATAATTTTGATTTTGAAAGCAACCAATAACATTCCACAAGACCATTTTAGAATGCGCTATATTTTAGTATCAACATTTATTTTTGCCCTGTAAGCAACTGTCTATATGATGTTATTTTCCATAACTGCTAATTAAACAGTCATTTTTTTAAATATCTTTTTTCATGGTCTCATGCACAGCCTATCATTTCCTATTAAGACAGCATTACATTTTGTCATGGCTGTACTCACAAAGCCATCCATTGCCCATTTTTCCTCCTTCAGTTTGTTCAAGGCAGTTTGGGATGGTGCTTTAATGAAATATATATGGAGCATTAAACGTGCTTCTTGGCTTTTATACACTCCTGGAAAAAATAAAAGCAATTGATCTGTGCCACCTATAAGTATGAGTTTTTAAAAAAGAAAGAAAGAACACTTCACATCTACCTCAAACATCTCCCAGGAAATCTTATATGGGTGAAACTGATGGTCAGCAATTTATACCGTCTTCAGATATTTAATAGGCAACGAAAACATTTGAGTAATTATATATTAGGGTTGAAAATAATATCTGAGAATATCTGAAAAAATATTTCAAATAGATTTCTCAAGTGTCGGTAAACTCTGATGAGGCAAAGCCTGGACTCACAAGAATTTTTTCAGTTTGGGATATATTATGTACAAAAAGTGTCCTTTGCAACTTTAAAGACATATAAATCAAAACAATAAATAATGATAAGCATCATATCATTTATGGAACAGTTCCAGTGTTAATTACTTTACATCCTATTCAATGTCAACAAAGATCCCTGACACAGACCACTGTAATACATTTACATATGGAGCAAATACTATGGCGCATTTAGAAGCATACATGATTTGCATGCAAAAGATACTGTGTCAAACCCCAGGCATTTCCAGGTAGAGATTAAAAGGACAGCCAGATGTTCCAATGGTCTGACTAGGTATAAGATTATTTTTGTTGCTATAATGCTATCTACATCCTATGTAGTGCAAGTCATTTTTATTACATTTCCATCTCCCTTTGCTTAAGTAATCTAAGTGAAACATTGTTTAAGAAAGGGAATATATTTGAAGCATTTCAAATGTTTTTGGTGGACATGACACAGATAATGTTAACAGCTGTGCTAGCAGGCCCGTACATGTGTACATCTGCTTTTACATAGGTCTAAACAGGTAAGGGATATGGATGCACAAGCTCCTTTTTACCAAATCAAAATTTCTCAGAACTCTGTATGTATAGTGAAAAAAAACCTATTTAGGGCTCAGTGACAATGATAAAGACTTATATTTGAAATTTTACACACTGACAATGCAAAATCATTCTTTGCACTGTCCTTCAGAATATTTCTATATACGTATTGAGATATGGAAGCAGCATGTCCGAGAGTTCCTTGATATGGATTTGGGGGTATTTTGCATGGTCTTTCTCCACTGCATTCCTTCAATAACTCTGTATTTATGTACTGGTGGGTTTTTCCATATCATCAGAGGAACTATGGCAAGATGATGAAGACACCATTAAGTATGCAAGTTTGTAGGATTAAATCTTAAATCTACACTGCACTGTGATGATGCCTAATACTGTCCATGCCTAAACCTAATCAGCAAAGAGTTAGCACACAACCAGCTGCTGCCAGATGTCTCCTTTCATTGCCAAAGAATTGGTTGGCTGAGAGAAATATTAAAAGCTGAAGTCATACTGACAGGTTTTAGCAAAATGAATGGATTATCTTTCCTGATAAATTTCTACGATAATGTTTTCTGGCAAATTATGATAGAGCACCGTTCAAGACTCTAGCAACGATGGGTGAATGTAGATGGCTTCTCATTCAGATAATCTGCATTAATTATCTGCTTGGTCATTTTGCATATGTAGATGCTACCAGTGGAAAACAGGACAGCAAGATAGCAGTCATTGGTTCATAGCCTTTCACCTGTTGTAGATATTAAAATAAAAGGTGCTCTCTGTATATGCTTCAATCATAGCTTCATGTCAGTGACCTGAATCTAAGACCATTGTTGTTGCCACTGAGAGTGCTTTGGATAGGGACAATAGGGCAATCGTCTTCCCTGACATCTCTTTACATAGGTTCTCTGAATGAATGATGATGATTCATATCTTTAACCAATGGATTATATTAACTGTTTTTCTTGCACGATTTCTGTATTTATACATGCTTATAAAAAAGAAATTAGTTTACAATGTAATATTTTAACAAATATTACAATACTGGTATTTCTAACAGCATCAAAGTAATATATACTTTTAAAAGTCATATACAATACATTGATTCAAGTCAAGAATGACATAGTGAAAGCTTTTATCATTACAAAATGTCTTTCCCTTCAGAATACTGCAGGCATAATTTAGGCAAATTTATACAGTTTAGTATCTAACACTTTTTAATGTCACAATTTGTGGCATTACATCATGTTGAAGAACAGAATCATTTTAGAGTTTACATTGCTGAATGTACAAGTTCCTATTTTTTTCTTTCTGTGATACCACATAAGACTTATTTCTCATCTAGCATGAAGAAATTCTGAATATCGAGAAATAGGAACACATAAATGCAAGAAAACTCTACTGGATCAGACCAATGGGTCATATAACCAAATAGTTAAATGGGGACAATATAAAAAATGATGTTGTTTTGAATTGACCTCAACCAATTTTACTGAGTAACCCAACAGACTAGAATTATGAAAGAGAAGCATCTGAAGTTCAGTAGGAGAAAGCTTGCTGGACTTTCTTATCTACATATTATTGACACTTATAATTACAAATGTCATGCTGTTTTCTCCACTAGCAAGTCTGTTTCTTAGTCTCTAATACCAGGCCATACCTGAAAGTAGTAGCTCCATATTGCTATTAGTAAGTGTCGCATTTACTCTTCCTGATGTTGAATTAAAATTAGTAACTGTCAAAGTCATAGGCTGCTTTTTCCCCTTGTAATTGTAGGAGCCTTTCCATATGTAATTCTGGGCAAAAACATCATCAGGAACTGAGGAGAAAAAAGAAAATGTAAATGTATTCACCATATTTGAACTACTGTAACTCCATTAAAAGATAAACGAGATTCTCATTCCTTTTCCTTTACTTTTCTTATGATCTTCAGAAAACACTGTGTGTGCAATAAATGCATAGTTAGCCCTTCTTAAACTAGTTCCTTTGAAAGGAATGAGAATGGCTAACAAGTCTCAAGGCACATCTCTACTGCAGAATGAATGCAGTTAGACATCCCTTAACAACCATGGCTTAATTCTATGTAATCATGGGACCTGTAGTTTTACAAGGCCTTTAGCCTTCTCTGCCAAAGAGTGCTGATACCTTACCAGACTATTGACCCAGGATTCCATAGCACTGAGCCATGACAATTAAAGTGGTGTCAAACTGCTTTCATTCTGCAGTGTAGATAATTTCAATCATTTCAATGGATCTTTTTTGATAACATATTAGACTTGACACTGTATACTATGCATGCCAAATGCATAGTTATTGAGAAATCTTCTGCAAGCTGCCATGGCTGTTCTGAAAACTGTAAGAGATAGCATATGCCTATTTAAGGACCTCTTCACATGGGCTGTTTTTCAGTGGTGGGAACTTTTTTTTTTGCAGTTTTGCCATGGAGACCCGCGCCTCCCATCACACGCCAGAAAGTACTTCCAGGGCAGCTCCATGGCAAAACTGGCACAAAAACCCTATTGATACTGAAAAATTGTCAGCAGCACACAACAGGAAGATTCCCATCTTTCCATAGGAAAAGATGGGTTGAGCTGGCTTAAGGAGGCTTCCTCCGTGTGATGATGTAGTGGGGAAGCCAGGATGGTGTGGAGTGGGGGTGACAAATTCCCACACCCCCTGGGTGGGTGCCACTGAGATTGCTGAGATTCAAGGCGATACTCAGCTTTTCCGGCAGCACGGGTAAAGAAGTCCTAAAAGGTTATGTATAAAAAACAAGTCATAGTATTGTTTAAATATCTGAATGCAAACCAAACATGTAAACATAAATCTTGTGTATTTCTACTTCCACAGCAAAAACAAATTTTGATAATACTGTCCCTACGCTAAACATGAAAGTCAATCTCCCAAGGTCATACATGAAAGCACTGCTACTCCACCAGAGCCTTCCAAAAATAAGATGAGATATTGGATTGCATCATTACATTCAACAAAATATTTTGTACAGTAGCAAGGTTGTTGCCAAAATATGAGTCAATAGAGTAATGCAGCAGCTTAAAAAGCCAATGGGATTTTGGGCTGCATCAAAAGGAGTATAGTGTCTAAATTGAGGGAAGTTATCGTGTCTCTCTATTCTGCTTTGGTTAGATCTCACCTGCAATACTGTGTCCATTTCTGAGCACCACCATTTAAAAGAGATATTAACAAGCTGGAAAATCTCTAGAGGAGGGCAACTAAAATGATAAAAAGTCTGGAGACTATGCCCTATGAGGAGCACCTGAAAGAACTGGGTATATTTAGCCTGCAGAAGACACAGTTAAGAGGAGACATGATAGTCATGTATAAATATGTGAAATGATATCAAATGATATCGCCGCCCTGAGTCCCTCCGGGTGAGAAGGGCGGGATAGAAATATTTGAAATAAATAAATAAATAAATAAATAAATAAGGAAGAGGCACCAGGCTTATTTTCTGCTTTCCTGGAAACTAGGGTCCCTTCCACACAGCTGTATAAAATCCACATTGAACCCAATTATATGGCAGTGTGGACTCAGATAATCCAGTTCAAAGCAGATATTGTGGATTATATGTCTTGATATTCTGGGTTATATGGCTGTGTGTAAGGGCCCTAGGACTTGGAGCAATATGTTCAAATTACAGGAAATGTGATTCCACCCAAACATAAAGAAGAACTTCCTGACTGTAAGAGATGTTCAGCCGCAGAACTCTCTGCCTCAGAGTGTGGTGGAAGCTCCTTCCTTGAAGGCTTCCTTGATACTATGTAATACAAGGCAACAACAAATATTCTTTCCTTTCCTTACTTAGTTTATCCATACCTCACAACCTCTGAGGATGCCTGCCATAGATGTGGGCGAAACATCAGGAGAGAATACTTCTGGAACATGGCCACACAGCCCGAAAGACATACAACAACCCTGTGATCCCGGCCATGAAAGCCTTCGACAACACAACAACAAATAATTCGGGGTTTTTTTGTTACTTTAATTATTACCTATTGCATGGAAATATAACAACAATTTTGGCAGCATTTTTGCAGATTTCATGCCATTTTGTTATTAGGCTATCTTTTTTTATGTAACAGAATGACCACGCAGTCAATATCTAACCTTCCCTTTTTGGGTAAGGTTCTGGAGCACGTGGTGGCCTCACAACTCCAGAGGTTCCTGGATGAAACAGATTATCTAGATCCATCCCAGTGTGGGTTCAGGCCTGGCTATGGACCGAAATGGCATTGGTCACCTTGGTGGATGATCTACGTAGATAACTAGATAGAGGGCTTTTGTCCCTTCTGGTTCTATTAGACCTCTCAGCTGCTTTCGATACCATTGACCATGGTATCCTTCTGGACCGCCTCATGGGAATGGGACTTGGAGGCACTGTGACACAGTGGTTCCGGTCCTTCCTAGAGGGTCGGGTTCAGAAGGTGGTACTGGGGGACTTCTGCTCAACCCCATGGCGTCCCACAGGGCCCAATTTTGTCCCCCATGTTGTTTAACATCTACATGATATCGCTGGAAGAGATCATCCAGAGTATTGGAGTTTGGTGCCATCCGTACGCAGATGAAACCCAACTCTACTACTTGTTTCTACCTGATGCCAAGGATGCTGTCCTGATGCCTATTGGCTGTAATGGACTGGGTAAGGATGAACAAATTGAAGTTAATAATAATGCAGTAAAATTCAGTATGTCATGCTGTGTTTGCAATAAAGACCTTATCCCACCCTAAATTTCCCCTGTTTTCTGACAATCTTCTTACACTGACATAATGGAGTCACACAGAGGTCTTCCCATGATGCACAGCTGCTTCTGGGTGGCTGTGCATTGAAATCTCTCTCACCAGTGTGAGAAGACTGTCAGAGGAGAAGGAAAGCGCAAAAATGTTGTGGGATGGCTGGCCATCCCCGAAGATGAATCTTGCCATGGTAGGTCACATCCCCATTATTAAGGGCACTTTCCTCCACTTTTCCCCACTTCTCTCCTGCTCGTAGGATAAGGTCATGAGTTACATTTCAAACATAGTAACAAGCAAGCATCAGTGCATTATTTCAAAATGTTATAATGAGTAACAAGAATATAGATATATAGATATATATTTCAAGTTCCATAAATAATTATAAAAATACATGGAAAGTGTTTCAGGAGTAATTTTCCCATGAGACACTTAGAGCATTCAAATCTTATGAACATCCCATCATATATTTATAAGGCACAGAGCTTCCATTCAAAGAGTTCTTTTACATTTTCAAGCTGTAAGACTGACTAAACATTCTACAGAAATGTCAACACCCCTGTGGTCAACAAATTAAAAGAAAATGTTCAGCTGATCCTAAATTAAACTTAAAAGTGTTGTCCAAACAAACAGCAGAGCCTGCATTCATCTATCCATTTAGTAAAAATTAATCTAGAGAACTGGCCAGCTCAAAGTAAAATATATGAAGGGGTGAAACAAAAATAACTTTGTAGCTGTGAAATTTCCCCTAATTGGATTTTGAAGGGACATTTACTGAAGTAACCAAATATTCCTTTTTGCTCTTCTGAAAAAGGTGCTTGTGCATGAAAACATTAATTAGCAGCTATTGATGACCAACTATGAAATAATGAGACAAGACACAGAGAATTGGATTAAGAAAAGGCCATTTTATTTGACCTATAGCGTATTTAAGTGACTTGTGCCTGAAGATAAGCCAAAGAGTAGGAAGCAACATGAAGCCAGGTGTCAACCTGTGGCCATCTCCTCAGCCATCCGTTTGGTGAAACACCTGGCTTTGAGGGCAACCTAATGCTATGGGTTCCTCAATTTGTCTAATTATTTCTTGGAAGGTAAGCCAAGGCACTCCAACCAAAGTCCTAGGGCTTTATAAGAGACAGAAAACCCTCAGGTTGACCAAAAGGAACTAAAGAGGACATTCCAGAGACCCATCTATCACCAAAAGGGTGCCAAGATGCACACTAAATTCTTATATTATCTCTCTGTTCTCTACCAGTGACAATTTATTTACTGATACCACCCTTATCCAATCATCAAAGGCTCACTGATACAATTTGGGGTAAAACCTTCAGGAAAATGGGAGAAAATTCCAAGCTGGTCCTGAAGCAACCAGCAAGGTTCATAATGAACTAAAGATGGGAGGATGGGTCACAAGTCAAATGATGCAAATGAGGGAGTGGACTGGCTTTAAATAACCTATGGCCCTCTGTCCTTTTCATGTAACCTGACTTGGCCCCTGTGATGACTCATGGGCCATGTAGTTCCGTTCCTAGTACTATTGTGACAGATGAAGAGGACAACTTGGGTTTCCCACCGTTTCAGCCAGAATTGGAGCCCTTGCACCTGCAAGATGTTTGGCCACAAGAAGTCAGCCAAACAAGCCTTGAGCAGAAATCTCCCCCGTTTTCTCGCCGGGATAATTATAATCGAGATAGAGGCACTAGGGAGGCGAATCGCAGAAGCGCCAGAATTGCTGCCAGACAATTAGCTGATTAAGCCTGTTTCCCTTGGGAAATCTTAAGGAGTCATGCATCTGGACACAGTATGGGTTTCACTTCTTGTTCCCCAGGGAAAGTGTTCCTTGGCGGGAAAACAAGATCCTATATAGGTGTTTAACCGCAAGGGAATCCTTGCGGAGTCAATTCGTCAGCTTCGGGAGCGAGATCGTGTGTGGACTCGCTATTCCAGTTCCTTGTTTCCAGGACCTTGTTCTTGTTCCAGCCCTGCCTTGTTTCCCCGGACCTTGCCACGGACCTCGCCACGGACCCTGTTCTCGTCTCTTGCTTCTTGTTGCCTTGAATCAAGCCTTGTTTGCCAAGAATCTATTTTGCTCTCCAGCCTTGTTGTCAAGCTCCATTGGACTAAAGGACCTTGTCATTTCCCCACACTTTGCTTGGCAAAGTGTGTGTTTCGGTTATTGGATTATAACTTTGGACTCTAATATCTCACATTGGACATTGTTTTCCTGGACTATATTTGACCTTTCCTGAAAGGTCTACTTCTGAACTTTATTCTTCACTTGTTTTTATTGACTTTATATATTCCTTTAATAAAGATATTAGATAGATTCTGGTCTCTGTGCATGGTTATTGGTGCTCTGCAGCCTGGGTCCTGACAGCCCCAAGGATTAACTTAATTCTGGCCTCTGTTTACGGAGGCCATTAGTGCCCCCTCTCCACAGCGTTATGCACTGTGTAATCTTGGTACATAAATGGAGAACCCATACTGATAGCTTAATATTATAAATGTTACTTCTCATGTCAAAATAAACTAAAACCATGTGCAAAAAATATATACACATTTATGGAGGATCAGTGAAGGTAGTTAAGTCAATGTGGCTTCTTTGCCATTTGTTGTATAGTCCAGATAAGACCAGTGCCAGGAGAGTATATAGGATTCTGTATAAAACAAGTTAAATACTGTTTTTCATGCCAATAAAATCCAATCTATGAATATTTTCCCAAAAGCAAATTTTGTTGAATTCAGTGGGGCTTTAAACCTAGCAAAGTGTTCATAAGTATGCAAGCTTGAAGTATATAAAGTGTGTAAATTCTTCATGACAAATTAAAGGAGAGTTCTGAGCTTTATTCTTCAGGGTATATTCCATACAAATGAAACAAATGATTCAATGTCTTCTTTTAGTGCCTTATAGGCATTTCTCATATTTTTACGCTAGCCAAGGAGTCCTTTTGGAATAAATGAATGTTAATCATTATAAATGGAGGTGCAGATTGATGAGCTAAGCTCTAACACAAAGCAAAATCAATGGAAAAAGTTTTACTCATTTCAGTAACTCCGAAGTTAGATTCTTAAACCTGAATTGATGCCTACAAAATCATATTTAGATGCAAAGACAAAATTCTCAGGACTGTGATGTAATAAAAACTATGAGGAACAGGCCAATACATTACATATGCAATATATAGTTCAGGATAAATTGTGTATTAATGTTTTACCAAAATAATGTGTATTCTTGTTTTGGTATTATTATGTGTATATGTTATGTTATAGTTATACTACATATTATATATCATATCATATATTACATTATGTGTCTTATTGCTTTGGTAAAGCAATAATACACATTTTAGCCTGAACTATAAAAAAGAGATGTAGCACCTGGTTTTAAAGTATATATTTATATATTCTTTTGATCTGGTATCTAGAGTATCCAATGAAATGCAATTTCTTTGCTCAATCATACTCATTACACTCAAATGCCACATGAAAACAGCAAATAGCTACAGTTTTTTTTGCTGAAGCTGTGAATGTAGAAGACAGTACCTTTAGAGGAAGTAAATTAAATGCTACACAGATTAGAAAGTATTTGATGGCAATTTTATGCAGCTTCCATATTGTTGAAAGCAACAATAAAAAGCTTAGCAAGATTATTGAGATGATATTTCCAGAAATTTCAAATCAATTTTCCTTATATCCAGATGGTATTTGAATTTTATTACTGTATCAGGCCTCCTCAGGCTTTTGATAGGATCAAAGCACAGAAACAGGTGCCTGTGTGTTCTCATTCAAATAAACATTTAAGAAAGGAAATCTGTAAGCAAAATATAAATATAAATAAGTAAAAATATACATGCATACTTTGAAATGTTTGCACTTGGGGTAAAAATGTAAGTTCAATGACTGTTTAATAGATTATACTTTCTGAGTACATCAATTATCAACTTGGACAGTAATGACAGTAACAGCCGTAAACAAGACCAACAAGTTAACAATACTGTCATGGGCACACACATGGTACCACAATATGCCAACATTTTCATGGATAACCTAAAATAACATTTCCTTAACTCCTACATCCAGAAATCTCTCCTCTATCTGAGGTATATTAATGATATCTTCACAATTTGGATTCATGGAGAGGACTTACTCAAGGCATTCCACCAGAATTTAAGCTCCTTTAAGACCACCATCTTGCCCTGGAACTAATAACTAGAACAAATCCACGTTCTGGACACCATCATACAACTGTACCATGGACATCAGAGCACCACATTATCTTGCAAACCCACTGACCACCACACTTACATGTCTCCTGTTTTCACCCTGAAAGCACTACCAAATCCAGAGTTTACAGACAAACACCCTGATGCAATTGCATCTGCTCAGACCCACAAGACAGGGAAGCCAGACTCATAGAACTGCAAAAAGCATTCTTGAAGTTACAGTATGAAGATAGGAATAGAAATACACAAAACACAAAAACCAGTCACATAACACTTCAATCTTTCTGGGCATTTCATCAATGACTTTATAATAGCTGTCCTTTGCACACACACACATTCTCACTCACAGACAGAAACATCTACAAAGGAAGACTGGAAAGAGAAACAATAGAATTAGACTACATTCATAAGCTTCAGTGCATTGACAGTACATTGAACAAGGGCAATGGTTTTCTGAAACACTACATGTATAACAACATTAATTAACACCCCAGCCACATCACATCTCCATTCTGGCTCCCCAGCACCATGCCATTATATTCAAATAACTCTCCCATCATTCATTTGGTTATCTACTAACTTTGACTTAAGTTACATCTTTCCGCTTGCATTTGTTCTCCATCAACCAATGTTAAAACTGAACTTCTCACTTCATTAACATACCCACATGTTTTGCTTTTATATGATCATTCATACATACGGTCACAGCCCATAAAGGTATGGGCACTTCACTCAATGCAACAAAGGAAGCAGACTTATGTGCATCTCTATTGTAGAATGGATGTGTACAGATGTACAGATGTGTGAGGTGACAGGAATGGAATCCTTTCTGATCCCACCACACACAGTTACCACCAATTATAAAAATGTCTTGATGATGATTTTAACTATATTATTCTATGTTTTAACTATCTTCTTCGCTGCCACCAATGGAGGAGATGTCAGGCAGATGGCACTTATTCTTTTTATGCTTTCTTTGTTTATTTTACTTCAGATGGTGATGTTGCTTAACTTAGTATATGATTGTGACAGAGACTTAGATGGAATAAAAATCAAAACAAGTTTATTGCATGTACAGAGTTAAGCTCTGGTTTGGTTTCTATAGCTTTTTAAAGGCACTTAGATTAATGGTTACAAACAGATGTGAGGTGTTCCAACTTTCAAAATACTTCTTTCTCCAAAACTAAACTAGAACCTGATCCTCTTGGATCCACTGGGATTAACTTCCCCTAATCCACAGCCTCTATAAATAACCCTAAACAAGTCACCTAACTTGCTTAGTCTGGCCTAATAGAGGTCTGCCTCCCTGGTTTCCTTAACCTGAAACCAGTCTTTTCCCTATGACTAAAAATCACAGACTGAGATTTAAACTCCCCTGGTTTCCTTTTCAATGGCTGTTGGCTCCGCCCCCGTTGTCACAGCAACCTATCTTCTAATGCTGAGCTGGTTACCTTCTGGCACTATCAGCTCCAATACTTACCATTTTAAATTAACCAAACCTGACTGTTTAAACAAAATCAAATTAAACATGTCATCTATAAACAAAATAAAATCATACACTTCTTTACAGGATGCAGCTAGACACCCCTCTAATAGCCATGGCTCAGTGCTATGGAATAATGAGGATTGTAGTGGTGATTCTCTTCTTTGGCAGAGAAGCCTCAAGACCTGGTAAGGCTACAACTCCCATGACTGCACCCTCAGTAGCTCAAGTCTATAAAACATTGTGCAACCAAGGTATTTATCTCAGTTACTCTTTTGAGATGCTGTAAGATCCCTTGGCATACTGATATTCCAAATTAACACAGCTGTGTATTTGAATTTTAAGTCTTTCTTGGAAATGTTAAAATGAGCTTGGTCCCACCAATGTGATTTACATGCTTATTTAGAAATAAGATCCACTATACTCTCAACATGTAAGTATGGACCAGATTTCACATAGGATAACTACGAATTTAGAATTTTGCCAACAACACTTGTTGATCTGATTTGTGCCTGTCAAAGTAAAGTGCAGTCACCCAACTGAACACAATTTTTGGAGAAGATCCATACAGAATTGCAGTTATCCTGGGAAAATGCATTCAAAACTCATGAGCACTAAGGACCCCAAAACTGAGATGATTTTGCATTATACTTGCACAATTTAATTTATATAATGATATAAAAATAATGGTATTGTGTTTAACAATATCAGATTTTTGATGAAAGAAACTGGAAAGCCACTAGTTGGCTCCCTCTCTTCAGGAAACAACTGAAGACTTGGATGTTTCGGCAGGCCTTCGGAGGTACAGTCATTAATTAATCAGCCCCAGAGGGTTTTTAATAATCTATCCTGTATTTATTATGGTCTTACCATTTATGTGTTTTAAATGCATTTTTTATCTTGTATTGTTGTTTTAATTGATATATTGTATAATTGTTTTATCTTTTTTTATATTGTGATTTGTATTATGTTGCTTATTTTTGTCCTTATGTTGTTTGGGCCTCTGCCCCATGTAAGCCACCCCGAGTCCCCGCGGGGAGATGATGGTGATGATGATGATGATGATGATGATGATTATTATGACTCCTGTTCCTATCTCTGATTGAAGTTATGACACAGAAAATGTTACCTATGTCAGAAAGACTCCAAAAGACTGTTTTCCAAAATGCCTGAGGCTTATAATGCAAAGCCAATTCTGTTTTCAGTAAGTGTATTTATTATAAACACTTCACATGTCAGTCTATATATTTTAAATATGAGGAAAAACATACAGGTTATACTCAGATCTCTAATCATGCCTACCAACTTATGTCAGGTAAAAGTAGTACTTTATTTTGTTCCTTTCCTTTCTTATTCCAAATGGAAGATGACAAAAAACATCCACCAGCAGCCGTTAGTCAAAGAGACCAAATCCCATATCTTTGTCCAACTCTTCTGATTCTTCCTTGGCTTCCACTTTAGCCGGGGCAGCTGCGACTGGGTCAGCCGTCTCCACTGCAACCGGGGCAGCAGCCACAAAAGCTGATGGGTCAGCCAGGAAGGCCTTCACCTTTTCAGCCAATGGGAAAGAGTAGTCGGTTTCCACAGCCACAGCCAGGACCCGTTTGTACCCATTAATGATGGAATGGGGCACAGAGGCAACGGCTGGGTAGCCAATTTGCAAGCAGATGCTGGCAACGTTGCGGACACCCTCCAGGAAACTCCCTCACAGGGTCTCCTCGGTGATGTCCAGAACTTTAGAGTTATAAATGCTGCCGTTATCAAACACCTGCTGGATGATGAGCTCAAAGGAGAAGGGGGAGATGTTCAGCATGTTCAGCAAGGTGGGTTCGCTGGCACCCACTTTGTCTCCAGTCTTGATCAACTGCACATCAATCAGGATTTCAATGGTACCTCTGGAAATCTTTGTGGTAATGTCCAAAGCCTGGAAAAAGGAGGTCTTTTCAGGGCCCAGGTCGGTGTTTTGGGCTGGCACAGTCACATCGCAGGGGGCAATGACACTTACACGAGCAGTAGCTGGCACTTTGTTAGCCAACAGCATGTCTCAAATTTCAGTCAGATTGTCCTTGGTCAACACAAAGCCCATGTTGAAATGGACATGAGACAAAAGTTTCTCCAGAGCAGGGTTGTTCTCCAGATGCCCACGGATGACCTTGCGCAACATGGTGTTCTTCCCCATGAGGACCACAGCTTTCCCGTGCAGGAACATGCAGATCTGCTGCATCTGCTTGGATCCATGTTGTCTGCTCCCACACAATGAAGCATTTTGGATAATCATCCAAGAGTTGGATGATCTTGAGGAAATAGTTGGATTTCCACGTGGCTCGGTCTTCCCTGGGCATCGTGGTGACCCAAGGATCACACAACGCCGGCGGTTTAAAGACTGTGGTGCCTCCTTACGAAGTCTCCATGGAACAAAAGGCATCAACTTATGTCCATCCACATCAATCAAACATTTCAATGTGGATTCAAATTTACATCCTGATACAGACTGGCACCTACACATACAAGCTCGCAAGAGCACACAAATCTCTTTTGCTGGATTAAGAGTGAACCTTTTTATCAATCATATTTATCAATTCCCCACAAATGCTGCTCTTCTTCAAACATTTCTTTGCACTTGAAACTTTATAAAAGATTAAAACATAACTTTATAAAGCTTCAAAACAGCTTTATAATTTATATACAACATATGTTTGTTTCATTTAGGTTTAACTATATCAGGAAGCCATATGTCATGGCATAGAAATGCACAAAAATACATATGGATAATTTCTGAAACAAAGGAATAAAATTAATTTCTTAAGTGCATTCAACACTGCTTGTATTTGCAAACAGATACTATAAGATTAATTTGACAACAGCAGATAATGACATTTAAAAAAAACACAAATAGGCTCATTTGAATATGGGCTTGAAAAGAATCAGTAAGATTAATGTATATTATTTCTAAATAGCACTGTAATTCTGAGGCCCATGCAGACAATCCATGCAGAGTGTAGATTAGGTGATCCACCAGAATAGCTTAACAAAAGTCCTGTAAATCTGGATAGTTACCATACGCATTGAGGACATGCACAAAACTATTTCCACACTATACAGCTCTTTTTCAACCAAGAATGCCTTATATTCTCTTTTTGTGCTCACTCTGTAATGATTAAATAAAGTGAGACTTACTTCTGAGTAGAATGCACTGCAAATATTTTAATAAATAAACTGCCATACACTCACCATTAAGTTTAGGACTTGGTGTTCCCAAAGCTGGCCTCGGGTCTTTCACCAATATTTTGGAACCAGCTGTTGAGATAAGTAATAAAACTTAAGGTCATATATAAGTATAGCTATATATTGTATTACTATTTCACTAAAATCCACAAAATATTTGGAATTATATATATATTGTAGCCAATTATAGAAGTGGAGTAAATCTTGAACACCTTGATAAGAACTTATTTTATAATTTAATCATAATTTTATCCCCTGTCTATTATCTGAACATATTACTTAGACAAACAAAACTTGCCAATTTAGAGCTCCCATGTTACCATCCAGAAACATGTCTTTGTAATGTAATCTTGTGAGAACTGTGGAGCACCTGAATAAACTGATTAGGAAATATCAAAGTGTTCAGAACTTCTGTTAATGTCACTGGTTCTATTATTCTACAAGTCAAAATCACACTATTTCCTATATACTGGGATATATACATTTCAGGAATGAAATGAAGCTATGACATCAAAAAGAAGTTCATGTATTGAAGCCAGAGCAACTTTACAGCTGCCACATGTATCCTTATTATTGTGGTTTCCTTTGAAACTTGAAGCATGAGATGAAAGCACCATAATTTTTCTTTTTAAAATCACCAAAGAAGTCATTTTTTCTGTTTTCATGAGCAACAAGAGTGACAGGAAGACACGCTGCTTTCTCTCCTAATAATGTTTCTATCTGAAAGTAAATGCTTTCTTCAGATTTCTGGATCTGTCAATCAGCACATGAAAAGAAAAGCTCAAAGATCTGCTGGTTTGTTCTAGACAGAGCATAGATTTTTAAAAGTTCCACTTCTTCATATCGTTGAAGACATGTGTATTTTACTCTTTGCTTTCCAGTTAATTTGTTTTACTTCAACCTGTATTTTTGACAACTGGAAAATAGCAATGTATGAAAAACAAATTTTAATCATTCTTGTTCAATTGGATAGAAAATACTTTATGTGTAGCATTTGTGTAATTAACAGGGTTATCGAATACTACATGCCACCATGTAATAATTGCGCCTCAATTTTTGGGGTGGCATTATTTATATTTTTGTGTTCTTCACATAACAGTCATACCCTTCATTCACTCACCCGTGCTCCCTCCCCTTTGTAGCTATGGGGCTTCACTCAGCTGGCAGCCGAATTAAGCCCCCTAGCTGGAGAGAAGTTGTGTGTGCAGGTGAGTGAACGACACTTCATTCCCCTGCACATCCATCCCTTTGAAAGGGAAAAAGCCCCCCCCACACACACACAAAAGGATAAAAACTTAGTACTGTGTGATGAAATATTGTAGTTAAAAAGGTTTCTGTCAATGCCTTGGACTTAAAATCCTTTTGTTAGTCCTAAATAAAGTTGCTCATTTAAATCTACGGAATTTACTTGTGTAAAGACTTAAATTTCAACAGTTTATTTCAATGGGTTTACTCTAGTTAGAACATAAAATTCAACTCCTTGTCATTCATTTCACAATTATCATTCTGTTTTCCCTGCTTCTTATAAAACTATGATTTTGGCAATTGCCTACACTGAGTATCAATAAATAATGTGGCAAAATCACTCTCTATGTTCATTTATTGGGCGGTAGAGGTGGAATGATACAATGACTAGCTACATTGTGCTAGAAGAGTAAATAAAGACAAAGGTATGGGGCACCATATCTTCTATAAATCTACTTCTGCTCCAGAGAGGCAATTAAATGATGTGAGGAATTACCTTGACACACAGGAACTTTTCCTGTCCATGCGCCATCAGATCTACAGACTCTATGTTCTGATCCTCCTGCTAGGAAAAATCCTGGTTGGCAGGTGTATATGAGGGTATAACCAAGAGAGGGGAGATCCATTCCGGCAACGTTTGTGTGAGCTGGAGATTCTGGCTGTTTACAACTGTGAGCTAAAAAGAAAGATATAATTTACTTTATATGTGACAAAATATATAGAACTAGCATATTAATGTGATCACCACCCAAGTCACAGATGGAAAGTTGTGAGGGTCCATAATAAAAACGGTAAGTCCAATCTAATTCACAAACCCAATCCTTAACTTTCACCAACAGAGCCAAATTGAATTCTCTCACCTTTCTAAAACAATATCTAGATGTCTGGTACCAGAGTGAAGAAAAGAAATGGACAGAATGGGTTTAATCATGGAAATCTAACAAACCAGGCAAAGGTGAACTTGAAAGAATTGCCTGTCTCTGAGGGTATTGTCATCTTCTATCTCCTTTTTCTTTTTATGACCATAACCTCAAAAAAATAAAATAAAAGAACGTTGGTAAAAGACAACCTCTTTATTTTTGAGACACTCTGCAAAGGATGAGTGGTGTAGCACAAAGCTACCCACTTATATCTGGTAAACAGAAGGGAGCCCTCTTCTTCTTACCATGACCATAATATACTTTCTCTTGTCCCTCTACAATTATTAGGAGAGATTGAATCATGGCTTTCCCAATGACTGTGAAATATCTGTCCCAATTCCATGCCGTGTGCCTAACTGGGAACATATATATTTTCCACAGATTTGATAGATATATAAAATAAAATGTGTAAAATATCAACAGAAGCTACTGGTGAAACTCCCAGTGATATTAAGTGTTATGAATCTATCTTTGTCTCCTTCTACTATTTTCCCATAACTTACGTATGCATTCTGGCTGAATCCCACTCCATGTAAGGTCAGGAAGGCAGGTTCGAGTTGTAGAACCTTGAAGTAGGTATCCTTTTCTGCAGTGAAACTGTACAATATTTCCTACCTATTGAAACATGAAGAGTACTTTGATTTGTTAAAGGGCAAATAAAAAAATATCAACAAAGACAAAATAGAAGTTTTTTCAATCCACTTCAATAATAGATTTCAAATCAGTTATTTTGTATTTTCTTTAAAAGTCCATTTTATCACCAGTTATGTGAACAGCAAACATATTGCAAAATATGAAAAATTCTCAGTTAAGAAATCTTAAACATAAAGAATGTGTTTCTGCTAAAAAACAAAAAAACAAAAACCCGCAATTCTTATCAACCATTCAAAAATCATTTACTGCTTATGTCTGGTCTTGATCACGTCTATTATGATCACTAGATATGAATGCAAACCTTGCTTTCCCATTTTCCTGACTGCACCCAATACCAGAGCCTTTGTGAAGTAGCTGCTATTTAATACTGCAATCACAAAGCGAAGCTTCAGATGATAACTTAAATTCAAGTGCCAATATTCTTATTATATGGTTGCTTCCCCTTAGATATATTTTTGGCCTTGAATACACCAGTTGCGAGAAAATTAAAAGTGAAATGGACCCATGTATGTCATTTTATTAAATATGTTATTAAATATTTGCTATCACTTGGCAAATCCAACAATTGCATGGATTAACATGGCCCTTTGAAATCTTCATCAAACTCATGTTTTTTCTAGAAATGCCTCAGAAAAACCATTAGGGGTTGTTCAGCAAAATGCAGAAACAAAGAGGAAGATGTGATAGGGCAAAGTCATGGAATCTAGGTATGAATGTCACTACCATGAAGTAGTGCGCATTGGAACAGAGTGGGCCTCAATCTCCCCATGCTGCTGCTGGTGACCTCCCTCTGCTACTATCATCTGTTCTCTACATGTGCCTTTCACCTTGTCTCATGCACAGGGGAATCAGAAAGAAATGATGGAGCACCCCCATTCCACAACAATGGGGAAGGGTGGGTAGGAGAATAGTTATTGTTGTAGCTAAAGCTGTGCCACAGGAGAGAACCTCTTCTATGCATCGTGAATTCCTAGAATTCCTATTCCTGAAGATTGCTGGTCATGGAATACTGGCCCTCATATGAAAGAGTAGATAAAACCACTATAATGTGGATGTTTTTCTTCTCTTTAGACTCTGCCATCCAAATCTTTCCTTCTTGTCTTTTGTATCGAGTATCCTTGCTTTTAAATGAGCATTATTTGAATCCCTAGGGCCCCAAAGAGAACTGTGTTTTTCTTTTCTTTTTCCTAGTACCAACTGATGAGGAAAAAACAGGAAGAGATGTAAACAGTGTAAGAGAGCTTGTTCTTTCTGTTTTGCTCTCTAGGCACTTAAGACTTTATTCTCCCCTTTTGTCTCATTTACAAGTCCCTGGAATCACCATCATACTAAAAAGCTTTCTTTCTATTTTTCTTTTTTTCCTAGCAATTAGAATGTATCTTCCTCTTGTGGAGATTTCCTCTGATATCAGGCATTTCTGGTTCTTTCTATAGTACACAGTGAATAGGGATTTGGTACATAGGTTTGGATGGATATCAGAAAAGTTCTACCTTATTTAAATCTAGCACAAAAATTCCTGATGTCCAAGACCACGTAAAAAGTAACTATTGTTATTAACTGCCAGTATGATGATATGCATATCTTCTCAATGTACGTCCAATAGATACTCACTGTGGTTTGAGGGAAAAAAAGACTGGCCCCCACCCTGCCAGCATGCTTCTGACAGCATGCAAAGGTATTTATAATCAGGAAAATGAATGGTTGTTAAAAAGGTAACTTGTTTCCCAAAGAAATGACTTTTAACATATGATTATTGTATATTTGTCCCCATGTTCCTGGGTTCATTTTACTTATGTTTCAATATCTGTTTTATTGTGTTTTCATATAATATTTTTGTCATTTCATCTTTAATTTTTAATTAGCATTACATGCAACAGAGTACATCATCTGTTGTGGCTGATGATGATGATGATGATGATGATGATGATGATGATGATGATTATTTATACCCCGCCTTCTCTCCCCAAAGGGACTTGGGGCGGCTTACAACTAGCAATAATATAAAAATATAAGCAATACATGATAAACAACAACAAAAATAAACAATTACCATTTAGTACAGTTTAAAATACCATAAGTATTAATAAAGTACAATTTAAAAGCTATTGTCGAGACTGTTGTCAAGGTATGTTGCATGGAACATTTGCAATTACAGCAATTGTGCTAAAATTGAAATTTCCTCAAGCCCTTCTCCCTTCCATTTTCCATATAAGTTTTGTTTATACAGGAAAAAAAAACTTGGACAAAATCTTTCTCAAGATCTCGACTGCATTGATACTGATTACAATTTTGTGTTTGTGTATTTGTGCAAAGAATAAGGTCTGCTAGCAACTCCAAACAAACATACCACCTCATGTAAATGAATGTTTAATCAGCTCAGTGAATAAAGGATGTCTTTGTTACCATCTAAATTCTGTTTTGTTGACGGTTATGGTGGAGGAAATTAACACACTGCCTTTATATATATATTTTGCCTCTGATCCAACTGTTTACACTATTGTTACTGTTTTGTTTGTTTTATCGGGCCTGGCCCCATGTAAGCCGCCCCAAGTCCCTTCGGGGAGATGGGGCGGGGTATCAAAATAAAGTTATAATTATTATTACACTATCACCTCCCTCATGTGTATATAAACCTGCCAGCAATACCTCATTAATAATGCAAAAACGTTCATAAAATATTTGAAGAATGGTCTAAAAACCTGTTGGTCAAGTGTTGGAAAGTCCTGATAATGAGATTCCTGGACTGCCGTGAATCTCTGCAGTTCAAGATACATTTTATACAATTTTTCAAATAGGAGTTTCTGTAAAAAACCAGTATCTTTCACACAGGAAATATTATATTTTTGTACATAAAATAAGAGTTCAGTACAAAAAGTGCTGCTTTTTTTTTTTTTTTGGCAAAACCCACTACTACCAAATCTGAATTTTATACAGAACACATCCAAAATTGTGCATAGTCTTAGGACCCCATCACATTAATGCTGGGTTTTGCCACACTTCGTGATTTATCAGGTGGGGCCCAATGGGGAGGTATGGGGAACCTGGCATCCTGCATCCCGCATTGCCCGTCTTCCCCCTCACCTCATGCCATGGGGGGAAGTGCTGCAACCCAGCTTCCCCCATTGTTTTCAATGCAACATGGGAAGCTTGTGTTGCCGCCACTGCCTCTTACTCCGATTTCACCCCTCTTTAGGCTCCGAGCCTACATGTGATGGGAGTCAGAAGACTACGTGCCTTAAGAGGGATGAAATCAGCTTAGGAGAACAAATTTTGCGTATCTGATGATGTGGTTGGAAAACTGCCCTAGTGGGAAGAAAAATACTAATCTTGAAGATGAAATTATATCTCTACATTTCATTCATTCGATGTAGTGGACACAGTGTCCACAAAAATGTATAATATTATTGATATTTAGGATGCTACATGATTCTTTGGGGTTTTTTGCTTCAAGAAACTGTGACCAATACCTCTGCAGAAATCTATTGACCAAAATTCCTATGCTTTTGCATGCATAGGAGTGCCTCTCTGCAAATGGAGCCCATCACAAACTAGCAAGGTTATGCAACCAGTATGGATATCATGTTCAGTGTGGTGGGGCTAAGCTCAGTGATTGCTGCTACCTTCCACAATGCATTTAGAACAGAATGGCTGGATATGATTATAGCTGAAATGCAATTTTTAGGAGTAGCATGCTAGAATAGAACACCTTCATTTCTTTCATTTTTTAAAAAATTCTAGTACTACACTTTTCTTTAGATAAACAAACTCATCTTCCTGTGACATAAGTTTTGTGCTTATGTGTTAAATTCACAGAAAAGGATGGGTTTCAACACTGTTCCTTATCATAATAATGAGTTTCATACAAAGTGTGATAAAGCTGACCTGAGAGCAAATACAAAGAAAGTTACAAGTGTAATGAATATTTTTTTTTCTAAATTCAGATTGTGTCTTGGAACCCTTCAGATTTAATATAAAAGATGTTGCTGCATTTATACACAATCATATATGCATACACAATAAATTGGAGAAAAGAACAGAGCTTAAAATCTGCCTTGCATATATGAAATATTGTTTTAAATAAATCTAGTTATTTCGACTCAGTATTATGTTGTCCTATAATGGCTTATGGTCAGAGTGCTATAAACAATTTCCTATGTTACCAGCAATATCCCTGCAAAGATATTTCAAGCTCACAGTTCATTTCGGGGAAGCAATTTGTTTTTGAAGCTTGCAGATGAAGTTGGTAAAAAACTGACATCCAAATATATATTGTCTCTGTAAAATCTGTGTAGCTGTGTAAAAGGAAAGATCTATAATATTGCTGGACAGGATAGCATAAACATCAAATCCAAAATATAATGGACTGTATTATATTACAGATTTTATTTACATGCAACATATAGAAATGAATTCAGGGCTAACATGGCCTGAATTGGAATGAATATCAACCATCTACATTGATATCTACAGAAAACCACAAGAATAAAAATCAAGCCCAGAGACCAATCAGTTATATGTAGAATTTTTCCCAGATTTGTAAAATGAAACTACAATGACAAGATTAATATTCATGGCTTCTAAATCCCCTTCTTTCCCTCTGTTTCCCCAGCTAACACAAAGTATAACAGAACAAAATAAGCATACTTTTTCAAATGGTCTCATGTTATACAGGGGCAAAAAGAAGCAGATATTAGCATCTTTTGCCATGTAAGTTAAAAACAGCTCAAGAAGTATTTTTCAGATAGGACATATATACTACAAGGGAGTCAGAAGAAATAAATTGTAAAGTTCTGTGCCACAATTTTGCATTTGTATTTCCTAAATGGGAAAATGTGTATCACAGGGCTTGATATTATGAGTAGTAGTGACCAGATATTCCTGCCCTTTCAGACAACAGGTTGCTTATAATAGTATAAGCCTGCTTGTTTTCTATTGGATGCTACTGCTTAGGAAATAAAAGGTGATTCTTCTGTAGGTTTTTGAACAGGAAAACAAGTAGAACCTACAATAAGAAAGTCTTCCCTTATTGTTTAGCATCTTCAAGTCCCTAAAAAAAGAGTACAAGGAAATTGCAGGGCCATTGTGTAGAATATATGGCAAAATGCTTACAAGGTATAGAGAAAAGGAAAAACTACTCAACACTTTCTTTGCCTTCTCTTCTCCCTAAAGGAAAATAGTGCTCAGCTTGGGGGTAATGGAGCAGATGATTCAGTAAGGGGAAAGATAGCACAGAATAAGAAATAGTACAGGAATACCTGGCTACTCTAAATGAATCCAAGTCTCCATGGACAGATGAACTACATCCAAGTATATTAAAATAACTGGCAGAAGTAATATCAGAACCACTGGAAATAATATTTGAAAATATCTGGAGAACAGAAGAAGTCCCATTAGGCTCAATGGGGGTAAATGTCATTCCTCTCTTCAGAAAGGTAAGGAAAAAAAGACATCAAGAATTAACACCTAGTCAGTTGACATCAATACCAAGGAATTTTTTTTAGATTAGATCATTAAACAGTTTGTAAGTACTATGAAAGAAATGCCATGTTCACTAAAATTTAATGTGGATTTTTGAAATATAATGCATGACAGATTAATCTTATGTCTACCCCCTCCCTCATCTTTTTTGATAGAGTTACAGGCTTGGTAGATGAAGGAAATGCTGTGGGTGTAGCATATCTTGATTTTAGCGCAAACTT
Source organism: Anolis carolinensis (assembly GCF_035594765.1). Classification (NCBI taxonomy): domain Eukaryota; kingdom Metazoa; phylum Chordata; class Lepidosauria; order Squamata; family Anolidae; genus Anolis; species Anolis carolinensis. The sequence continues at coordinate 22,432,031 of NC_085844.1, read as the reverse complement.
TCAAAAGGTTTCCCAAGATATTGTATATTTCTCCTTGCTGGCATTGAATGTTTGCCCCGGGGAGATAGAGCAATCTACAAATAAAGTTTTTATTATTATTATTATTATTATTATTATTATTATTATTATTATTATTATTATATTCTTGCAAACAGGCTAGTAAGTTGTGAACTAGACAATGCTACTGATAGGTGGAATTGTGATTATTTGATTTATTACAAGGGTGCTAACTATCAGTTTCTTCTCAACCTGGAGCAAAATTACTGCTGGGATGCCACAGGGTTAAGTCCTGGGTCAATAGTATTCAACGTCTTTGTAAATGATATGGATAATGGAATAGAGAACAGCTGTATCAAAATTACCAATAGCACCAAATAGAAGGGGAAGCTAATACTCCAGAGGAAGGGTTAGAATTTAAAATGACCTTAAAAGGTTAAAAAGCTGGGCTAAAACTAGCAAACTGAATTTCAATAAGGAGAAATGTAAGGTTCTGTAGGCACATACAGGATATGTAGCACCAGTATTTGTGGAAGTGATTTAGAGAGTTGAAGGACTTTATCACACCAACTAGAAATCTTGTAGCAATCATGTTGTTTACACTATTTGAAAACACATACTTTATTTCACACACATGCTATCACTACACAAAGTTGCATTTCTGTTCATTTTGAATCCTGCAAGAAGTATTCCACACAGCTCCGCTAGACTCCCCCCCCCCCACCTTGGTGTTTATTCAGCCCTGTGCATTCAGTGCAGTATTGAGTGAATGCAACCAAAATTGCTAAGGAAATAGTGCTACAACTACAGTGATGTTGGTGCCATTAATGGTGTTTCCCATGTTAATGAAAATACACAATCTAAGAACAAGAAGGACGCAATGCAACAAAGGGTACAATGTGATGTCATGTGGTAACATGCAACTAACTATTATAGGATCATAACTGCACCTTAATATCTATGTCATGTGAAAACTTCCTTAGTAGACCACAAACTGGACATGATTCAACATTTTGATGCAGCAGCTAAAAAAGCAATCAACAGAAGTGTAGCATTTCGATCGAAGGAAATAATACTACCACTCTATTCTGCTTTGGTCAAATCTCACCTGTAAATTGTGTTTAGTTTTGTGCACCAGCATTCAAGAAGAATGTTGATAAACTGTAATGTGTCCAAAAAAGGAGACCAAAATGGTAAAAGGTCTGAAAGCTAAGTCCTATTAGGAGAGGCTTGGGGAGCTTGATATGCTTAGCTTTGATAAGAGAAGGGTGAGAGGAGACGATAACCATGTTTAAATATTTGAAAGGCTTTCACATTAAAGATAGAGCAAGCTTGTTTTCTGTTACTCCAGAGCAGGGGTCCCCAAACTAAGGCCCGGGGGCCGGATGCAGCCCTCCAAGGTCATTTACCTGGTCCCTGCTCTCAGTTTTAGACTTAGGCTCGCCCAAAGTCTGAAATGACTTGAAGGCACACAACAACAACCACAATCCTACTTAACTTGACTATCTCATTGGCCAGAAGCAGGCCCACACTTCCAATTGAAATCCTGATAGATTTACTGTATGTTGGTTAAAATTGTTTTTATTTTTAAATATTGTATTGTTCTTTCATTTACTAATATTGTGCTATGGTAATAATGGAATATATTGTGTATACATATAATATTGATACTAATATTATAATGTCATACTATATAGTACTAATAATAATGAAACATAATAATATTAATTATACATTATATATTAAATGTAATATTACTAATAATATTATGGTATAGTGGTATAGTACAATATAGTAATATCTAATGATAATATTGTGCTATGCTAATAATATAATATATGTATATACAACTTGTAAGCCACTCTTGAGTCCCCTTCGGGGCAAGAGAGGGCCGGGTATAAATGTAGTAAATAAATAAATAAATAATTGTTCTTTGGGGGTGAGGTTTGCACCACAAATAAGACATGTGCAGTGTGCATAGGAATTTGTTCGTATTTTTTTTTCCAAATGATAATTCGGCCCCTCAACCGTCTCAGGGACTATGAACCGGCCCTCTACTTTAAAAGTTTGAGGACCCCTGCTCCAGAGCATGGATGCAACCTACAAAAAAGAGATTCACCTAAAAACTTCCTGGGAGTAAGAGCTGTTCCACAGTGGAATAAGCTGTTTCACTGAGTCTCCTTCGTTGGATGTTTTAAAACATAAGCTGGATGGCCATCTGTCAGAAGTGCTTTGATTATGTGTTCCTGAATGACAGGAGGTTGAACTGGGTGGCCCTTGTGGTCGATTCCAGCTCCAGGATTCAATTATTCTGTTTTATGATTCTTTGCCACACTGTTGTGATCATATATAAAATGGAAACTGGATATTTGGGGTTTTGTTTAATAAAAAACAATTGTGACATTGAGCTTTGATCAGGCAAATTTGGATTTATACTCTAATGCTTAATCACCATGTTCTCAGCCTTAGCATTCACTCTGCAAAATAAGAATTATTATACTTTACTTGCAGTACAATCTTAAGCATGCTTATACTCTCTTGAAAGCATGCCTAAACATTAAATTTGAAAGACATTCAACATTAATGAGAATAGATACTATTTTCCTTGAGTATAGAAGTTATGCTGTCAAACCTTCTAATATTCAACCAGTCAAGCATGTGAGGTATTTCTGTTTCTCTTTCAAGCACATTAAACTTATACCATACCTATAGGGTAATGTCTTACAAAAATAAGGAAATACTACTTTAATAAGTAGGAAAGGGTGTGAAATGCATTGCTGATAGCTTTTCTAGAGATACTGGAACATGTTTGATGTACCCTAGGTATTGAAGCATTTTGCAGAGACCAGAGCTATAGTGTAAAACATAAATGAGCTACCTGATATCCAAATGTATCATTTTGTGATCCATGGCGAGGAACTCCAGGGTTTTCGCATGCTGTGCGTGAGGGCTCTGTGACACAGAAAACATTTCAAATGAAAATAAATGGTTATATTTAAATGCATTTGTAACCAAATTGATGTAAATAGTCTTCAGAAGTGTCAATGTTCAAACTGAAGTTTAAGCTGCAGTGAATTCCATTATTCATTTATTAAACGGGATTTTATGGAAAAAGACTTGCATGAAATACCTTGTATAGCCTTATCTATATAAAAGAAATACAGAAACAAAACAAAATATGTAACAGAACCAAATCAAATAAAATAAAATAAAACCATGCACCAACACACAGAATTGGGCTGTTACCTAGGTAGTAAGATCTTTTTATTTTATTTATTTATTTATTTATTTATTTCAAATTTATATGCCGCCACTCCCCTAGGGCTCGGAGCGGCTTACAAGAACCGGCTAAAATCAACAATTTAAAAAACGTTTTAAAAACATCTTTTTAAAAAAAACATCTTAAAAACATCCTAAAAGCACCTTTTAAAACATCAGCAACAGAACTCAAAAGCCTGCCGAAACAGGTGTGTCTTACATGCCCTGCAGAAGGCCAACAAGTCCCGCAAGGCACGGACTTCAGGTGGCAAGGTGTTCCACAGAGATGGCGCCACTACTGAAAAGGCTCTGCGTCTAGTTGCAGTTAGACGCAAGGTCTTAAAACTGGGGACTTCCAGTAGGTCTTGGTCCTCAGAACGGAGGGATCTCTGGGGTTTGTAGGGGGTGAGGCGGTCCCTCAGGTACATCGGCCCTGGACCATGTAAGGCCTTGAAGGTAAGCACCATCACTTTGAAAGTGATCCGGTGCTCAATTGGTAACCAGTGCAGCTGCCATAAGATTGGTGTTATGTGGCATCTTATCGGGACTCCCGCAAGGAGCCGGGCAGCTGCATTTTGCACCAATTTGAGCTTCCGGATCACCAACACAGGAAGGCCAATGTAAAGGGCATTACAGTAATCCAGTCTCGAGATGACTGTAGCCTGGATCACTGTAGCCAAGTTGTCCCTAGATAGATAGGGGGCTAGCCGTCTAGCCTGCCGAAGATGAAAAAAGGCAGTTTTGGTAACGGCGGAGACCTGGGCCTCCATCGTCAATGAAGGGTCCAAGAGGACTCCCAGACTCTTTACTAGTGAAGACGGGCGTAGCACTTCGCCATCCAGAGTTGGCAACTGGATATCCCCACTGCCTGGTCGGCCCAGCCATAGGATCTCCGTCTTTGCTGGATTCACCCTCAACCTACTGGAACGCAACCATCCAATAATGGCCTCGAGGCACTGGTGAAAACTGTCAGGTACAGACTCCGGTTAGCCTTCCATCTTTAACACAAGCTGAGTGTCGTCAGCATATTGATAACACTCGAGCCCGAAATCTCGGACCAGCTGAGCAAGTGGTTGCATATAGATGTTAAACAACAGAGGGGAGAGAATGGCCCCCTGAGGAACCCCACAATGTAGAGGGGACCTCTCAGAGACCAGGCCTCCCCTCTCCACTCGCTATCCACGGTTGTGAAGAAAGGAGGCCAGCCAATTTAAAGCTGTCCCCCTAACTCCAGCAACGGCAAGGCGGTGGGTCAGAAGATTGTGATTGACTGTGTCAAATGCTGCTGTGAGATTCAATAACACAAGCAACACCGACCAGCCCCGGTCAAGCTGGCATCGGAGATGATCTGTGATGGAAACCAATACAGTCTCTGTCCCATGCCCCGCACGGAAGCCAGACTGGAAAGGATCCAGTCCGGCTGTGTCGTCTAGGAACTGCTGCAGCTGCACCGCTACTGCCCTCTGTGCATATCTTGCTGACACAACCTATTTATCACACTCAAATACACACACAAATAATTTACCAATTGCCATTCCAGCTTGTGTCACACATCAGCAGCACTATCAAAGGATAGTATCCAGGATTTGGTATGCTTACAACAAAAATTCATTCATATTGAAATGGATGGAGTTCGGTTTAATTAATGGTCCTTATCTAAGCCTGGCTTCATATAAAGCTCTTATGTTCAGGCATGATAGTAACTTTTGGTTGAAGGTGTATGCATTTGATACAAAATGCATTTGCCAGAATTTTGCATATACAGATCAAGCACATCATAAATCCTTTAAAATCGTATTATTCTTAATGTCATCATATACCAAGGCACACTCTTAAAAGAAACAAACAAATCAATAAACAAATCCTAGTACAAGATTTATTTTGCTCCTGAATGAAGTTGAAAACCAAGCATCCCTTTTTATCAAGAAGGGTAATCCCCAAAACATTGTAGTTTGTGCAGAAAATTATTTATATATTTTTTGCTTTCAAAACAATGGTCTTATGCCAAAAAGCCTCACCCTTTTGTAAAACTAAACAACAAAATGTAAAATACCATTGACAAATAAGCAAAAAATAGGTACTTCTCTTATTTTACCTTGCCAGAGAAAATGTTTGAAATCTTTTGTTCTTGTGTGCACTAATAAAACAAGTGTACATCTTTAATATAGATTGGGATACAATGATACTGTATGAAGAGGAGCCATGTCCAAAACTGTTAGGTCTAGTAAGAAAAACCAAAAAAATCTTCTATCATTGTAGTCCTCATATCTGAAATTACTTTACTATCTAGAGCCAGTTTTTAAGAGGAATATGAACATGTTCAAGAATGGTCCCTGAGCAAATGGATGTTGAAAATAATACCCCATGAAAATGACATCAATCACTTCATGCAAAAGGATAGTTTAAGAAATATATCTCATTATACCTATGCAACGAGGGGAGGATCCACTCCAAGTACCATCTGCTTGGCATATCCGAGTACTAGAACCAACCAATATAAATGGAAGATTACAATTGAAGGAGACTTCTGATTGATAAATAAAGCTCTTGCCTTCCCTCCTGCCTTGAGCTGGTATTCCTGGATCACCACAAAACTTTGCTGTAGAAGAAGAAAACACATGAAAATGCATTGATGTTTATTCCTTTGTTTGCTTAGGAAAGATGCAGGAGGGGTAAAAAGCATAGGTTTTTGTTATTTTCACTTATGTTCTATGCAATACAAAGTGGAATGATAGAGTGTCTATTTGAATATCTAAATAACATACAGAGTGTGTACAATACAACTCCAATATACATGGGATTGGTATCTGTGGTTTTATTTACCCATATCTGACAGAATACATTCTCTCTAGGCAATTCATAGGTCTTTATATTCTGGGGTCAGAGGTCCTCCATTTCAATAGGGTTTGCTATGAGCTATGGGTCTGGGTATGCACATGAAGTATGGGAACAATACTTGAGAATATTGGTATAGGGGGAGATTGCAGTTTAGATATTATCATATTATAGCATACATTGAGACTCTCTGGAATTTCGATTACACAGGTGTCAAACACAAGGCACGCGGCTCAAATCGGGCCCTCCATGTCATTTTACGTGGCCCTTCAGATGCTGGACTACAGCTCCTGTATTCCTCATTATTAAACATAATGACTAGAGTAGATTGAAAATGTGGTACAGAAGCATCTGGAAGGCTGCAGTTTGTTCTGATTAGTCATGATAGTGGGGTTTGAATTTAGATATAAGATGTGTGGATATGACATCTGACTTTAAAATTTCCTATAACATTTCCCCTACCTCAGAGCCACAAGCCCTGTTGGGTTGCAATTGCCATTATCCCCAGTCTGCAAGGCAGATAATCAAAAGTGATGGGAGCTATCACTCAATCTGGGCACCCAAAGTGGGTCAAAATTATAAATCAATTATAGTTGACACTCAGTACCATAGATTCTGCATCCAACAGTCCTTTGAAGGCAACCATAAGACTTAGGTGGCTCTCAGTGAAAATGGGTTTGACACCACTGAATTATTAGGTATATAAAACTCCGCAAAGAATATTGGGTTCATATATACTATCTAAACATTATTTTAAAAATATGCATACGTCAATAAGAATCCAAATTTTCAAAAATAGTTGAAATACTCTTTACAGAAATAAATTCAGAGCATTTATGCCTATAACTTTGGTTATTTTTTAATGTGTGGTTTTCTGGTGGAACTAAATCATCGTCTACAATCTTTTCAGAGTCCTATGGTTGGATGCTTAGTAACTCTCTATGCGAGTAGGTAGCCATGGAAACTGAACAGTACTGCCATTCACATCAATCTTTTTTTCTTTCCTTCTCTAGAATGGAAAAAATCTACAGAGAAAACACTTCTCATTTGTAACAGACTACAAGTTCTAGAATTCTTTCTTTTCTCAGTAAAGTTTGCACTGTGGTTACTGTTTTCCAAAGCCACCCAGACATGTCTGAAAGTCATAATTAATACTGCTTCTATTTTGTGCCACATAAGCACAGTTAACTGGAAAGGTGTTGTGAATCTGACCAGTGCTTGGCAGATAATAACGCAATGTAGGAATATAGTGAAGCAACAGGAAAAACATGTTTAGACTCTAAAAAACCATGAATGAGGAAAAATAGGAAATTACTCTATGACACCATTCTGAGTATTTTATGACACCATTCTTGGGGTGCAGTCATGCTCATAACAGTTTGCCCTTTATATGTAAGGTTACAATAGCCATTTAATTAGTTAACTTCATTTATAATATTAGTATCCTTTCCAAATAATATGCCCAAATTATCTATCAACAATAATGTCTGAAATTTACAAAAAAATGACAAACATGAAGTCTTCCAAAATTTAATAAGATAACAATACTGAGGTCTCATATCTGACATTAGAACATACAAGTTTAATTATGAAGAAATTGAAAATATTTCACTTTACTAGAGCCTGTAGACATTCACTATAGCTCCCACCCCATGCAAAGTGTCATGCCAGTTGGGAGAGTCATGTTCCATGGTCTTGGAGTCATCTTCCATGGACATGAATTTGTCTTCAAGATGTAGGAAATTGCCTGTGGATGTGCCATAAAAACCAATGTATTTATCTAGGAATATCTACAAAGTTTAGACTCAAATTGGAATCTATAACTCAGAAGCCCTAGTGATATTTGAGGTTACAAATTCAAATTAAATCCTTCAAATTAATGAGTCAATAGTTTCAGATTGAAACTTTATGTTAAATGCTTTTGGATAAGAAGAACTGTAGCTCACTGGCAGGTCTATTCACCATGTGGGTCTTATGCTACACCATTATGAAATAACTATATTTTAAGCCATGGTTATTTGCTTCATCTAAGAGTCAAAAATACAAAGTGGAGCCAAGTCTGACTAACTATAAAAGAGCTCTCCATTTTCATAAGTCTGGGAGACTGAACCAAACACTATTTATTTATCTATTTGCTTCATTTCTATCCTGTCTTTCTCGACCCCAGAGGGGACTCAAGGCGGTTTACAAATCCGGCAAAAATTCAATGCTGTATAGGTAAATAATAAAACACATCCAATCAAACTATAAACAATCTAAACATATAAGCAATTAAAACACATAGCAATCAACCAAACAGATTAAAACCATAACAAATGCTGAATCATACTAAAATGTATACCAAATACTGTATTAGAAGCTTGGAGAAGTTGCATCACTCTCCTAATTTGTAGTTCTTGTTTTGGTAGGATAGAAAATAGAAATAGATCAAAATTGGACTCTGTTTCTGTGTATGTTTGTGCCTTCAACGTCACTCCAAATGATTACCAAATACTGTTTCAGAATCTTGGAGAGCTTGCATCACTTTTCTCATATGAAGCTTTCGTTTGTGATGTTGCCTTTCAACAACACAATATTTAGATCTGCATTTCCTATATCCTAAGTTATCAAATCTACTGGTTTATCTTTTTTAAAAGTTAGTACATTTTTTAAAAAAAGAAAAAAACTGCATGGAACACAGTGTAGAGCCAGCATACATTTATTATAGTAATGAAATCTGCAGCAGTGCAAAATCCATCACTGTCAGCAAATGTTTGATAATATTTTTTTCTATAAAATGGTTAATTTAATATAATGTTGGAACAAAAATCCAATTGTCATGGACACAGTCTGAAGTCCTTTCTGTATTATTGGCAGACAAAGGACCCTTCTACATTGGCCAAAAAAGTGAACTTGATCTGGGTTCAGGCCTGGTTTGTGGCCTCACAGGGACTTGCTGAGCTGTCTTGGTGATGGCAGGCAATCCACACTGTCTAGCTATGACAAACACAGCTAGGCAAACAACACAGACGCCTATTTTATCCAACAACCTTCTAGCAGGTCCTGTGACTTGTGAAAGAGGCTAAAGGGGCAGAGAAGAGCATAAAAATCCCTTCCCTCTATCTTCCATATCACTATTACTGACCTAATAATAACCAGTTTTTGATTAATCTTTAGGTTCTTTTTAAACCTTTGAGAAACAGAACCATGCTTTAGCACACACATGTGAAATGCAAGGCCCATGGGCCAAATCCAGCCAGCCATGTCATTTTATGTGGCCTATGAGGCTTTCAATGCCAGGGCAACATAGTTAAACTTATACAGTCTTACCATTACAAAAGGCCCTTTGAAGACAACCATAATGCTGATGTGATATTCAGTGAAAATTAATTTGTTACTCCTGGTTTAGCATTCCCAGCAGTTGGCATCAGCCCTACAAATGGGATAAATAGGGTGGTGGTGGTGATGATGATGATGTTTATTTATACACTGCTTTTTCGATCCACAAAGGAGACTCAAAGTGACTGATATATTTATGAAGAAAAAAGGAGAAATTTGGAAGGATGTTTGTGGTCTTGCATCTTGCTTCTGATTACATAATGGATGTTGAAGTATTCTCAGCATGTCATGCTCAAATACATTAGCAAAAGTGCCTTCAAAAAAGATTTAATGGAAACAATTGTAACAATAACATGTAATTATCAAATAATTACTTACGCAAGCACTGAGGTACTTCGCCACTCCACGTTCCATTCCCAACACAGGTCAAAACAGCAGGAAATGATAGTTCATAGCCAGGCGAGCAGATATAACTAATACTAAATCCCCAGTCAAAATTTGTTCCTTCCTGTCTTCCATTAGAAATCTGGGGTGGTGGTGGGCAGGTAACAGCTGCAAAAAACATTTAGAATCATTAGACACAGCAGCTGCAAATGTCTCCCATGACTATATATACTAGGAGTACCATATGTGCTAATTTTACATTTCTTGAAGGGTAATATTTTTGTACTAAATCTATTGGAATGACATTTTCTTGCTAGTGCTTCATGAAATACTATGCCTACTCATTTTCATGCTCTAATATATGCAACACAAGTTGCTATATCCTGCTAGCCAAATTTTATGTGTGGGTTTCTTCTTTCTCTCTCTCTCTCTCATGCACACGGGGAGATCCAATACATTTTCATTCACTTTTTCATCCAGTCGGTGGGTTTTAGAAGCCTTCTATTGCCTTAAGGGTAGAAACAACCACTTAACGGTTGACTACTAAGGTAAGTTAGTGTCAGGGCGTTGGTGGTATGAAAATGAGATTTCTTGTTGGGTCATGGTGGTCATTCTGAACAATATACTGTAGGATAAGGCATAAAAAGCTGGTGAGGGCAAGAATCACGGTGAATTGAGAAAACTTCCATTAAAATTATCCTCAAATTTCAGCAGTACATTGTGGATAGCAAAAGGGAAAAAAGGACATGATAATATGTACCAAACTACAAAATCTTCTTAATATAGAAAGTAGCAGTCCTTCAGAAATCCTAGTGTAAATCCATGCAATTCTTCAAAGGTTCAAACACATTTTTCCATTGTAGGTTTTATAGACAAGATGCAATAAATACTAATATTGAGCAACTTCCTCCCATTATTCACTATAAAAAGCTCTATTTGTTAGGGACTAAGAAATTAAAGAAAAAAGATAATGGCTTTGTGTCAGGTTATGCCTTTTTGAGAATAACACACGTGATGGAATCACAAAAATCGGGGTTTTCCTTGCTTGTCTATCCAATTATAGAATGCAATGAGATTTGCAGTTAGTCCCACCTGACTGTACTTTTAAAGAGGCTTCAAAAATATCTCTTCAATGTATCCTTTCAGCAGTTTCAATAGTTACAGAATACTGTAATTATTTAATAGTGTTTGTTAGCCTCCTTGTATATTACACAGTTAGTAAATGACAAAAATGTAATAAATAAAATAAACAATATTTCTGATGCTTGATTAATTTGAAGTGAAGCTGTATGCTGGAGAAATCAACTTGACCTATAGTTTTGTGAGAAACACAAGGCCAAGAAGGATGAAATTGTAGAAGGGATCAATAGATTCAAAACTGGATTGATTTTACCTTGAATATAAATATTGGAGACTAGGGGGCCTTCTATACTAAGCTAAAACGTCAGAGGAAGTGGATTTCAGTCCCCATCCCCAACCCAGAACCATGGGCTTTCCCTTGAGAGGTGGCTAGACGGCATTCTGGGTCAACCAAAAAACACCTCAGGTAAACAGCGAGACAGGTCCTGTGTTTTGAGCCTGTCTAGAAGAGCTCTAAGAAGGATAACCATATCCAACACCAACTCCTCTTGATCAAGGCAAACTATTCAAGTTAGACTGTCATGTTTAAAAAAGGAATATTATATCTTGGAGATGTAGTTTGGTGTTTTCATTCTTCTGAACTTTAGGCAGAAGTTATTTTGGTTGATTAGTACTCAATAAGGTAACAGCAATGCTGAGCATAGTTTCTGTGTAAATGTCAAAGTGCAGGACTATCCTGGGGCAGACACAAAGCCCAACTCAGTGAAAAAACTAATTGTGTGGCTTTAGGTTGTGTACTCTCAACCCAGCCTATGTTACAAGATGGTAGGGTGATTTAGAATGATGAACCTTGTCTTAAGCTCCATGGAGGAAAGATAGATTACTAAAATAACAAATAAATGATGGTCAGGAATTATGATTGTTATTTCTTTATTTAGCCCAAAATTGAAGAGGCAGGAAGTGATCATTAAAATGCAAAGTAACAACAAGGACAGTTGTCCCTATTTCCTTGAACCAGAGGCCTAAAATGCTTTGGTAAGGAAGTCTGTAGTACTTGGATCAGACCTCAAACCCTCATATAATCTTGATGGTTTTATTTAATGTTTATTACTGCCCACCTCCCCCAATGAATCAGGCAAGTCACAAGATATGATGGATGCTGTATCATAATGCTTCCTTGGAATGAACACATTAGAAATGCCAAATAAGCTTCAAATTGTACCTTTACATGCTGGGAGCATTCCACTCCATGTGCCGTTAGTGGTACAAGTACGGATTTGGGAACTGTTGGATTCCATTGTGTAACCAGGTTGGCATATATATATGATATTTTGTCCAACAACATAATCATCACCATATCTCAGTCCATTGGCAGGTATACCTGGGTCCCCACAACTGATTACTGCCAAAAAAAAATAGTTGAAGAAAGAGTTTTTGTAAAAAAGTTTGACTGGATTTATAGAGCATATGTATTTTTCATTAGAGAAATCTTTCATTATTTCCAATGCAGAATTATTTTTAAACTATTACCTTACAACTATTAATCAAACATAATTCAACAGATAGAAGATAGTGCACCTGTAACCACTATCAAATAAGCAAAAAAGTTTGATATATGGTCAGATAATACTAAGCTGATTGCAATCTTAGCCAATGCACTTCTTTCTCTTTTTCCCATCTATCTTTCTCCCTCTTTGCATAAAATTTTAAAAAATTACTACTACTACCAGAAATATTAATAGTAGCACTAATAACAGGAATAGTAATATGAATGCAGTAATACGACTAATTATTTTGAGAGGGACAACAAGATAAAAATAATTGTTTAATTATTTATATGGCAATGTTGATCTTCCTTTTAGAAAATAAGGATCAATTACAAAAAGGTTATTGAAGTTGTACAATTGATTAATCATTTGAAATATGTTTCTAATAGTTGGTAATGGGAATGTTTTTAGAATCAGCATGTCTGTGAAAATGGGGGCACAGCTGTTAAGTCTGATCCTGCATTGACATTGTAACCATGATGACAAAGCTCTGTCATCTCACACCAAACGTACCTTTGGCAGTGTCCTTGACCAAAATGTTTCCAAGGCACTGAAGATCAGGGTACTAGGAAATGATATCTGCAGGGATCTTTCAGTTTCAGATTGCATTGAGAACAGGCATCTGTCGAGACAGGATCCCACAGAGCAGTTGAAGCAGTATCCTTAGATACTTGGGATTCCTGCCTCTGCTGCTTGTCCCAAGGCACCCCACATTTGGGAAAGAACTGTCAATCTCATTTCCCAGTAAATCCCAATATGCAGGGCCACTTTGGTGGGACTTCTGCCAGGCTAAATTTTTCTGTGGGGTTGTGGTTTATTTTTGATTGTGAATCCCAAGCAGCTGTGAGATTGTAAGTCCATTTTATCATCACATTACTGCTAAACAGTATAAGTGAAAACATTCAATTCAGTTACAAGGATGGCTGAGCTAATCAAATGGAGTAGGTGGGATCTCTCCTAACACAAGAAAAGTAAAGGTGGTACTTCTAAAGGCATAGTATCTGATGTTGTATTTTATGGCACCACTGTGCAAGATGATTGAGTCAGTCCAAAATATCAAAGCATGCTTTGAAAATAATCTGCCTGTTTCATAGGGCTAGATGAGACACTTAGCTTTCAGTTCTCTGCCTTTCTGGAGCTTGAATCAATATAACACAATTTTAACTCTAGTCTTAAACCTGCAAATTTTCTTTTCATTTCACTTAATATGATTTAGACAGAGTAAAGATATTGTGAATCTTTTATCCCTTTTTCAATGTTACAAATCAAACTAGTGTTTCTTAACACTTTCCTTTATTAAAATGAAATCAATAAAGATTTTCAATAAAGGAAAGATGCATTCATTGTGACAAAGATAAATAACCCCAGCTATATCAGTATTTTGAGACAAAATTCTGATAATTTTCCTAGCTGTAGGATAGTCATGGTTTATCCAATATCTAACTTCACTCCCTGATTTCGGCTTCATCTTGTTTTCTTTTAGAATGCTGTCTCCAGAGGCTTATATTTATAAAAACCTCACTTCATGATTTTGCTAGACAGATAAGAGGATACATTTTAAATATTTGTATTTTACCCACAGTTTGGAAACAAACAAACAAACAGAAAGTTTCTGCATTTCCTTTTAAAAATAGTTTTTGCCCAAAGCTGTTTAAGGGGACTTTAATTAAAGCTGCAGGTATTACATGGAGAAAATACCAACACTGAAAATATAACACCAAATTATTGAAAAACTATAAAAACTCTTTAAACTATATAAGGCAAACTGAATAAAAAGATGTATTAAACTAGATTGCCTAAAGGAAAATACAGAAGAAGATTAATTTTGACACAAAGTAAGTTTATTTCATGAATGCAGCCTATATTTTAGATCCAACATGGTGTAGTGATCAGAAAGTTGTACTAGAATACCAGGAGACCAGAATCCAAATTCTTGATCTGCAAGAAACTCATAGGTTGACTTTGGATATATCACACTTCCTAAGTCTGAGAGGAAAATAATGGCAAATCCCTCTGAACAAATTTAGGTATAAAACCCTCATAAATCAGAAATGACTTAGAGACACACAACAACAACCAATGAAGGGTGAACACTCCTATTTCTCTTCTTACTCTGGCAAAAAAAAATGTGCAAGGAAGAAGAACATTTATTTATTTACATCATTTCTATCCCGCCTTTCTCACCCGAGGGGACTCAAGGCAGCTTACAAATCTGGCAAGATTCAATGCCAATAAACAACATGTGACAACAACTCAGTACAAGAATTTCTGAAGTGGGTAGTACATAATTGGATTTCCATGGGCAAACTTCAGCTATTTCTGTGTTCAGTAAATGAGAAGGCTCTTTGGAACATAGAACAGAATATTTTTTCAAAGGGATATTCATCATGTCATATTTTTGCACTGCCTCACCCTGACACATGATCTGCCATGGCGTGTTCAAACTAAAAGCATTTCAACTCTGAACATGATAAAGCTGAAAACTTCCAAAATCTCAACAGGCTTCTCTGACGACTTTATCGTACAAAGTCACTATTCCACTAGAGGTACATTATTATCAAGTATTGAATATTTATTTTAATAGTGCAAAAATATGTTTCCTCATAGAATCAAGATAGAACAGGAGGCTCAAGAAATCATGCCTCTAAAAACCAATGACAACTTGAGAGTTGAGTTAAATGCTTGCATTTTGGAAAACAGCTGCTGCATGAAAAGAACTCACCCACTTAAAGAAGAATCTGCTGCCCAGTGCTCTCATCAGCAGGTTTCCCAAGTACAAAAGTTGCCATTTCTCTACAATTTTAGCTTGTTTTCTTATAAATAAACATTTCAATTAATAGTATGGACACTTACTTGTGCAATTTGGCAAGGAGCCAGACCATGTTCCATTCGCAGTACACTGTCTTACAGAAGATCCAGATAAGATGTAGCCTTCCATGCAGGAATATATCACAGAACTAGCAAATGTGGTACCATCTATTCGAAACACTTTCCCATTAGCTGGTGTCCCAGGGTTGCCACATTGGATAGCTAGAAAATCCAAATTGGAAACATAGGGAATTGAATAAATAAAAATGGAAACATCTTTTAAAAACAACAGTGTAGTTGTTACAGCCTTTTAAAATTTCCAAGGAATATTCTAGGAGGTGGAGACTAATTTTAATATCAAGCTAGTTTGCATTAGGCATGAGTAAACCTTCTTCAGAATAATTTTGCTAGTCTTTTGAATTCAGTTTTAATCAAAAGAAGTTTCAATGGAGAAATCTCCAATTTACTCTAATATTTGCTTCATGTACAATCCAATTATCTCTTCCTAATGTGAAGCCCTTTCCCGCTCAGATTGTTTAGTCTTTTGATTAAAGATAAGTATTTGACTTCTCTTTTGATTTTCAAAATCTTTCACATCACGAATTCTACATACAATTTTGGAAAAGTCCTGCTGGATAATGTTAAATCCTATTATCTAATTCTGGGCATAAGGGCAACAGCAGCAATCCATGCATTCTCCATGATCTAGTATTTAGATACATACTGCTTCTGATAAAGGAAATAATACCGTAACCTTTAATATTCTTGTATTTCATGAAATTATCCAATGCCATGTGGCATAACTTTACTATGCACTCTGTGGGTAAATATTGTCATTAATCAGTCTTTTATCTTCTACACTTTGACTTCTTTGGATAACATATTTTGATCATTGTGAAAAGGAATAAAAAGATCCCACCTGTTTGCTAAGCCTAATTTGGCATAGCTCTGTCATATTCCCCCTTATTTTCATTTTTCTAAGCTAAATCATTCCAAAGGCTGTGACATTTTTTCACAGAAGAATTGCATACATCCCTTTATCTTTCTGCTTGCTTTTTTTCTATATCTTTTTCAGATGTATAATATCCTTTCCATTATTATGGCAGGGGGACTTCTGCACTGTGCACAACAAAGATTTAATGATGAGTGGTTTCACTATCCATTCCTTTCCCAATGACCTCCAACATTTTTCTTTTTCATAGAATTGTTAGATCATATTTTCCTTAATCCATCTACCAAAACTTCAAATTCTCTTTTCTAGTTATCCACCACCTACTCCAATCCTATCAGCAAATACATTTTCTTGACAAAAAATGTGCATTACTTTCTACTCGGTCACAATTGTCTACTTTAATGAATAATTTCAAAGCTTGTTCTTTTAATTTGGGGAGAGACCATTGGAGCCATCTGCTGTCAACTGGGTTTTTAATTATTCCAAATAATTGAGCATCATTAGCAAATATAGTCAGGTTCCTAGCAACTTCTCAATCTAGATAATTTATGAACACATGAGAAAGCACCACTTGCACTACACTATGTATTCTATAATTACAAGAACTGCTTATATCATGCCCCCCTTCCTTCTGTGTTTAAAATTCCATATCAGGATTTTTAAAATGAGATTTCTTTCATATTTTGTACACGGAGAGAGGAAAGCACCTGAACATAATGGCGATTAACCTGGACTGTTGCTCAACATGGTGAATACAAGTGTACTGCTTGTGTGAAGACATAACTGATATTTCTTCAACAAGCTCAATATGAAGGAGTTGCTGAAATTAACTGGGAAATATGCTAACATAATCCTCCAAGAGTATTCCAACTAATTTCCTTGAAATTGCTTTAAATTATCTAAGGACCTCATCACATTTAGAAATTTCCTCATTTCTACACATTTCAAAAACAAGTTCCATGGTGGCGATCACATGGCATAAATCTACTTCTGTGGGTTGCCTGTTAGACCCCGTTTTTATTTCACAATAATGCAGAGTTTTTGGAGTCAGGTATCTATCAGCTCCACTAGCCTCTATGCTCATGGGAGTGGCAAAACACATGTTCCATTCAGGTATGACGGGAACTGTTGGAGTTCTCAGAATAATACCATTTTATGACATATATTTGTGGTTGTTCTTTACACATTCCCTCAATTCCTGTCTTGCCTCGGTTACTCCATGAGGACTAACTTTTCAAAGGAAAGTTTTCCTTTATATTTTAAAGGACATTCTGAAAAGTTTCCATCTTCATTACTTGATGCAGTGACATTATACTATTTCCTTTTGATGTGGCTTTTAAGCAGAGGCTGGATGGCTATCTGTCAGGGGTGCTTTGAATGCCATTTTCCTGCTTCTTGGCAGGGGGTTGGACTAGATGGCCCATGAGGTCTCTTCCATCTCTATGATTCTATGATTCTATGAAGTAATTTTCCTTTTGTAGTAATTTTTGAGTAATTTGTGAGGTAATAATGTGTGTGCGCAGTTCAATAGGGAAATTGCCATTTCATTTTGGAAACGGCCATTTCAGGGGAACGTCTCAGTAGGGAAACGTCTGGAATGGCAGCGACAGATGGACCTTTTAAAAATCAGTTTTCTGTCTTCTGCTGCAAGTCTGCTTTCCAAGTCTTATGGCTCCAAGAAACATGTCCTTGGTATGGAAGTTTCAAAAGAGCATCTATAAACTAAAGTAAGATGTTGGAAAGAAAGGAACAAGAAAATCACTCAATTATCAAAGAGCTTCATACAAGCAATAAAGATGATCTCTATCTATATTCAAGTAATAGGTGGAACTATACTCTGACCTTTTATGTTGACAAAGAAGAGAAATGGCTATAAAGTAATAGATCATCTATACAGAAATGAAAGTGCTGGGAATTATCTTGTAAATCAAAGGAGGAAATTATTTTCTCAACCAGAAATAGAAGACAGACAGACTCTTACAACAGTGCAGGTGAAAGGAGGATTAAAGCCATATACAACTCACAGAGGGATTTTTTTTTGTTGTCTTTCAACTTCTTCAGATCCCCTGGGATCTGAAGGCATTTTTTTGCCTTCCTCAAAAGGGCAAATTATTGCTTCCAGAAGCCTCCACAAGAAATAGTTCACCTTTAAGATAGTTTATAAGATTTCTTTGAAAGGTCTAACATTCAATAAACCCACTTTCCCCCCTTTTCTCTTTTTATTTTTCTCATTTGTGGTATTACTTGAGGGAGAACCCAGGAGAAGAAAAATGCTGATTAAGCATCACAGTTGCCCACTCTGTCCTAGAGTATCTTTTGTTAATGGCAGGCAAAACATTTAACACTCTCATGAAAATAAATTTCCTGAAAACAATTTTTGTTACTTGCCATTAAAGACCGGTAAGCTCTTGTCCATAAAGATAATGACAAAGTCTGCCACAACCACAAGGATCTTACATAACAAGAAATATGGAAAGTAATGCAATCAAGAAAATGCTCAGACAAGGGGAGCTGCATATCTGAAGTGGCAACTACAGCCATGCAATAATCCTAAACTGATAGAATATGTAATTGCAGATTTGAATTGAGGCACCTGTATAGTGGACATCGGCTGTTGTTTAATGATCAGCTTTTATAGAATTATCAGCTGGAGCAGCTGAAATCAGATCACAGCTATATTTTCTTATACAGAATCAGAACACCAAAAGTAACTAAGATAGCTACCTCACTTACACTTAGACTTTACTATACATGACCCAAAGCCCTCACAACTGTCTGAACACTACCACGAATGAATAAAGATCTCTAACCAGAGGATCCAGAACCAAGAATACTATCATACGCTGAAAGATATGAAAGAGCAAGAGTTTATTCAGGTACAGTATTGCTTAAGAGCAAAAAGAGATGGTCATCAAGGACTAAAAGAAAATATGAAATTACTGGATCTGTGCTCATGTTAGTAAGAAGGAATTTTGGAAGTGTGAAAATGTCAGTGAGTACACAATCAATGTGGATAATAGTGGTAAAGACAGATAAGAATAGCTACTGTTAATTTTCCGGGTTCATTCTTGTCCAATTTGTCTTTTTCTTGCCTATAGACATTTCCGGTTGAATTTGTACCCTTCCATAGTCACTGCTATCTTCTTTCTTCCCTAAATGTAGTCCTAGAAAAGTTTCCCAAACTTCTCTCTCTATGCCCAAACTGAGTTACTATAACAAACATTATTTTCCTGACTACTCCAAATTGTTTTTGTTCTGCACATAAGCCTTCTGCCTCCATCTAATATTGCCAACATTCATATGTCCTGGCTTACATTAAGAATCTGAATCCTAAAAGTTCATTTCTATCTTAACAGCCAAAAATGAAATTAAGGTTTGCCTCATTGGATTTTAATTCTACCTTCCTTCTTCCCAAATACCCACCACCACATTCATTTTCCTTCTTTGGTATTACAGCAGCAATGGAAGAGAGAGAAAAATATGAAGACTTCATTTCTACCTTTTCTCTTTCATGCTGATCATTGTTTCACTTTGTACACTGGTTAGATTTCAGAAATGGTAAGATACAGAGTTTCCATAATGGTGTGAACATTATCAGTAGTACTGGCACAACTCTAGTGGATCTATAGCAGTATGCTACGTGTCAGACCAGGAACAGAGAGGGGGGGGGAAGGTCCTGCGCTTTAATCCTTTCCAAATTTTGATATGTAGTTCTATACTGAACTAGTAATTTACTGTGGCCTCATGTATGTTCAAGCAGGGACAGGACTGAAATAGACTGAGCACTCCCCGGAGAATCCAGTTCATGCTGGAGGCTGTCTGTTCAATGGATGAAGCTCGCATTGCTCATCCACTGCACTACACCAGGTCATGACAGTAAAATCCCTACACAGAAGGACAGCACATGGTCTTTACAGCTGGCTAAGCTACAGCAGATGGACTTTGCTAAAGCTTTTTTCATCTTGATGGACCGAGTAGTGACTATTTATTGATGCAATACATAGTATTCCAGTCAATTACCTTTACATTCTGGTTGCCTTCCTGTCCAACTTCCATTTGCAAGACAAGTTCGTTCTTCTGATCCATGAAGGATGTAACCAAGCTCACAAGAGAATTGCACAACACTTTTTACTCTAAAATTGTTTTCTTCTCTAGAACCATGACCAGGTATCCCAGGATCTCCACAAGACCCTGCTGTGTTACCTATAATTTATAGTACAAAAATTGTTTCAGGGAGAAATGTGATAAATGTGATACAGGTTGAACATCCTTTATCCAAAATTCTTAGGGCCAGAAGTGTTGGATTTTGGATTATTCAGATGTTGCATATTTTTTCATTCAAAGATTTCTCGGGATGGGTTTCAAGTTTAAACACAAAAATCATATATTTTGTACACACAGGCTGATGGCAATTTTATACAGTATTTTAATAATTGTGTATATTAAACAAAGTTTGTGTACACTGAATCCTCAAAAAGTGTAAGTGTCACTATCTCAGCCACTCATTTTGGATTATGGAGAATTCTGGATTTTAGACTTCTGGATATTAGATCCTCAACCTGTATTGTGTTTTATTTTGAAAAACAGACTAAAATATGAAAAACATTGAGCATAGACAAGTCATGTTATAATAGTAACTTAATTATTGTAAAATTGAAATACAAAATAAAAAAGATATGTATCATAATTTGTATTTAAATTGCTCTCCTTTATAATGTGTTATAGTGATTTTACACAGGGATTTTATAAGAGAATGCATGGTATTCAGTGAAGTTCCATATGCATTTCAAGTAGGCTATATACATTTCTTTAAACATAGTGTTTGAAGAGAATCTTTAACTAGTGCCAAATTATACAGTAATTTATACAGTAATTACATAGTAATTTCTAAAAATACAAGCTTGAGGCTGCTCCAGAATAATATAGATAGATAGATTATATTGCTGTGCTCCACCAATTTATGGCAACCATAAGGCACATCTGTTACAGCATTTTCTTGGTAAAATTTGGTTAGAGAGAGTGTAGTGTGCCTAATGTCACTCAGTGGATTTCAGTGGCCAAGTAGAGATTTGAATACTGGTCTCCAGGATGGTAATCCAATGCTCAAACCACTATACCATGTAGGTTCTTTTCATTGACTTAGATACAGAGCCAATATTTTTCAAAGTAACATATACCAAGCATGCTATAAAATATACACAAGAATCAAATGCTTTTTTCCACCAAGGGTTTGAAATTCATTCATGATGCTTCAAGCAAGTGATCTATTACAAATGTAAAAAAAGTGTGCCATCTTCCTGACACAATCAGATTATGAACATGAACAAACTTCCAGTTAGTATTGTCGCAAAGGAAGATTTAAAAATGCCCTTTAGGAAATATATACAGTTGTCACTATTTCTTTTTGTAGACAACCCAAATGGCATACAAATAATTGTTTTAGGTTAGTTTACAGGAACACTTTGTTCTAGGGCTGACCTGGAGTTTTGCATTCCAAACCGGTTCTGGAATTTTTTTTACTGCCAGCACCTGGGCCACTGCAGAGATATGTTACCTGGAATGACATTTGCTGAGGCACCAGAGTGATGCAGGCGAAGGAAGAGGAGAATGGAGGAATAAACCCCTTTCTTTGGCCCTTCCCTTCTCTGATAACCCCTTTTTCCCAGCTAATGTCACTACAAGCACTGAACTTTGCCTACCAATCATGTTGCACCCACTGGCTGCTGCTATGATGAGAATAGGAGGGGGGTGGTAAGTGTCATCCTATGTCCCTGGCCACCTGCGCCCAGTGAATATTGGTTGGAAATAGGTGCAAAGTTGTGATCTGATCTGATTCTTGGGGAAAATCCCAGGAAATCATGACTTATACTAAAGCAGTTCAAGGTTGCATTTGAATGACCTTGGCCCACGTTGAGCCAAAACAGCTCCATGAGTCATGCAGATGTCACAGAGTTGACCTGTCCTTCCCTTCAGTAGAAAGGGTCTGGGTAGGTGTATCCTTATGCACAATAAAGAGATTTGTAAATTTCTATCAAGACCTAGAACACTATTGTAGCAGTGGGAAAATTCAGAAAGTCGCTGTCTACTCCTCCACCTTAGAGAATATATTCACATGTATCAGTAGGTATTATGCTTGAGTAGACATGCACAAGATTATGCATGCATGATTATGTATGTAAGTCACATTTATTTTGCTTAATATACCCTTTGTCATTCTAAAGACTCCCAACATGAATGAAAACAAACATTTAAAAATTCATGAGCAACAATAAAAGCATTCATAGCATTTAGCAGTTAAACCTATCATGTGAAGAAGAGCAAAACAACTATAAAATCAATGTATAAACATAATGTAGTTTTAACCCTTTCAAGAAAAAGGAAAGGACCACTGTTAAGTTTAAAAAATATACCAATACCACAAACCCTTTGCAAAATTTGGTTAAAAATGACTGGTTAATCAAAACAGGTGAAATCACAGTAAGTACACTATGACCACTGTATCTGTTCCAAGATTCCCCATGGATATCAACTGTATTAATAGTGAACCCAATAATATTTTGGGCCAGAGACATATCATAGAATTGCACTGGAGGATCTAGAATGGTCCATAAACACTTCCTGGGGGAATAATTGAATACATGAAATTGTGGAAATTGAATTCACAGATAAGGAGGTAGTACTGTATAAGGTAATTAACCATGGCAAGCATGAGATAAAATCTCAACTAAATCAAGCAGAGGAAAACACATGTTGAGGGAAAAGATAGTAGCTAATGTTTCATCTGCTGGTTTTTAAGCTTTCTTTAATAAAGCAATGGTATCACATCTACTCTGGGCTAGTGTGATATACACTTCTCTTCTGAATTTTAATGAAATTATTTCGAATTACAAATTTATCCAGAAACTTGGGGCAAAATTTCAAGCCTTGGTCTTATGCTACCAGCCTGATTTCCCTAAACAACGAAGTGCTGGCCCTACTAGGCAACAATTATCTGCCTTTGTAGCAATGTTGCCCGCACTGGAGCTTTGGCTCTGTTTCCGTCTACCTGTAGTAGTGACTTTTTGTCTTTCATGAGTCTCTGAAATATGTTAGAAAAGCACTGCAATTAAGGTTAGTTTTCTTTTTTGTAAGTTTTAATGAACAGATTTATGTGTGACTTCTTGTAACTTTGCTTTACATCATAGAATATGTAAGGAATATTTCATAAGGAAGACATATAACAGTTGTTTTTCAGTTATACAAATTCTATTATTTTACTTATTTCTAGCACAAAAAGTAATGACCCCATATGAACCACATTTATCAACAAAACCTCAATCCAAAATCTAAAATAGGAATTTAAATATTGATCATCCAGAAAGGTAATTCAACTTCTTATAGTGCAAGTTTGGAAATTTAGTGAAACATATGTTTAAATGGCCACATCACTGTTTAGACACTTCATTCCATGAAGTAGGGGGAAGTGGCGGGGGGAGGGGGAGTCATCTTATAGTTTCTCTTCAGTTTAAAGACAGAGTCCCACTGAGCCCATTAAAATTCACCAAGAGAACTGCTTTTGGTGAATTTAGCTTTTAAAGTGAAGAGAAACATAGCCCTGTGAAGTCAGGAAACAATCACCTTCACTGCTTTCACTTTGCATAGAAATAGCTGAAAATGTGCATCTTAAAGATGGGATGACATCTCCTGTATTTAAAGTGTCAGAACCCTGGCTGCTGGGCACCAATAACCTTACACGGAGGCCAGTCTCTATCTAATATCTTTATTAAAGAAATATATAAAAGCAATAAAAACAAGTGAAGAATATAGTTCAAAGTTTTAATCCACTTGACCGAAACACACACTCTTGCCAAGCAATAGTGTGGGGAAATGTCAGAGTCTTAGAAGTCCAATGAAGCTTGACAACAAGGCTGGAAATGAACTTGATTCTTGACTAGGTCCGTGACTAGAAACAAGGCAAAACGTGAAGCGTGGAACAGGGTCCGTGGTTAAACTGCAAGGCAAGGCAAGGCTCGAAAACTTGATCCGGGAAGCAAGGAACTGGGGTTACGAAGTCCACACACGATCTCTCTCCTGAAGCTGATCAATTGACTCCGCAAAGAATTTCTCGCGCCAAACCCCTATATTGGGTCTCGTTTTCCCGCCAACAATCTCTTTCCCTAGAGAACGAGAAGCGAAACCCACTCTGTCCAGATGCATTACTCCTTAGAATTTCCCAAGGGAAGCAGACCTAATCAGCCAGTTGTTTGGCAGCGATTCTTAAGCTTCTCCGATTAGCTTCTCTAACTCCTCTGTCTCTAGAATAAGATTCCTTCCTGGGAAACGGAGGGGAGTACTGCCCAAGGCCTGGTTTACTGAATTCTTGAGGGCAAACATCAACATCCGGCAGGTGAAGGGACTCCGGCTCTTGTTGAA
The DNA here is from genome assembly GCF_035594765.1 of Anolis carolinensis. Classification (NCBI taxonomy): domain Eukaryota; kingdom Metazoa; phylum Chordata; class Lepidosauria; order Squamata; family Anolidae; genus Anolis; species Anolis carolinensis. Next base: position 22,407,440 of record NC_085844.1, on the reverse strand, counting down.
CCGGCGAAAACCCCATGTTTTCCTCTTCATCTGCCACGATAGTACCAGGAACAGGACTACAAGGCCCATGAGGCATCACACTATCCCCGCCCCCAAGGCCCCCCTCATTCAGGGCCCCTCTCCGACAGTCGCGGGACCGCGGCTTGGTAGGGTAGGCCTGATGGAAGCGGCGGACTAAGTCGGGGGCATGGACTGTGGAAGCATCTTCCCAGGAGCGTTCTTCTGGGCCAAACCCCACCCAGTCAATGAGATACTGAAGGCGGCGGCGATGGAAGCGAGAATCTAAAATGTCCTGAACCTTGAATTCCTCCTCTCCGTCCACTAAAACAGGAGCAGGGGGCGGCCGGCTCGAGTCGGGGCGTACACCATCCGCCGGAAGGAGCAGGGAACGGTGGAACACCGGATGAATGCGCATGGAGCGCGGAAGTTGGTGTTTGAAAGTCACGGGGTTAAATTGCGCCACCACTGGGTAGGGACCAATGAAACGGGCATCTAACTTCCGGCAGGGACGGTGGGAGGGCAAAAAACGAGTGGACAGCAGAACCCGATCTCCTACCTTGATCTTGGGGCCCGGCTGGCGATGGCTGTCAGCGTGGCGTTTGTAGTCCTCCTTGGCTTGATCCAGTTGCTGGTGCAAGAGTTCTTGCACCGCTGTGAGTTCCTGCAGCCAGTCCTCCGCTGCAGGGACTTCTGAGGTTTCAATGACAGAAGGAAAGAAACGTGGATGGAAACCGTAGTTTGCAAAGAACGGGGTTTCTTTAGTTGAAGTCTGGAAACCATTGTTGTATGCAAACTCTGACAGAGGTAATAGGGAAGCCCAATTGTCCTGTTGGTAGTTTACATAACAGCGAAGGTATTGTTCCAAAGTGGCATTGGTGCGCTCAGTTTGCCCATCCGTTTGGGGATGGTGAGCTGAAGATAAACGAGAGTCTATGCCCAATAGTTTTTGTAGTGCTTTCCAGAAACGAGAGGTGAATTGAGATCCACGGTCAGTGACTAAACTCTTGGGCAATCCATGTAGTTGGAAAACATGTCGAAGGAATAAATCTGCAGTCTCTTTGGCTGTGGGGAGGCCATCGCAGGGGATGAAATGGGCCAACTTGGTAAAAAGGTCCACCACTACTAAAATCGTGGTGAATCCAAGGGAGGGTGGTAAGTCAGTGATAAAATCCACGGAAATTATCTCCCATGGGCGAGAAGGAGTGGGAAGGGGATGCAGTAGCCCTGACGGCTTCTCCCTTCGTGTCTTGGAACGCTGGCATACAGGGCAGGTATTGACATAATTCTCCACATCCTTGCGGATCTTGGGCCACCAGAAATCTCGCAGGATCAAGTGCATGGTTTTAAATAGTCCAAAATGTCCTGCTGGCTTGCTGTCATGACACAGATGAAGTGCTTTTTCTCTGCCGGGGCCTGGAGGGATGTAAACATGATTCCTGTAGCATAGTAGTCCGTTCTTAAGTGACAGTGGGAAACGTAGTCCTTGGCGAATCTGTTCTTGAGCCCAGGCATCTGTCTGTTGACTGGCTCTAATTTCTTGAGTGGAAAGGGATTCTGGGTTAGAGGGAGTTGATTCAATTGAAGTGGATTTGGTGTTTCCCACTGCGAGCGTGGCAAAGTTTTCGGGTTGCAGCAATCGAGATTCTGAGATCTCTCTGCGTCCTGCAGCATACTCTGGTTTCCGTGATAGAGCATCTGCTTGCTTGGTCTGAGCTGGGGTTACATAATGGATCCGGAAGTCAAAACGTTCAAAGAACAGAGCCCAGCGCTGCTGCCTTTGATTTAACTTCTGTGCGGTCCTTAGATGCTCTAAATTTCGATGATCAGTTTGAACTTCAATGGGAAATTTGGCCCCTTCTAACCAATGTCTCCAATTTTCAAAAGCTGCCTTTAAGGCCAAAAGTTCTTTCTCCCAAATAGTGTAATTTCTCTCTGGGGCTGTTAGTTGACGGGAATAATAGGCACAAGGATGAAGATGTTCTCCCACTGGTTGCATGAGCACAGCCCCAATTGTGTGATGACTCATGGGCCATGTAGTCCCGTTCCTAGCGCTGTTGTGACAGATGAAGAGGAAAACTTAGGTTTCCCACCGTTTCAGCCAGAATTGGAGCTTTCACAGCCAGAGATGGAGCCCCTGCACCTGCAGGAGATTTGCCTCCCAGAAGTTGCCCAAACAAGCCCTGAGCCGAAATCTCCCCCTTTTTCTCGCCGTGATTATTATCAACAACAGAAGGGAGCTCAACAGGCTAATCGCAGAAGCCTGAGAATCGCCGCCAAACAAATGGTTGATTAAGCCTGCTTCCCATGGGAATCTTTAGGGAGCCATGCATCTGGACTCAGAGAATGGCTTTCGGTTCTGGTTCCCCAGAGAATTGTTCTCTGGCGGGAAAACGAGACCCTACTTAGGTGTTTTGCCCACGTAGGAATCTTGCGGAGTCAATTCGTCAGCTCCGGGAGTAGGTTGTGTGTGGACTACACTGCTCCCGCGTTCAAGTTCTTGTTCCCGTTTCCAGCCTTGCTTTTGCCTTCCAGGACCTTGTTTTGCTTCCTGGATCTCGCCACGAATTCACCACGGATCTTGTTTTTGCTCCTCGTTTCTTGTTGCCTTGAATCAAGCCTTGTGCTCCAAGAATCAAGTTTACTTCCTAGCCTTGCTTAAGTTTCATGGACTAAAGGACCTTGTCATCTCCCCTCACTTTGCTTGGCAAAGTGAGTGTTTCGGTTACTGGATTACAACTTTGGACCTTAATATTTTATATTGGACATTGTTTTCCTGGACTATAATTGACCTTTCCTGAAAGGTCCTGGACTATAATTGACCGTTCCTTCTGAACTATATTCTACACTTATTTTTATTGACTTTACATATTTCCTTAATAAAGATATTAGATAGATTCTGGCCTCTGTGTATGGTTATTGGTGCTCTGCAGCCTGGGTCTTGACAAATTGCCACATCGGAGGTGTCAGCCTGCACAACAAAAGGGGTTTTAGGATCAGGGTGCTGTAGAATTGGCTGGGTCGTGAATAACTGCTTTAGCTGGTGGAACCCTTTCTCTGCTTGCTCCGTCCAGCGGAAAGGCTGTTTCCCTCGGATGCAACTGGTGATTGGGTCAGACCAGTGAGCGAAGTCTGGGATGAATTTGCGGTAGTAGTTGGCAAACCCCAAGAAGCGCTGTACTTCCTTTTTGTTGGTTGGCGCCTGCCATTCCAATACTGCTGAAACTTTTGCCGGGTCCATGGAGAGCCCTAGTGGCGAGACGCGGTATCCCAGGAAGTCTACCTCTTGCAAATCAAAGGCGCATTTCTCTAACTTGGCATATAGTCCATGATCCCGCAATCGTTGTAGCACCATTCTGACGTGTTGCTCGTGTTCCGATTGTGATTTAGAAAACACCAAAAAATCCTCGAGGTATATGATCAAGAACCGATCTAGATAGTCCTGGAAAATATTGTTGACAAAATGCTGGAATGTTGTGGGGGCTCCGGATAATCCATAATTCATGACTAGGGACTCGAATAATCCGAATTTGGTCTGGAAGGCGGTTTTCCATTTGTCCCCTTCTCTTATGTGAACTAGATTGTAAGCCCCGCGGAGATCCAGTTTGGTGTACACCTTGGCCCCTCGGAGTTGGTCCAATAGGTCTGAGATCAATGGCAATGGGTAACGGTTCTGCTTCGTGATGTTGTTCAGGGCCCGATAGTCCACAACCAAGCGTAGATCCCCTGACTTCTTTTTCACAAACATCACTGGGGAAGCGGCTGGGGATTGAGAGGGTCTGATGAACCCCTTGCGAAGGTTTGACTCTATAAACTCCCTGAGAGCTTCTTGCTCTGGTTCAGTCAGGGAGTAGAGGTGTCCTCGCGGAATTGGGCACAGTCATAGGGTCTATGTGGGGGTAGTTTCTCGGCTTCCTTTTCATTGAAAACATCCCAAAAGTCCGAATACTTCTTGGGCAAGGTGATGATGGGTTCTGCGTCTGTGGCATGGCAGACCTTGGCTACTAAACAATGGTTTTGGCAATACCTTGAAGCGAACTGTAGTTCTCTGTTGGTCCAGGAGATGTTTGGGTCGTGGAGGGTCAGCCATGGGATACCCAAGATCATGGGGAAATGAGGAACCTCGGTAACGAAGAAGGAGATTTCTTCCATGTGTTCCCTTATCCACATTCTGGTGGGCTCGGTCCATTGACTTACTGGACCTGTCTTCAGGGGTCACCCATCAATGGCTTGCACCACACGGGCATTCTTGAAATCATGATATTGTAATCCCAGGGAGTTAGCATAGTCTCTATCGATGAAATTGTTTGTTGCCCCTGAGTCTATCATGGCATGGATCATGACGGGTCCCTTTTTTGCTGACCACAGTGTGATCACCAGGAGAAATAGGACCCCCGTTTGTGGCTCTTGAGTGGAGTTTTTGACCGGGTTGGCGAGCCCTTCTACGCCCGGTAGCTGGCTTCCCCCGCCGGCTTTGTTCCAGCCGCCTCGGTTGCCTCCGCCACCGCGGAGGACGCCATCACCAGACGGGTGGTGGGCTTCTTCTTTGCTGGACACTCCCTGGCGAAGTGGCCCCCATTACCGCAGTACCAACACAGATTCAAGCATTGACGACGGGCCTTTTCCGCTACATCCAGCCTGGGGCGCACATTGCCCAACTGCATCGGTTCCTCCTCGCTTCCCATGGGGCTAAGGGCTGGCGGTGGGGATCTCCATACTGGACGTGGCTGGACACTGGTAGAAGTGGGGGGTTTTACAAAATTCTGATACTATCTTTATGCTAGGAGAGCAGGACACATTGTCTTAAAATGTAAATGTGAAATTTTGGTCAAAACATACATTTCTATCTTCTGTAAGATTGATGATATTGAGAGAGTGGGAGCCAAATGGACAGTACCTTACAGTGCAACAATGAGGTACGCCTGATTGGACCATATATCAGTGGTATATCTAAACTGCAGCACAGTGAAATGTAACATTTTAAAAGCTCTCATTGAGAAAAGTGCAACATCAGGAGGAGCTCTCTATCATGTTATTGCATATAGAAAGGATCAATTCTTAGTTTAATGGGACTATGTCCTAATTTTTGTTGCATGGTTTTGGATCTGTATGCAACTATACTGCAGATAGCAATTTTCAGAGAGAAGAAGCTTTTGACTCTAAACTGAATTGTAAAGCTAAGGACCATGACAAAAGCGTATTAGGATCAGAGCATGTCAAGACAAGGAAACATCTATTTACAGATCTAGCACTATGTATGTAACAAAATTAGAATGCAGTGCCATTTCTTGAAGGATGCTTATTCCGCCCTTCATTTGCAGTGTCTACACCAGAGTGAGAATATTCATAAAATTGTGAATTGGTCAAGTTCTTAATATTGGAAGTGGGGGTATTTTTTCCATTTAAGAAGTTGTAACATAGAATGATAGCTTTCATTACATAATACTTTCAGTTGCATTAACTCAGTCTTTTTCAATGAACTTGGTTCAAAGTCCACCATTCTGCCACTGAAATTTGGAAGTACGATACCATAATATGTATATATACTCCCTAAGTTATACATCTGTTAATGACATGACTCTTCAAGATGGACTGTTTTCTTGCATTTGGGATTTTGATTTAAAATGGAATTTAAAAAATAACAAATAATGGATAGTTTAAAAAATAATAATTTAAACAGTCCCTTTTTATTCTAAAAGAAGTGCAGGGTCCCCAATCTGGATAAGGACTATACTATTCTCAAAATATACTATTTTAATAATAATAGCCGCTCTGAGTCCCCTCGGGGAGAAGGGCGGGGTATAAATGCATGTAATAAATAAATAAATAATAATACTTTATTTTTATACCTCACCTCCATTTCCCCGAAGGGACTCGGGGCGGCTTACATGGGGCCAAGCAACAGCAAACCAAAATAAAATAACATCAAAAAATACAGACACAAAAATTAAAATTAACATTCTAAACATAGTAAAAATATAAAATGATAATCATATTAAAAACATGGATTTGGCACCCAAGTAAAAGAGATAAAATGAACTGGGTAAAGTGCAACGAGTAGATATTGTAAACAAAGTAGTTAATTAAATACTATCGTCAATAGGAGAGCAACTTGGAGTGGGGTGGACCCTGTGACTATAATAAACTGATAGGGCAAGATAAAGTGCAACAAGTGCGAAAATGGTCGTAGATACAAAGTCTGTCATGGGGATGGGGAATTCATTCTCCAAAAGCCTGTTGGAAGAGCCAACTATTATCTGGTTCAGTTCTTGGATGCCTGCAGTTTTCTGTTGAACACCATTTTTTTAATTTAAATTAATTGTTTGGGGGCATTATAAACTACAGGCATGGTGGGTCCTGTACAGTTGCCCAGTAGGGGTCTGTGTGTGTGTCTATAAGGGTAGGTAGTGTTAAAATACCCTTACTTGGCCAATTAGATCTCTCATACTCTAGAATAAAATCTAGTTGTCCATTCAGAATTTTTCTTATCAATATAATAGAATAGAAATATTTATTATCCAAAGATCAACTGTCCTAGCACAATGTGGCAATTTTTCTTTCATATGAAATATGACAAGAAATGTCCCATTTCCACTTTTGGCATACTTTGTAGAATTCTGCTTTGGCTGATGCCAAATCTGAATGATATTTGGTTTGATTTCCCAGTTCCTGAAAAGCAAACAAGTTCCAGCCAAAACCAATATAAGGTTAGGGTTGGTTTCAAAAGCACATTCACATACTTTAAAAGTGGTACCTGAGCAATGAGGCATAGATCCACTCCAGTGTCCATTTAACTGGCATGTCCGAGATGGATGACCTATTAGTGACCGTCTTCCTGTACAAGAATAACGAACAGTGGATCCAAATGTGTATTTCTCCCCAGAAAGGACTGCATTTGGAGGAATGCCAGGATGACCACAGTCAATCACTATGATGCATAAATATTGGAGATAAAAATTACATTACAATCACGAAACTCAAGTCTATTCTATACCTCCTCCATATTCTCAGGTTTTAGTAATCAGCCAAGACTTTTAACATTGTGTCACTATACCCGAGTTTCCCATAGTACTGATGTAACAAACCCATGATTGTTTGTATATTTTCATAGAAACAGGATGTGTAGCACCCATTGTGATGTGTTTTTTTTAAAAAAGAGATATTAAAATTTTTGTGAATGTCATTTTTTTACAGTTAATCCAACAAAAGTCACTCAACTATTTCAATCAGATTAGTCTCTTCATGCTTCATAAAAACTTCATTATACAGTAGATCTGAGAAACATTCCCATATTTCCTGCCATATATTAGATTTTCAAAAAATGGTGGAAAACCCTATTAGGTATAACAATAGCCATGTAATTTTTCCCAAGAGCCAAGACAGGGCTGGCGTTTTTGCAGGTAATTTGTTGAGAATGTTATGTTGGCAAATGCAACATAACAAACTAAGTTATGAAATGCCCATATAGTTTTAAAACAGTCAAGACTGTAGTACGATTGCATTATTGATTCATTGAAAATATGGGCCAGCAAAAACAATAATACCTTTCAATTAACCAATTAGCTTTCATTTATTTGAAAAAGCAGATATATATTTACAAGTAAAGTTTGCTTTGGGTTTTGTCTTTTTCCCCTTTCAGATCACACTACAATATTTTGAAAAGAATATATGTCCTCACCACCATGTAGCTATGGGCACAGTTGCTTAGGAATTTTATTGGAAGTAAATAACACCTATTTTGTGGCTATGGATAAATAAAAAATCTGGAGGCACAGGAGATAATCAGCTTGAGGGGTCATAACATTATAAAACATAATTCACTTTAACAGATCATGAAGGAGGGTAATTTCATTTAAAACTGCATTCAGTCCTAGTAAAGATTTGAGTAATATGATGACTGCTATCTGTTTTGTTGCATTCATATTTGTTGGAAGTTAACAATTTGTGGCTGGCTATGCTTATTTAAGCCAGAAACTGTGCATTCTCACTTACTGCTCATGGACCATAACAAGTAAATATCAAATTAGTTGACATATTCAGCATGTATTTAGAAGACATATTTGCTCAACTGGTAAAATCTCTTTGTACCATTGTATCTTTCAATTAGCTTTCTTGCAGGGAGTAATGGTCATTGGAAGGTAAAGAAAGGGTAATGGTTCAAGTTTGATTGTTGAGGCATGCATCAGGCAGTACATGACTGATTGTTGTATGTATGCAGGGCACTCGAAAAGCATTGAATATTTGAAAGCATTATACAAAAACATAATCACCACCATAATTATTGATGAATATTCTAAAATACTTACTAATGCACTCTGGTAGGGGTTTATCCCAGTGACCATTGGGTTGGCAGACTAAAACTGAAGATCCAAATAAAAAATATCCGGGATTGCAGTCATAAAAAACAACTGTACCATAGGTGAAATTTCCATGTTCAATTTTACTTTCTCTTATAGAATTTGCAGGGATTCCTGGGTCAGTACAGTTGACCACTAAATAGAAAATAGTGAACAGAGGCATCACATGTAGAGTTTCTATTTTTAAAGAAACAGTACCAAGAATTAATGTTGGTTTCTTGTAACTATGTACATTAGTGGTTCTCAACCTGTGGGTCCCCAGGTTTTTGGCCTACGACTCCCAGAAATCCCAGCCAGTTTACCAGCTGTTAAGATTTCTGGGAGTTGAGGGCCAAAACATCTGGGGACCCACAGGTTGAGAAGCACTAATGTACATGATTACAATAAAATAGAATCTAGTATTTAATACGATAAAATTTGTTAGACCTATACTTGAAACCAATAAAAAGATTTTAGTAGACATAGAATATTGCCATCAGTTATGTAGTATGTTTTTTTTTCATTTACCATCTACTGATCTTCATCAAAGAGGGAGGATTTTGCTGTGTATATCTATACAGTGATGTTGTTAATAGATACGTACAATAACCTCATACAGGCCCATGATCCCATCCACTAGAATATGAAAGGAAACAAGACATTCATGCACCTTCAACTTTGATACAATCTGTGCCTACATAGTCATGTATTTTTGTCTATCAACAAACCCCAGTCAACATTTAGAGAGAGAGAGAGAGAGAGAGAGAGAGCCTTCCACATTCACTGTGATATCAGACATAGGACCCCTATGGAGCAGAAAAACCATGTGAATAAATTAATTGATTATTTACTAACCTCTAGGACTCTAGATCCTTTAGTGGATGTTGAACAAAGAATCACAATGGAAGACATAGATATTCCTAGAGATAATGTTTAAATCAAATCTCTAAAAAATCAAATTTGCAAAAGTCAAATCCACTACTTGGAGGACTCACTATATAATAAAACTTTTAGCAATACTTTTAGCCTGTTTCATATATGCTATCAATTATAGCAAAATGAATACATGCCAGAAACTGGAACTGAAATACAGTACTAAATAAAAGAAAAAAATGTCTTTTCTCCTTTCCTTTTCTTTTCTTGTATTCAGAGTATTTTTTCTCATTTTGATTGCTGCTATACTTTTCCTGTCACTATGACAGGAGTCTACTAGAGGGAATACTTAAGCTTAACTTTATGTAAAAGCTACTTGCAAGCTTGCAGTTATTTGAGAAGTTTACAAGTTTTCAACTGACAACAGCAAGTCTTGATTAATTTTAAAACAAATCGATGTAAATGTCATAGTTTTAAAAACAAGAACTGGTGTTTGGTACCCCTTAGGACGGACTTGATTTTATGAACTTTATCAGCCTAGTTTGACAAATCTCCTTTAAAAATGTGATTTGAAACTTCATGACTGCCTTAGCTTCCAAAAAATAAAGGTAGTGAATACACAGCTTTGATTTCTGATCCTTAGAGCAAAAAGTATACAGTTTTATTTATTACTGACCAATGCTCCAAAGTGATTTATCATCATTAAGTGTTTTTGGAGTTATTTTTAAAGAAATCTCAATCTTAGCCTCCAGACAAAAAAAAATCCACCCCCCAAAGTTTTCTTTTAAAAAAATGAAACGCTGTTGCATTTTGTTACAACTTATCGCTCAGTTTCAAGTATTAAATATACAATACCCACAGTCTTGAATAATTATCTCCTGTCCTGCTTTTTCAATTATTTAAAAAATGCCCCAGTTTCCCCACTTCCTATTTCTTTCCTTCATCTCAGTTTTGTTTGTTTGGTTGCATGCTGCAAGTCGCTTCTGGTTGTGAGAGAATCTGCCGTCTACAAAGAAGTTTCCAGAGGATGCCCAGATGTGTCATGATCCTCCGAGGAGACTTCTCTCATGTTCCCCCAGCAATGAAAGAACCAAGGCAGTGACATCTCTGGCCCATCCCCTATTCGGATATCAGCAAGCATGGCAACACCTTAAATCAAGAAATAGTTTTCTAAAATCTACAGAGATACCTCAGCAAGTGAGAGTCCAAAAGTGGCAGACCACCTATTACAATGCAGTCTGAGCCCTGCCACATGCACAATAGAGGACCTTTTTATAGCAACATCAGACACACTCCAAGTGGCCAGCTACTAGTCAAAGGACATTTAGTATAATGCCAAGTTTTTAACTTTGTTTGTGTTTTCAAATGCATTACAACTGTACCCTCAGTTTGCTTCTTACAAGATAAATATAAATATTCCAGTTTTGCTTCAGTTATTGCAAACTGAATTCAAAGTCCCAAATTAATTTGCATGAATGCCCTATCTACACCACCATGTAATGCAGTTTCAAAATGCAGATTAACTGCATTGAACTGGATTATATGGTTTTTAGACTCATATAATCCAGTTCAATCTGCATAATCTGAGTCTAAACTGAAATTTTAATGTAGTTCAAACTGCATTATATGGCAGTGTAGATGCGTCCTCAGTTACCATAGTTGGGGGCAGAAGAGTGGACAGAATATAATTCTTTCTTTTAGACTAAAGCAAAGAGCCAAGAGTAGTTGCAATTTCTCCTAGTCTCTTTGTTCTTCCTCATTAAAACTATTGCTGTCCTGACCACACTCTGATCTTTTTTGGACACATGAATCCTGATTTTCACCAGTGAAATGTTGAAGGGCACAAGGCCAACATGTTGTATGGATCTAGCCCCTACAGCCTTCTACCAACTGATATATTTTGTATATTTTCATGTTAAGGTTAAGGAGGACAGATTTTGGGGTCAAAATTATGGATTTTTATATGAGCCATGGATAGGTGGAGGGTTATTCTAAGGAGAGGGGGAAAGCACCAATATCACTTCAGGGGATCACTGTCATAGGCCATTGCAATTTCCTTACTCGAGCATTCCAAAAGTTCAGAAGCAACACCATGGCAGATGGAGTTAGAGAGTGCCAGAGTTTCTTTTAGGTTCTTCTGAGATGACCAGAGCTATAAATATTTAAGCTATAGAATTCACATTGATTTATGGATAAACGAGCAAAGATTTTGAGGTTGATTTTTTAAATTATAATTTCTAGTCTTATACACGAGTATATAGGGCTAATCCATACTGGAAGAGAAAAGTGATGCATAGAAAAGTACATTGTTTTTGAATACAAGATTAAGATTTTCAATCTTTAATGTGTCCATTTCAAATCATAATTTTATTTCAAGCCTATAAGTGAGATTGGGCAAGAAATAGTGTTGGACCTACAGTGACAATATCACAAAATCAACCTAGGGAGGGAGAGAAGTATTTTTCTCTTCCCAATAAGCTCTCTGTGAATTTCAAAAACATGTTCAAAGGCACTTGTAAATCCTCTTAATTAACTTTCTGAGCACCTCCAAGGGCTACATGAACATGAGAGGGAAAGATAGTTGAATTTACCTCTTGAATTGTATTGTTTGTCTCATTTCATACAAACAACAGAGGTTTGACTTATACCTTTGCATATTGGAGGAGGATGACTCCACTGTCTGTTCGCTTGACACTGGGCTTTGGTTGGTCCTTGCATAACATAACCAGTATTGCAAGAGAATGTCACAACATCATTAAAGTTGAAACCATTTCCACTCGTTCTTCCATAAATTGGACTTCCGGGATGGCCACAGCTAATAGCTAACATAAGGAAAAAGCAAGATGGGAAGTTTATTGTTATCACTTCTCACATATGCAGAATAATAAAAACGTGTTAGCCTTGTGTCTCATTTTGACATCTAAGAGAGAATACATGCTTAAAAGAAGAAAATGTTCAAAAACAAAACAACTGTTAAGAGTTACTAATAGTATATATTTCCATCTGTTTTGACACAAACACTCTCACATACATTCATAATTTCAGAAATGTAGATTGGAATGGTAACTTTACTATTCCATTATTAATTCCATTAATATATTATGAGTAGACATTGACAGTCCACCACTAGGAGCAATAGCAAGTTATACTTCTCTACAAGTATACATTTGCCTAGTAAAATATATATCTTAACTTCATACCTCAGAAGTAATTTACAGAAAATTATTTCACTTTGGCACAACTTGCACAACATAATGAGGAGTAGCACCAGTGTAAATTTGCAGTGCCTCCTGTGAACACAGTGTGAACGCTGAAGTGCTGACAAGGTGAAAGTGAGATCTTTTTTGGGGAATCAGTGTGATTTTTTGAATTTTCAGGGTAGTTTTTGCATTTCTCTAAGGCATTCCTGCAAAATTTAAAACTCAGAAAAAGATTTCATTATCACATGCACTTTGAGTTTTAATAGGATATTCGTGGATTTTGTTTTCAAAGTATTGAGTCTATCCTTGCATGCTTGGCATATATATTTATGCATATCTACAGGAAACAAAAATGTACTAGTTCATCACAGAAATATTTTTCATTAATAGTTGATATTATAATGGAAAGAAAAGCACTTGATGATTCTTTGTTACAGTAGAGACAACAACTCTTTTGGAAGCTGGATAATCCCTAACAAAGCATCTCTTCATGTTCAGAGAATATGTCAAGACAAAAACTGAGAAAGCAGGAAAGGGAGGAATGAGAGAGTGTTTCATACCACAGACAAATGGCTTATCTCATTAAGATGTTTGCCTGTTTAAATATGGAAAAATAGTAGTTATTTTCAAAAAATCTCAACTATAATTCTAGCTATTTTGAAGGCTTTGGGACTGGAATAAGACCAATTTACCTTTGAAGGGGGTTTTCCTGTTTAACCTACTCTAAGTCTCTGAAAACATTTTTAAAAGATTATTGAATTATTTCTTCAATCTTCAAATATTTTTTTTTACAAAAAGCAATTTTCTAAGGTAAATGAGGAAAAACAATGGCTGCCTTCATTCCAGTATTGTATATTTCTTAGAAATACATTCAATTCGGTGAGTGAAGTAAAACGAGTAAGTAAACCAATATCTGAAATGAAAGTTTGCCTTCCAGACTTCAAGGTAGTAGCTGCTTATAAAACAGTTTCCCCTTTATCAAATTAGTAAAAATACATTATATAAGTTCTCTACAACAGCTGTCATTCTTACTTACGCACACAGGATGGAAGCTGACCAGACCAGTTGTGATCTTGCTGACAAATCCGTACAGAAGAGCCAATGAGTCGAAAGCCAGGATTGCACTGATATACAACAGTGTCTCTGTAGCCATAATTTTCTCCAATTACTTGACCATTGACAATAAACTCAGGAATTCCACAGTGGCCAGCTAAAATAACATATAGAAGTAATGATAACTGCAAACTGAAGCACCAGTTTTATTTTCACCCAAACATTATTTGCTGAGGAGTTATTAAAATGGTACATAAATTCACCTTTAGTCGAATCACAAACACAGACATGTAAGTTCCAATATTAACAAAATTTCTTGTTGGCACCCAAGACTTACAATTTTATTGAATTTCAAATGAACCAAACAAAGGTTGCTGCACATACCCAGCCAGTTTTCATCATGAATTTTAAACTCGTGCCTTGTGTCCACTATTTTTAATTATTGTTTTTTGTACTTTAATGTATGTATTTTGTAGAAATACATTTAAATATGAATATTTTATATAATATTATGTGTTTTATGATCATGCACTTTACTTATTAGCCTATCCTTTGTTGCTGCACTAGTCCACCCACCCATGCAGATAGCAGAAACTGATTTTGGATGCTGGTTGATACTTTTTAATCTATTGCTATAATGTTATTGTTTTACTTTGTTTACATTGTTGAATTGCTTTTTATGTAATTACGTTTTAACTGTGTCTTTGTGCCTGGCCCCATGTAAGCCACCCCGAGTCCCTTCAGGAAGATAGAGGTGAGGTACAAAAATAAAGTTCTTGTTGTTGTTGTTGTTGTTATTATTATTATTATTATTATTATTATTATTATTATTATTATTATTATTATTGTATGACACAGCAAACAAGATAGACATGCTGGATTCCATATCAGAAAATCACAAGTCAACACTTCCCAAGTGTCTAGGACTATGTGATGTATTTTCAGATGATGCGCGCAGATCCCAGTAGGGTGGCCTTTTGCAGTTGGTAGATAGTAATTTTGTCAATGTCTATTGTTTCCAAATGCTGGGTGAGATCTTTTGGCACGGCACCCAGTGTGCCCATCACCACCGGGACCACCTGCACTGGTTTCTGCCAGAGTCTTTATTTATTATTATTATTATTATTATTATTATTATTATTATTATTATTATTATTATTATTATAGCTATGTTGTAACCCACCTTGAGCCATGAGAAGGGGTGGATAAAAATTAAAACAACAACAACAACAACAACAACACTTGTTCTAGCTTATTATTTTAAGCCCGTGACTTCACAGTTGATAACTTTTAAATCCACAAACACATACAAACAACTGCTAAGTTTAACTCCCATGATGCAAGCACATTCCTTGAAAGCTTATATCAAAACAACTGTGCTGATTTTTCTATGACAGACTAACATAGGTATCTCTCTGGAAATGTAACATTTGCTACAGGGCAATAGACATAAAAAAGGAGAAAGTGTGAGAGGCAGAGGTAAATACAGCAAAAAAAAATGTTGCTTCAGATACTCTTATTTAGTGTTGGAGCTAATTTCTTTCTTTTTAAAACAAATATCTGGTGTACTGGAGAATGGAGATACCATGATATAGGAAAAGGTGTAGTTAGCCCTTTGCTTGATCAGAGTGATCACTCTACTCCTGGTATTTACAGCTGGCAGAACAAAAGGCTTGTCTACACTAGATCTTTAATCCAAAGTGGACCAGAAGTCAAAACTGGATGTCCAGATAATGTCTGGGGACTTCTGGTTTTTAATATAGGATAAACCAGGCTAAATCATTTTAATTCTGCATCAAGCAAAGAAAAGAAATTCTCTGGAGTTTTGGGTTGTAATATATGAATGAAAAAAATGTATTTATTTAAAAAAGAGATAGTGATGGTGTTCTCAAAATAGCCCAGCAGAGCTTACTGATTGCTGGGGGAAAACAGTGTACTGGGTGATGCAGAGAATAGAATGGATTGGTTGAAAATGGCAGATAATGAATGCGAGGGAGAGATACACAAAAGAGAGTCCTCTCGCTATTTGCAGTATTTGTCCAAAGGAGAAATAAGCAACATCACTATAATACAGTGCACTATTCATATTAATATTGAAAATCAGATATAAATCTGAATTCCTCCAATCCTTTCTAGCAGAGTTCAATCAGTCTAAATACTCAACCTCAAACACATTTTCAGGTCAACTCAAACACTTTGTCGTATTTAGAAGCTTCTTGTATTACATGTAGACTGGTTTCATTTTTATACATTCAAAAAAACACTTGGTTCATATCTAAGTAAGCCTCAAGAGCAGGCAGATCTTTGATGTTATATTTTCTCAGTGAACTCAGCCAAAATGTGTATCATGGATAAAGTGAAATATTTGGCCTGTGTTTGTAGGTTGACAGTGTGTGTGTGTGTGTGTATTATGCTATCATTAAAGGAATGTCAAAATGAGTGGTGCTGAAGATCTAGATTCTCCATTTGAAGTCAACAAAAATGAACGGTGGAAGCAAAAAGCTGTATTTTTTTGGGGGGGGGGGAGGAAGGCTATTTAGACACCTATCATTTACTAGGCATTTCCATCATCAAGGAAACCACTTTATTGTCTGCTCACCTTGAAGAAAGGCTGTCTCATTATGGCATGAAAAAAGGTGCACAAGCAAAAAAATTAAGCCAAGTACTATTGCAGATAATTGGTATCTATTTGCTGCTTAGCCATTCAAGCACATCTTGTTTAATTCACTTTAGTCTCAATGATTTGAAGCAGATTCTTTTCCATGCCTTTGCCTTTTTGTCCTCACTTTTCTTTGTGATGAAAGAGTTGCAGGGTCTATTTGATACTGTCAAAAATATGAGAACACTCACCACTGTAAAATGTTCCATTGTTAATGCTCTTTTGATGCTTCTATTTTCCACTTTTATTTTCACAGCTCTGGGATTGAGGCAAAAATGGTTCTGAAATTTTGTACCCTCTCTGTTGGGAAATTTGGCAAACTCCACAATTGTTCAATTTAAAATATAATCATTCTTTAGTATGTCTTTGCTGGGCAATAACTTTTGAAATGTTTCTTTCTTACAACTCATTTTTTCTGGAAGAGGTTTTACCATGCAATCTTTTTCTACATTCCAGGAAATATTTTTATTATTGTTCTAATATAGAGAAGATCAGATTATTTATTACAACTATCGTTCTTCAAGTATTCATTCACACATGAGTCTGGTGCCTACAAGGAATGTGTGATGACTCATGGGCCATGTAGTCCCGTTCCTAGTGCTGTTGTGAATGATGAAGAGGAAAACTTGGGTTTTCCACCATTTCAGCCAGAAAAGGAACTATCCCAGCCAGAAATTGAGCCTTTGCACCTGCAGGAGGCTTGTCTTCCAGAAATCTGCCAAACAAGCCCTGAGTCGAGTTCTCCCCCTTTTTCGCGCCGTAATTATTATCTCCAGCAGAAAGGAGTGCAACAAGCTAATCGCAGGAGTTTGAGAATTGCAGCAAAGCATTCAGATGATTAAGCCTGCTGCCATGAGAAATTTTAGGGAGTCATACATCTGGACACAGAGATTGACTTTCGTTTCTGATTCCCCAGAGAAGTGTTCTCTGGTGGGAAAACGAGGCCTATTTAGGTTCCTTGCTCCCGAAGGAATTTTGCGGAGTCAATTCGTCAGCTACCGGAGCAGCGTGTGTGGACAGCTACTCCTGCTTCCAAGCCTTTGTTCCTGTTCCTAGCCTTCGTTCTCAGCCTTGTTTTCTCCCCGGATCTTGCCTTGTTTCCCGGACCTCGCCAAGTGATTGCCACGGATCTTGTTCTTGCTCCTCGTTTCCTTGTTGCCTTGAATCAAGCTTTGTGTGCCAAGAATCAAGTTATTTCCTAGCCTTGCTCAAGTTCATGGACTAAAGGACCTTGTCATCTCCCCTCACTTGCTTGGCAAGTGAGTGTTTCGGTTATTGGATTACAACTTTGGACCTTAATATTTCATATTGGACATTGCTTTTTTGGACTAATTTTGACCTTTCCTGAAAGGTCTACTTCTGGACTATTTCCTATACTTGTTTTTATTAACTTTATATATTTCCTTAATAAAGATATTAGATAGATTCTGGCCTCTGTGTATGGTTATTGGTGCTCTGCAGCCTGGGTCGTGACAGAATGCCATGCATCATAATCTCCATCTGATATATCTGACACCAATGCCTAAGGCTGCACCTACATTGTGGAATTAATTCAGTTTGACACCATTTTAACTGCCATGGTTCAATACTATGGAATCATGGGAATTGCAGTTTTAAGAGATATCTACTATCTAGCCTTCATTGCCAAAGAGTGCTGGTGCCTTACCAAACTACAACTCCCATGTATGTTACTTTTAGGAGCATTCTGACAGCACAAACTACAGTAGAGTCTCACTTATCCAAGCTAAATGGGCTGGCAGAACCTTGGATAAGAAAATATCTTGGATAATAAGAAGGGATTAAGGAAAAGCCTATTAAACATCAAATTAGGTTATGATTTTACAAATTAAGCACCAAAACACCATGTTATACAACAAATTTGAAAGAAAAAGTAGTAATTACCATATTTACAAATTTAGCACCAAAATATCACGATATATTGAAAACATTGACTACAAAAATGCATTGGATAATCCAGAACATTGGATAAGTGAGACTCTACTGTACTATGTTGATAAAAAAAATTGCCTGGCAATCCTGCAATCTTATTTCTGTGACTGAATGCAAGCATACAGGATGTCATTTGCAGCATATGAGTGAAACAACCACAGAAACCTTGAATGTGCTATTTTAAGCAGGAAACTAGAGCAACCAATGGCTCTAAGGCATTTCAGTAGTAGCCTCTCTATTCAACATTGAGGTGCCATCTCCTTCCAAAGTGACCACTTCTCCAATATATCCCAGAATCTACCAGATTTCACCTTTTTGGGGGTGATCATCCCTTAAATTCAGTACAGCATCTGTGCGTATCTGGTGATAGAGGGCTTTGGACTGGGGAAAAAGAGAGATTGAGAGATGTCATGGGAGAGGGAAGAAGGGAATCACATGGGAGTGATGGGCCCTCCCTCTTTCCCTCCATCAATTGGGGAAAGCTCTAAAGGATCACTCTCATTCAGTCTAAGCTTGGCGCAGTAGTGAGAAAAGGGGGAAGAGTTTATGGGGTCCTCCACTTCCCCACACAAACACATACAGACACTTCTATGAAAGTGGAGGAAGGCATTGGCTGGGGGGAGGGGGGGGGAGAAGAGAGGAGAAATTAGAATTTTACCATGTTCCCATAAACCTGTACATCATAATTAACAATGTGTATCCATGAAATGAAACAACCAGGTCAGGTATGCAATTCTTTCCCACTTTAAAAACTAATTGAAGTGTTTATTATAGGCAGTGACTGTTTGTATTTCTCTATCCCTACTTTACAAACTTCCTGATGTTACTAAATGTTACTAAAAAAATCCAGATAGACAGAGAACAAGCAGCAAGAGTGGAGTGAAGTTGCTAGGCAGCCTTTGTTTTTTAAAAAAGAGTTTCAGTGACTGATAATAAATAATGCTTTGTTTTATTTCATATCGTCAATTTTATGAACATTTGCTGGAGTGACACCACATTGCTAAAAATTCACAAAATATATTGTGATTGAATCTTCCTTTAATTCATAGCTTAAAGTTGAAGAAAAAGAGAAAACATTTAACACTGAATTGCCTCAGCTGCTGTGGTTCCCAGCCTTTGTGCCTTCAGGTGTCTTGAATTTCAACTTCCAGAAATCCCAGCCAGCTTATCAGCTGTTAGGAGCTGAAGTCCAAAACACCTGGAGACCCAAAGGTTGGGAACCACTGGCTTAAAGGATATGTAATATTTGACTAAACACATCTGATTTTCCCTTAAAGTAAAATGACAAACAGGTTTTTTTTTGTGTTTTATGTGCAAAAAGGAGGCCTAAATTTTATTTTAGTGCCATTTAGAGCAGACACACTGAATAATATTTTATCTACATGTTGACACATCATTCAATATTTATATTATTTATGTATTCACAGTTAGAAAAGGGAAAGGTTGCTATTTTTCCTGCTGTCACCAAATGTGTCTTTTAATTAGGAATCATTTTTATTTCAGATTTATTTAATTCGAGGATGTTCCTTTTCATTCCAAGTAGACCATATCTTTGTAATCATAAGACTAATTGCAAAAGGAATTGGTTGTTTCTATGATTTGTTTTCTTTTCTTTTTTTTACTTAACAGGTAGAAAAGGAAAAGCATTTGACAATGATAAAAGAGATATTACCTTCTGTATTAATGCAGTATGACTCAGCATACTAGAATAGCAGGGCATCTTGATAGGAAATGGTACCATTCAATCATTATTTTATGTTTTTATGAAGGAGTCAATACACAAATGAAATGATCTTACAAAATACAAAATAATATATCCTAGAATAATCATTTTTATAAATCTACAAATGAAAGGTAGAAGTGGATTCTATCAGAATTCTGAGGATACTTTCTAAAAGAAAATAGCACAATTGTGATGCATCACTAGCATAGGGACAACAGCACAAGTCCTATGGTACTTGTGAGTTCAGTGGTAGAGCTATTAGCCCGTTACAAATGTACTGATTAATTAGAAGCAGATATATTTATTAACAATTAACATTTAAACATTTAATATATTACCAAATCATTACTTTTTGCCTTTTTGAGATTCTACACAAAATGGGAAATGATTATCAATTTATAAACAAGATTTATTACAGTGCAGACGTCAATGACGGGCCATGATCTGAGCATAGGATGAGGCATAGCCATATGGTGCTAAAAATATAATTAGATTAGGAAGGTTGTTTGGAAAACTCACAAACTTTGTTATCCTCAGTGAGAAAAAATGTCTTGGCAAGCTGTGACAAACACCACATTTATTTTCCACCAACAATAACAGGAATATAATGCAATTTGCACAAAAAGTATGAGAACAATAAAATGTTGTAAAATTTGTTGTTGTTTTTTTTTTAAAAAAAAAGCCAACATATGAAATAACATCATAAAAATATAAGAGTAAAATAAGTGAAGATTTACATCACTAAAGTAGATACTATAGTGGCAGGTCTATACTTTAGTTCAAATTAACAATTCCCATGGAACTTAAGAGGTTGTTATATCACTTTAGCATGGAATTAGTAAAAGAGTGGTGTTATAGCAATTTCTATGATTTCTAAGGAAGCTAAATTATTATCTGGATGGGTTGTTTTTTCTTTCCCAGTCCAACATGCCATATATATGCTAAGCAATCAAATTATGGTTGATATGTCTATTAAAGAGAATATTCATGTGAACCTTTGCTGTTATTGTCAGGACCCAGGCTGCAGAGCACCAATAACCATGCACAGAGACCAGAATCTATCTAATATCTTTATTAAAGGAATATATAAAGTCAATAAAAACAAGTGAAGAATATAGTTCAGAAGTAGACCTTTCAGGAAAGGTCAAATATAGTCCAGGAAAACAATGTCCCAATATGTGATATTAGAGTCCAAAGTTATAATCCAATAACCGAAACAGGGAAGTGGCAGGGTCCTTTAGTCCAATGAAGCTTGACAACAAGGCTGGAAGCAAACTAGATTCTTGGCAACAAGGCTTGATACGTGACTACAAAGACAATAAGCAAGAACAGGGTCCGTGGCGAGGTCCGTGGAACAAGGAAAGCTTGATGCTAGAACAAGGTCCATGAAACAAGGCTTGGAACTTGGTCCTGGAGGCAAGGAACTGGAGTAGCGTAGTCCACACACGATCTCACTCCACAAGGTGACGAATTGACTCCGCAAGGATTTCTTTGTGGGCAAACACCTATATAGGATCTTGTTTTCCCGCCAAGGAACACTTTCCCTGGGGAACAAGAAACGAAACCCATACTGTGTCCAGATGCATGACTCCTTAAAGTTTCCCAAGGGAAACAGACTTAATCAGCTAATTGTCTGGCAGCTATCCTGGCGCTCCTGCGAGTCGCCTCCCGAGCGCCTCTATCTCGATTATAATAATCCCGGCGAGAAAATGGGGGAGATTTCTGCTCAAGGCTTGTTTGGCTGACTTCTGGTGGGCAAACATCTTGCAGGTGCAAGGGCTCCAATTCTGGCTGAAACGGTGGGAAACCCAAGTTTTCCCCTTCATCTGCCACAATAGTACTGGGAACGGGACTACATGGCCCATGAGTCATCACACTATCCCCCTCCTCAAGGCCCCTCTCCAAAATGGGCCCTCTTCCCGAGGTGCGGGGCCGCGGCTTGGCAGGGTAGGCCTGATGGAAGCGGTGGACTAAGTCGGGGGCATGGACTGTGGTAGCGTCTTCCCAAGAGCGTTCTTCGGGGCCAAAACCCACCCAGTCAATGAGATACTGAAGGCGGCGGCGGTGGAAGCGAGAATCCAAAATGTCCTGAACCTCGAATTCCTCCTCCCCATCCACCAAAACAGGAGTGGGGGCCGGCCGGTCTGCATCGGGGCGGACACCATCCGCCGGAAGGAGCAGGGAGCGATGAAACACTGGATGGATGCGCATAGAGCGCGGAAGTTGGAGTTTGAAAGTCACGGGGTTAAGTTGCGCCACCACTGGATAGGGACCAATGAAACAGGCATCTAGCTTCCAGCATGGACGGTGGGAGGGCAAAAAGCGAGTGGACAGCAGAACCCGATCTCCTACCTTGATTTCGGGGCCCGGCTGGCGATGACTGTCAGCGTGGTGTTTATAGTCCTCCTTGGCTTGGTCCAGTTGCTGGAGCAATAGTTGTTGCACCGCTGTGAGTTCCTGCAGCCAGTCCTCCGCTGCAGGGACTTCTGAGGTTTCAATGACAGGAGGAAAGAAACGTGGATGGAAGCCGTAGTTCACAAAGAACGGGGTTTCCTTGGTTGAAGCCTGGACACCGTTGTTGTAGGCAAACTCTGACAGAGGTAATAGGGAAGCCCAATTGTCCTGTTGATAGTTTACATAACAGCGAAGGTATTGTTCCAAAGTGGCATTGGTGCGCTCCGTTTGCCCATCTGTTTGGGGATGATGAGCTGAGGATAAACGAGAGTCTATGCCCAATAGTTTTTGTAGAGCCTTCCAGAATCGAGAGGTGAATTGAGATCCACGGTCAGTGACTAAACTCTTGGGCAATCCATGTAGTCGGAAAACATGCTGAAGGAATAAATCTGCAGTCTCTTTGGCCGTGGGAAGGCCATCAAAAGGAATGAAGTGGGCCAACTTGGTGAAAAGGTCCACCACCACTAGGATCGTGGTATATCCAAGGGAGGGTGGTAGGTCGGTGATAAAATCCGCAGAAATTATCTCCCATGGACGAAATGGAGTGGGAAGGGGATGCAGTAGCCCTGAGGGCTTCTCCCTTCTTGTCTTGGAACGCTGGCATACCGGGCAGGTATTGACGTATTTTTCTACATCCTTGCGGATCTTGGGCCACCAAAAATCTCGTAGGATCAAATGCATGGTTTTGAATAGTCCAAAATGCCCTGCTGGCTTGCAGTCATGACATAGGTGAAGTGCCTTTTCTCTGCCTGGTCCTGGAGGGATGTAGACATGATTTCTGTAGCATAGTAACCCATCCTTAAGTGAGAAAGGGAAACGTAGTCCTTGGCGAATTTGGTCCTGAGCCCAGGCATCCGCCTGTTGACTGGCTCTGATTTCTTGAGCACAAAGGGGTCCTGGAGTAGAGGGAGTTGGTTCAACTGCAGTGGATTTGGTGTTTCCCACTGTGAGCGTGGCAAAGTTCTCGGGCTGCAGCAATTGGGATTCGAAGGTCTCTCTGCGCCCTGCAGCATACTCAGGTTTCCGTGATAGAGCATCTGCTTGCTTGGTCTGAGCTGGGGTTACATAATGGATCTGGAAGTCAAAGCGCTCAAAAAATAAAGCCAAGCGCTGCTGCCTCTGATTTAACTTGCGGGCAGTTCTTAGATGTTCCAAATTACGATGGTCAGTATGGACCTCAATGGGAAATTTGGCCCCTTCCAACCAATGTCTCCAATTTTCAAAGGCTGCCTTTATGGCCAAAAGTTCCTTCTCCCAAATAGTGTAATTTCTCTCTGGGGCTGTTAGTTGACGGGAGTAAAAGGCACAAGGATGAAGATGTTCTCCCACTGGTTGCATGAGTACAGCCCCAATTGCCACATCAGAGGCGTCAGCCTGCACAACAAAAGGGGTTTTAGGATCAGGGTGCTGTAGAATTGGCTGGGACGTGAATAACTTCTTTAGTTGCTGGAACCCTTTCTCTGCTTGCTCCGTCCAGCGGAAAGGCTGTTTTCCACGGATGCAGCTGGTGATTGGGTCAGACCAGCGGGCAAAGTCTGGAATGAACTTGCGGTAATAGTTCGCGAACCCCAAGAAGCGCTGCACCTCTTTCTTGTTGGTTGGCACCCGCCATTCCAATACTGCTGAAACCTTTGCCGGGTCCATGGAGAGCCCTAGTGGCAAGACACGCTATCCCAGGAAATCTACCTCTTGTAGATCAAAAGCGCATTTTTCCAACTTGGCATATAGTCCATGATCCCGCAATCGTTGTAACACCATTCTGACGTGTTTCTCATGTTCTGATTGTGATCTAGAAAACACCAAAAAATCGTCCAGGTATATGATCAAGAACCGATCTAGATAATCCTGAAAAATGTCATTGACAAAGTGCTGGAACGTTGCGGGAGCTCCGGATAAACCGAAATTCATGACTAGGGACTCGAATAATCCGAATTTAGTCTGGAAAGCGGTTTTCCACTCGTCCCCCTCCCTGATGCGAACTAGATTGTAAGCCCCCCGAAGATCCAGCTTGGTGTAAACCTTGGCCCCTCGAAGCCGGTCTAATAGGTCCGAGATCAAAGGCAGGGGATAGCGGTTCCGCTTTGTGATATTGTTCAATGCTCTATAGTCCACAACCAAGCGTAGGTCCCCTGACTTCTTTTTCACAAACATCACTGGGGAAGCGGCTGGGGATTGAGAGGGTCTGATGAACCCCTTGCGAAGGTTTGATTCTATGAACTCCCTGAGAGCTTCTTGCTCTGGTTCAGTCAGGGAGTAGAGATGCCCTCGCGGGATCGGAGCCCCCTCCACCAAGTCAATGGCACAATCGTAGGGTCTATGCGGGGGTAGTTTCTCGGCTTCCTTTTCATTGAACACATCCCAAAAGTCTGAGTATT
Organism: Anolis carolinensis; assembly: GCF_035594765.1. NCBI lineage: Eukaryota > Metazoa > Chordata > Lepidosauria > Squamata > Anolidae > Anolis > Anolis carolinensis. Next base: position 22,382,820 of record NC_085844.1, on the reverse strand, counting down.
TCTTGGGCAAGGTGATGATGGGTTCAGCGTCTGTGGCATGACAGACCTTGGCTACAAGACAATGGTTTTGGCAATATTTAGAAGCAAACTGTAGTTCTCTGTTGGTCCAGGAGATGTTGGGGTCGTGGAGTGTCAGCCATGGAATTCCCAAAATCACAGGGAAGTGAGGGACCTCGGTAACAAAGAAGGAAATCTCTTCCATGTGTTCCCTTATCCACATTCTGGTGGGTTCAGTCCATTGGCTTACTGGACCTGTCTTTAGGGGACGGCCATCTACGGCTTGCACCACCCGGGCGTTCTTGAAATAGTGATATTGTAATCCCAGAGAGTCGGCATACTCCCTGTCGATGAAATTGTTTGTTGCTCCTGAGTCTATCATGGCATGGATCATGATGGGTCCTTTTTTCGCTGACCACAAGGTGACCACTAGGAGGAATAGGACCCCGGTTTGCGGTTCTTGAGTGGGGTTTTTGACCGTGTTGGTGAGCCTCTCTACGCCTGGTCGCTGGCTTCCCCCGCCGGCTTTGCGCCAGCCGCCTCGGCTGTCTCCGTCTCCGTGGAGGACGCCGCCGCCAAGCGAGCGGCGGGCTTTCTTTTGGCTGGACATTCTCTGGCAAAGTGGCCCCCGTTCCCGCAGTACCCACAGAGGTTTAGACGTTGGCGGCGGGCCTTCTCGGCAACATCTAATCTGGGACGCACATTGCCCAACTGCATCGGCTCCTCCTCGCTTCCTCTGGGGTATGGGGCTGGTGGTGGGGGTCTCCACACTGGACGTGGCTGAATGCTGGCGGGAGCGGGAGGTTTTACTCCTGCTCTTCCACTCTGGCCTCAGAGCCACTGTTTTCTGTTGGCAAGCATGACTTCGGCTCGTAAACATTGGTCAATAAGTCTCTCAAGACAGTTTGGAGGATCCACCTTGGAAATTTCTTCCTGCATCTCGATGTTGAGACCCTCACGAAACTGTCCTCTGAGGGCTACATCATTCCAACCGGTGTTTTGGGCCAGCACTCGGAACTCGGCTATGTACTGGGACAACGGCCTGTCCCCTTGGAAAAGGCGCCGGAGTTTATGGCCGGCCGCCTCTACATTGTCCTCGATCCCCCAAGTCGCCTTAAGGTGATTCAGGAGGTTTTGCGCGGAACTTAGGTGCATAGAGGCTTCATCAAATAGCGCCGTCGCCCAATTGGCCGCTGGCCCTTCTAGGAGGCTGTAAATCCATGCCACCTTGACTTCTTCTTGGGGAAACTCGGCGTGGCGGGCTTCCATGTACGCCTGGCATTGGCGACGGAAAACATGAACCTTGGAAACTTGGTTGGTAGCGCTAGGGCAGGGAGACGGGCTCCGCGCTCCGGTTCCTGTAGACATTCTGGCCTAGGTTAATTGGTGCTTAGGGTGGCGGAGTCAAACTGTCAGGACCCAGGCTGCAGAGCACCAATAACCATGCACAGAGACCAGAATCTATCTAATATCTTTATTAAAGGAATATATAAAGTCAATAAAAACAAGTGAAGAATATAGTTCAGAAGTAGACCTTTCAGGAAAGGTCAAATATAGTCCAGGAAAACAATGTCCAATATGTGATATTAGAGTCCAAAGTTATAATACAATAACCGAAACACACACTTTGCCAGGCAAAGTGTGGGGAAATGGCAGGGTCCTTTAGTCCAATGAAGCTTGACAACAAGGCTGGAAGCAAACTAGATTCTTGGCAACAAGGCTTGATACGTGACTACAAAGACAATAAGCAAGAACAGGGTCCGTGGCGAGGTCCGTGGAACAAGGAAAGCTTGATGCTAGAACAAGGTCCGTGGAACAAGGCTTGGAACTTGGTCCTGGAGGCAAGGGACTGGAGTAGCGTAGTCCACACACGATCTCACTCCACAAGGTGACGAATTGACTCCGCAAGGATTTCTTTGCGGGCAAACACCTATATAGGATCTTGTTTTCCCGCCAAGGAACACTTTCCCTGGGGAACAAGAAACGAAACCCATACTGTGTCCAGATGCATGACTCCTTAAAGTTTCCCAAGGGAAACAGACTTAATCAGCTAATTGTCTGGCAGCTATCCTGGCGCTCCTGCGAGTCGCCTCCCGAGCGCCTCTATCTCGATTATAATAATCCCGGCGAGAAAATGGGGGAGATTTCTGCTCAAGGCTTGTTTGGCTGACTTCCGGTGGGCAAACATCTTGCAGGTGCAAGGGCTCCAATTCTGGCTGAAACGGTGGGAAACCCAAGTTTTCCTCTTCATCTGCCACAATAGTACTGGGAATGGGACTACATGGCCCATGAGTCATCACAGTTATGTTGCTTTAGGTGGTTCCCCAGACAACAATTATGATTAATTTATAGTCTGGGTTTTCTCTCTAAAGAGACCCAACAACAAAAACAATGCAATATACAATTTAAACTGTAAAAAAAAGCATAGGTAAAGGTAAAAGGTTTTCCCATGACATTTAGTCGTGTCCGACTCTGGGGGTTGGTGCTCATCTCCATTTCTAAGCCAAAGAGCTGGCGTTGTCCGTAGACACCTCCAAGGCCAGTGTGGCCGGCATGACTGCATGGAGCACTGTTATCTTCCCACCAGAGCAGTACCTATTAATTTACTCATATTTGCATGTTTTCAAACTGCAAGGTTGCGGAAGCAGGAGCTAACAGCGGGAGTTCACCCCGCTTCCTCGATTCAAACCAATGACCTTTCGATCACAACAAACACCAAATATAGGATTGAACATGTATACTATTTAAAATAAATAGTTTAAACTTTAAAATAAATAATTAAAGCTGCTGAACTGCAAGTCTCAGAGTTCTTCCTATCACAAGCAAAGATGAGGAAAACTGGTAGCTGTATTTCAATAACATCTGGAAAGTTGCATAATTTCTAACCATATATTGAAGTGTTATGTGTAAATATATGCATAACTATGTGGCTTTGAAAGGAGTTCAGAGAAACAGTCATTCCTTTTTGTATTTTACTCTGCTATACACTAATAAATGTTTTTCATTTCTAGAAGGTTCTATATTGTAATTTTTCTCTCAGTAAGTGAATTGTGGAGGAGTTGTGCTCGTCTCACAAAAAATGCACTCCAGATTTGCAGTATATTTAAAAATTATACTTTTTTTAAATTCAATTGGCATGACAGTGAAAACAGAGGGAATGATGCTCATAAAATTACTTACAAAACTTATTTTATGTGTTAATTTATGAGTCATAGCTAGTTACATTTTCACCTGTAATGATATTCCAGTCTTTAATATGGGGTAAACCATTCCATCACCGTTGTATTACAGAAATAGAGAGTATAGCCATTAGAGGTGTGCACGATTCTGTTTTATGATTTGGGGTTCTGGGTAATCCAGAAATCTGGCAGCTGGATTGCTGGAAATGGACCGGGCAGGGGCAGCCTAAGGCTCAATCAGAATGGATCATAAGCAGCCATATCTTTTGATTAATGTGGGTGATGTGGCTTCTACCTAAGGCAAAGGCCACAGCATGTGGGCAGCCTTGCAATTCAGGCAAGAGAGAGCACCTGGCAGTGATGGCTTTTTCTTTCTTTCTTCCCCAGCAGACTCCTCTTTCCCTTTGTGTACCCCCCCCCCCCGATGGAGTGCCCACTTGAGGCAAATAAGGCCAGAAAGAGAGAAAAAAAGCAGAAAAGCTTCCCTAGGCATCTTCTTCAGAGAGGGCCCTGCTGGAAAATCACTTTCCCAGCAGCATTGGCGTGGTTTGGGGAAAGAAGGAGCCTCGGTGCTCCCTCTGGGACATGATGGAAATTGAGGCTTCTCTCTCTCTCTGTTTCTCATGTTTCTTTCTCAGCCAATCAGAGGCCTGGCTGACTGTGTCCATTCTTTCCCCTCTTTTAGTACATGCTGGTTGGGGCTTCAATTCCCAGAACCTCTTCTTTTGTTTTTTTAAAGCAATGTTATGGTAAATCTTTTTAAAATTTGCCAAAAGTCAATGGATTGGTGAAACTTGGCAGGCTTGCAGTCATAAATGTGGCCTAGAAGTGAGCCACGTTTCATCCTGATAGGCCTAAAAATGATGGAGAAGCAAGCCTCTAAGGTTTCCCCATTGGCACCAATGGACCGAATCTTACCAGAATTTCCCAGTAAATGGGATTGGGGGGAGGGGGCTGAAAACAGGATCAAAACGGCAACGTTTTTAGCTGAATCACACACCTCTAATAGCCATTTCATTTCCGATTTGATTCCTAATAATGTCAAATGAGCTTTTTCCTCGCCTCTGTTTATCACAGCAGTTGCATATTGTACCAATATTTTAATCTACTCGAAGACCTCTTGCTTGCCAGCACAGATCCCATCATGAGTCTATATGTGAAGATGGGACTTTTTTGTCACGACAGATATCACTTTATTTTCATTTCCATTGATTTTCCACTTTTCAGGGAAGCTGGCATACTAGATTTCTCTGGGCAAATATATTCCTGGTCAGTGTTGAAATTGGGCATCATGATTCAAAGTCGAATCAAGGAGATGGTGAATTCATATTTTCAAGGGGAATATAACTCCATCCAACATCAAATGAATTTCTATTCCCTGACCTGCTTTATTATTTAGTAGTATCACCTTTACAGTTTCTGAATTATGACTTTGTATTAAGTTTTAGGAATCATTTAGTCCATAAGCCATAACATATTGATTCAGAGTTTCAGCAGTTCTGTCCATTTAGATGGAAATAATAGGTAGAAAGTTGGGCATAATAAGTATACTGATATTGTTAAATTCAAAAGCTCTGCATTACCTCTTCTGGCAGTTTCATGTATAGGCAGTCCCTGAGCTACAAACATCCAACTTACAAATGATTCATAGTTAAGAATGAGGGTGAGACAAAAGGAAGTGAGAGAAATCTATTCCTAGGAAGGGAAATTTACTTTTGAAAAGAGTTATCATGGGAGAACTTTTCTGTTGATGTGCTCTAGTTTGTTTTATTCTACTTCCCTTTGTTACCAAAGTCTCCCGAGCATAGAATCTTTATTTCCACTGAAGCTTTATCACCAATCTTTGTTTCCACAACAGGCTAATTTTTTCAAAATCCAATTATCACAGAGACAGAAAGTGTGGTCAAATTTTCTGGACAGAGGTACTGATAGAAAAAGAAACACACAGGGGTGCCAACCCTTCCCTATAATATCCAATGATTAAAAAATCAATATTTTTGACTGGTGTTAACGCTTACAAATGTACCTTTTCTGATGTGCATACAAATTCAACTTAAGAGCCTGCAGAACCAATCTTGTTTATAACTTGGGGATTGCTGTGTATGAAAGTACCATATATACATGTATAAGTTGAGCTCATGTATAAGTTAAAGGGATGTTTTAGGGACAAAAATATGAATTTTGATATGACTCGTGGATAAGATGAGGGTCATTCTACAGAGATGGGAAAGCCTAGGGGCCATCTACTACCAATACCATTTTCTTGACCAAGTATTTATAAAGGTCAGAAGTGATGCCATGGCAGAGACAGTAGAGGGGGTCAGTGATTCTTCTAGGTTCTCCTGAGATGGTCTAAAGCTATTGTCTTTCACCACCGTATTCAGAGATAGTTCCTTTAAAAATAGTTAAGGTACACGACTAACATTGCTTGTGGAAGTCAACACAGGCTTTTTGGATTGATTTTTGACAAAAATATATAGACTTAAATATGACTATGTATACACTAATCTGAGGACCACAATGGACTGATGTCATACCCTTCCTCTGCATTATATTCTGAAAATATTCCTCCATTAACCAAAGGTACTGTAAAACAGCTTGTTCAAGCCCTTATCCTACTCGTAGTTCTAAAATATATCACAGTTGATTAGCCACTGACAGGTCTAACAGAAACATCAGGAATTGTTTAGACTCTCTACCAAAGAATTCAAATCAGCCTCTATGCCATCCTTTTCCATACAGAGCCAAAACGATCAACAATGCATATTAGATAGATAGCAATTTTTCTACATTTTAAGGAGATGAGAATGATAAATTTCAACTTGTGACATGATTACATTATGCCCTGATATAGTTATAGCTAGAGTATAAATAATTTTGAATAATTGTATGCATTGTAAAATACATAATATAAAATAATTTAAAATAATGTTTAAATACACACTATTACAATCAACCTGATGTCTCAAAAATAGCAACAGTTATGATGACTCGATATTGGATTATATTAGACATAATTTATTTAGTTTCACTTAAAATGTCTTGCTGTATATTACTATTTTTATGCTTCAATTTGAATCCCTAAATTTATGAGAAAATGTACCAAAGAGATACATAAAAAGACAGAACTGAAATGTCACCTTCTTTGCCAAGCTTTCTTTTAAATGTCAAACATTTTTTGTGATCTATTATAAAGAAATAATCCAAGCTTCTCTATGAGTTTGTATTCCTTACTCTGTCCTTGACTAATGATTCCCCAGAAAGCAGAATCACTCACTTTTGTACAAGTATCAAACAGTTCTGACTTTATTCCTTACATGTCCATAATTGTTTATGACAAGAGTTCAGGACATCTGATTGCTGTCTATAAAATAGTTCTTTACTTTCTTTAGAAAATGGTGTGTCTTTTAAAATCCAAAAGAAAATAAATATAACTATTAGTAAAACAGTAGTAATCATTCTATTTTTTGTATGTTTAGTAAATTTCCCTGGCAAAAAAGAAAGAAAAAATAGAACTAAAGTTTTTTTCTGAATAGCAGTACAGTGAACATATAACAGATGAAAAGTTTTGTTTCTGCCCTCTACAAGATTATTGGCTTTGTATGCACAAATTTGATGCATATACACTGATAGATTCTGTATGTACAGAACTGTCACGACCCAGGCTACAGAGCACCAATAACCATACGCAGAGGCCAGATTCTATCTAATATCTTTATTAAGGAAATATATAAAGTTAGTAAAAGCAAATGTAAAAGTTAGTCCAGAAGCAGACCTTTCAGGAAAGGTCAAAATTAGTCCAAAGAAACAATGTCCAATATGAAATATTAAGGTCCAAAGTTGTAATCCAATAACCGAAACACTCACTTTGCCAGGCAAAGTGAGGGGAGATGACAAGGTCCTTTAGTCCATGAACTTGAGCAAGGCTAGGAAATAACTTGATACTTGAAAACAAGGCTTGAATCGTGGAACAAGGTAACGAGGAACAAGAACAAGGTCCGTGGAATAACTTGGTAAAATCCGTGAAACAAGGCAAGGTTTAGTCCTGGGAAACAAGGCAAGGTCCGTAGGTAAACAAAGGCTGGGAAACAGGAGCGAAGGCTGGAAACAAGGACAAGGCTTGAGCAGGAACGAGACTTGAAACGGAGCGCGCTGTCCAGACACAACTCGCTCCGGAGGCTGACGAATTGACTCCGCAAAGTTACTCCGCGGGTAAAACACCTATATAGAGTCTAACTTTCCCGCCGAGAGCAGTTCTCTGGGAACCAGAAACGAAAGCTAATCTCTGAGACCAGATGTTTGACTCCTTAAAGATTCTCATGGAAAGCAGGCTTAATTGGCAAATTCTTAGCAATTATTCTCGCACTCCTGCGCGAGGCTGCTTCCAAACCTCTCTGTTGTTTACAAAACTCATGGCGAGAAAACACTGGAGATGTAGCCTCAGTATTTGTTTGACATACTTCTGGAACATAATCCTCTTGCAGGTGCAAGGTTCCCAGATCTGGCTGGGAAGAATCTGTCTGGGAAGAATCCAGTTCTGACTGGGAAGGTAAAAAACCCAAGTTTTCTTCTTCATCAGGCATCACAATGTCATGAGCAGGACTACAAGGCCCATGGGTCATCACACTATCCCCCTCCTCAAGCCCCCTCCCAAACTGGGACTCTCTCCCCGAGGCGCGAGGTCGTGGCTTGGCGGGATAGGTCTGATGGAAGCGACGGGTTAGATCAGGAGCGTGAACTGTGGAAGCGTCTTCCCAAGAGCGTTCCTCAGGGCCAAAACCCACCCAGTCAATGAGATATTGCAGGCGGCGGCGGTGAAAGCGAGAATCCAAAATGTCCTGAACCTCGAACTCGTCCTCCCCATCCACCAAAATAGGGACGGGGGCCGGCCGGTCTACATCTGGCCGCACACCATCCGCCGGAAGGAGCAGGGAGCGGTGAAACACTGGGTGAATGCGCATTGAACGCGGAAGTTGGAGTCTGAAAGTCACGGGGTTTAATTGCGCCACCACTGGATAGGGGCCAATGAAACGGGCATCTAACTTCCGGCAAGGGCGATGGGAGGGCAAAAAGCGAGTGGACAGAAAAACCCGATCTCCTACCTTGATTTCGGGGCCCGGCTGGCGATGTTTGTCCGCGTGACGTTTATAGTCCTCCTTGGCTTGTTCCAGTTGCTGGAGCAAAAGTTGTTGCACCGCTGTGAGTTCCTGCAGCCAATCTTCTGCTGCGGGAACTTCTGAAGTTTCAATGACAGGGGGAAAGAAACGTGGATGGAAGCCGTAGTTTGCAAAGAACGGCGTTTCTTTTGTAGAAGCCTGGACTCCATTGTTGTAGGCAAATTCCGACAGTGGTAACAGAGAAGCCCAATTGTCCTGTTGGTAGTTTACATAACAGCGAAGGTACTGTTCCAAAGTGGCATTGGTGCGCTCCGTTTGCCCATCCGTTTGGGGATGATGAGCTGAAGATAAACGAGAGTCTATGCCCAATAGTTTTTGTAGTGCCTTCCAGAAACGAGAGGTGAATTGGGATCCACGGTCTGTGACCAAACTCTTGGGCAATCCATGTAGTCTGAAAACATGTTGGAGGAATAAATCTGCAGTCTCTTGGGCCGTGGGAAGACCTTCACAGGGAATGAAATGGGCTAACTTGGTGAAAAGGTCCACCACCACTAGGATCGTGGTGAATCCACAGGAAGGTGGTAAGTCAGTGATAAAATCCGCAGAAATTATTTCCCATGGGCGAGATGGGTTAGGAAGGGGGTGTAGAAGCCCTGAGGGCTTCTCCCTTCTTATCTTGGAGCGCTGGCATACTGGGCAGGTGTTAACATATTTTTCCACATCCTTGCGGATCTTGGGCCACCAGAAATCTCTTAGGATCAAATGCATGGTTTTAAATAGTCCGAAATGCCCTGCTGGTTTGCAGTCATGACACAGACGAAGTGCTTTTTCCCTGCCCGGTCCGGGTGGGATATAAACATGATTTCTATAGCAAAGCAGTCCATCTTTAAGCGAAAAGGGAAAATGCAGACCTTGACGAAGTTGGTCCTGCGCCCAGGCATCTGCTTGCTGACTAGCCCTGATTTCTTGAGCACAGATGGGCCCTGGAGTAGAGGGAGTTGAATCAATGGGAGTGGATTTGGTGTTCCCCACTGTGAGCGTGGCAAAGTTCTCGGGTTGTAGTAGTTGGGATTCAAAGGTCTCCTTGCGTCCTGCAGCGTATTCCGGTTTACGTGACAGGGCGTCTGCTTGCTTGGTTTGGGCTGGGGTCACATAATGAATCTGGAAGTTGAAACGTTCAAAGAATAAAGCCCAACGTTGCTGCCTCTGATTAAGCTTGCGGGCAGTTCTTAGATGTTCTAGATTCCGATGATCAGTGTGGACTTCAATGGGAAATTTGGCCCCTTCTAGCCAATGTCTCCAAGTTTCAAAAGCTGCCTTTATGGCTAATAGTTCTTTTTCCCAAATGGTATAGTTCCTCTCTGGTGCGGTTAGTTGACGAGAATAATAGGCACAAGGATGAAGGTGATCTCCCACCGGTTGTAGGAGCACAGCCCCAATTGCCACATCAGAGGCGTCCGCTTGCACCACAAAAAGGGTTTCAGGATCTGGATGCTGAAGGATTGGCTGGGATGTGAATAATTTCTTTAGTTGCTGGAACCCTTTCTCTGCTTGATCAGTCCAGCGGAAGGGCTGTTTTCCACGGATGCAGCTAGTGATTGGGTCAGACCAGCGGGCAAAATCTGGAATGAACTTGCGGTAATAGTTCGCGAACCCCAAGAATCGCTGCACCTCCTTCTTGTTAGTTGGCGCCCGCCATTCCAATACTGCTGAAACCTTGGCTGGATCCATGGAGAGCCCTAGAGGCGAGATACGGTATCCAAGGAAATCTACCTCTTGTAGATCAAAAGCGCATTTTTCCAGCTTGGCATAAAGTCCATGATCCCGCAATCGTTGTAACACCATTTTGACGTGGTTCTCATGTTCTGATTGTGATCTAGAAAACACCAAAAAATCGTCCAGGTAGATTATCAAGAACCTATCTAGATAGTCCTGGAAAATGTCATTGACAAAATGCTGGAACGTTGCGGGAGCTCCGCATAATCCATAATTCATAACTCGGGACTCGAATAATCCGAATTTAGTCTGGAAGGCGGTCTTCCACTCGTCCCCTTCTCTGATGCGAACTAAGTTGTAAGCTCCCCGAAGATCCAGCTTGGTGTAAACCTTGGCTCCTCGAAGTCGGTCTAGTAGATCCGAGATTAAGGGCAGGGGATAGCTGTTCCACTTGGTGATATTATTCAATGCTCTGTAGTCCACCACCAAGCGTAATTCCCCTGACTTCTTCTTCACAAACATCACTGGGGAGGCGGCTGGGGATTGAGAGGGTCTGATGAATCCCTTGCGAAGGTTTGTCTCTATGAATTCCCTGAGAGCTTCTTGCTCTGGTTCAGTCAGGGAGTAGAGATGCCCTCGCGGGATCGGGGCCCCCTCCACCAAGTCAATGGCACAGTCATAAGGTCTATGTGGGGGTAATTTTTCGGCTTCTTTTTCATTGAATACATCCCAATACTCGGAGTACTTCTTTGGCAAGGTGATAATGGGCTCGGTGTCTGTGGCATGGCAGACCTTGGCTACGAGGCAATGGTTTTGGCAGTACTTTGAAGCAAACTGCAGTTCTCTGTTGGACCAGGAGATGCTTGGGTCGTGAAGTGTCAGCCATGGAATCCCCAAAATCACAGGGAAATGGGGAACCTCAGTAACAAAGAAGGAAATCTCTTCCATATGTTCCCTTATCCACATCCTGGTGGGTTCCGACCACTGGCTTACGGGGCCCGTCTTGAGAGGGCGGCCATCGATGGCTTGCACCACACGGGCATTCTTGAAGTCATGATATTGTAATCCCAGAGAGTCGGCATACTCTCTATCAATGAAATTGTTGGTAGCTCCTGAGTCTATCATGGCGTGGATCATGACGGGTCCCTTTTTTGCTTACCATAAGGTGACCACTAGAAGGAACAGGACCCCGGTTGGCGGCTCTTGAATGGGTTTCTTGACCGGGTTGGCGAGCCTCTCTACGCCCGGTCGTTGGCTTCCCCCGCCGGCTGTGTGCCAGCCGCCTCAGACGCCTTCGTCTCCGTGGAGGACGCCGCCGCAAGACGGGCGGCGGGCTTCCCTTTGGCTGGGCACTCTCTGGCGAAGTGGCCCCCATTCCCGCAATACCAACAGAGATTTAGGCGTTGGCGGCGGGCCTTCTCGGCGGCATCTAATCTGGGACGCACATTGCCCAACTGCATCGGCACCTCCTCGCTCCCTCTGGGGTATGGGGATGGTGGTGGGGGTCTCCACACTGGACGCGGCTGAACGCTGGCGGGAGCGGGGGGTTTTGCCCCAGCTCTACCGCTCTGGCCTCGTACCCACTGTTTCCTGTTGGCAATCATGACTTCAGCCCGTAAACATTGATCGATGAGTGCTTCCAGCGTTTGGGGAGGATCCACCTTGGAGATTTCCTCCAGCATTTCAATGTTGAGACCCTCCCGAAATTGTCCTCTGAGGGCAACATCGTTCCAGCCGGTGTTGTGGGCCAGCACTCGGAACTCGGCTATGTACTGAGACATGGGTCTGTCTCCTTGGAAGAGGCGGCGGAGTTTGTGCCCGGCTGCCTCCAAATTGTCCTCGATTCCCCAGGTCGCCTTAAGGTGGTCCAAGAAATGTTGCGCTGACCTTAGATGTGGGGAGGCTTGGTCGAACAGAGCCGTCGCCCAGTTAGCCGCTGGCCCGTCTAGGAGACTGTAAATCCACGCCACCTTGATGTCTTCCTGGGGAAACTCGGCATCACGGGCCTCTAGATAAGCTTGGCATTGGCGACGGAAAACATGAACCTTAGAAGCTTCTCCAGTAAACTTGGTTGGCAACGCCATGGCCGGAAGACGGATTCCGCGTTCCTTCAAACCCTTTATTTCCCCATCCTGTGCATTGAGCTTATCACGGATTCGGTCCACCTCATCCTTGTCGATGGTGTAGGTAATCGGCTGGCCGCTCGGCCCAGGTACGGCTCCGGTAGACATTCTGGCCGAGGTTAATTGGTGCTTAGGGTGGCGGAGTCAAACTGTCACGACCCAGGCTACAGAGCACCAATAACCATACGCAGAGGCCAGATTCTATCTAATATCTTTATTAAGGAAATATATAAAGTTAGTAAAAGCAAATGTAAAAGTTAGTCCAGAAGCAGACCTTTCAGGAAAGGTCAAAATTAGTCCAAAGAAACAATGTCCAATATGAAATATTAAGGTCCAAAGTTGTAATCCAATAACCGAAACACTCACTTTGCCAGGCAAAGTGAGGGGAGATGACAAGGTCCTTTAGTCCATGAACTTGAGCAAGGCTAGGAAATAACTTGATACTTGAAAACAAGGCTTGAATCGTGGAACAAGGTAACGAGGAACAAGAACAAGGTCCGTGGAATAACTTGGTAAAATCCGTGAAACAAGGCAAGGTTTAGTCCTGGGAAACAAGGCAAGGTCCGTAGGTAAACAAAGGCTGGGAAACAGGAGCGAAGGCTGGAAACAAGGACAAGGCTTGAGCAGGAACGAGACTTGAAACGGAGCGCGCTGTCCAGACACAACTCGCTCCGGAGGCTGACGAATTGACTCCGCAAAGTTACTCCGCGGGTAAAACACCTATATAGAGTCTAACTTTCCCGCCGAGAGCAGTTCTCTGGGAACCAGAAACGAAAGCTAATCTCTGAGACCAGATGTTTGACTCCTTAAAGATTCTCATGGAAAGCAGGCTTAATTGGCAAATTCTTAGCAATTATTCTCGCACTCCTGCGCGAGGCTGCTTCCAAACCTCTCTGTTGTTTACAAAACTCATGGCGAGAAAACACTGGAGATGTAGCCTCAGTATTTGTTTGACATACTTCTGGAACATAATCCTCTTGCAGGTGCAAGGTTCCCAGATCTGGCTGGGAAGAATCTGTCTGGGAAGAATCCAGTTCTGACTGGGAAGGTAAAAAACCCAAGTTTTCTTCTTCATCAGGCATCACAATGTCATGAGCAGGACTACAAGGCCCATGGGTCATCACAAGAACCCATTCAACTCATGGAAAGTGGTTAGCAGATGGAATTCTAGATCTATCCGTAAATCAGCACAAATTCTATTGTGTAGAAAGGAATTATTTCTGGAAAATATTTTTATAACAATGATTGCAAAATTCATAGAAAACTAAGATGGAATAAAACTGAGATTGAAAATTATCTTTTAAAAATAGACTCCCTTTCCCCCTCCCTTTCTCTCTATACATATGATCTTTTTATATTGTTACTGGCTGAAGTTCTAAACAAATATATTTTTACATTCCATTTCATTGCATAGCTCACTATATTACAAACTAATGTTAAACAAGATTTGATTTATCATGGCTTTATTTATCATGGATTTATCCCTGCCTATTACAGGGAAAACCATCTGATTCCTAATCCATCTAAAATGCAGATGTGTGCTTTTCACCTTAAGAATAGACAAACATCTCGAGCTCTGAGGATTACCTGAAAAGGAATCCCACTGGAGCATTGTAAGACACCAAAATACTTGGGAGCTACCCTGGACTGTGCTCTGACTTACAAGCACTGCTTAACTATCAAGCAAAAAGTGGATGCTAGAAATAACATCATATGAAAGCTGACTGCCACACCCTGTGGATCACAACCAAACACAGTGAAGGCATCTGCCCTTTCGCTTTGCTGCTCTGCTGCTGAATACGAATGCCCAGTGTGGAATACATCTCACCATGTTAAAACAGTGGATGTGGCTCTTAATGAGACATGCCACATTATCACAGGATGTCTACATCCCACACCACTGGATAAATTACACTGTTTAACCAGCATTGCTCCACCTGACATCCACTTGGAAGTAGCAGCCAGCAATGAAAGGACCAAGGCAGTGACATCTTCAGCCCATCCGCTGTTTGGATATCAGCCAGCATGCCAATGCCTTAAATTAAGAAATAGTTTTCTAAGATCTACATAGATACTTGCAGGAACACCTCAGAAAGTGAGAGTCCAAAAGTGGCAGGCTAAAACCTGGAACCTCAATCAGTGGCTGACGCTGGATGAGAGACTCCCTCCTGGGCACACAGAAGATTGGGTGACTTGGAAGGCACTGAACAGACAGCGTTCTGGCACCACGAGATGCAGAGCCAACCTTAAGAAATGAGGCTACAAAGTGGAGTCCATGACATGTGAGTGTGGAGAAGAGCAAACCACAGACCACCTATTACAATGCAGCCTGAGCCCTGCCACATGCACAATGGAGGGCCTGCTTATAGCAACACCAGAGGCACTCCAAGCGGCCAACTTCTGGTCAAAGGACATTTAGTATAATGCCAAGTTTTTAAAACTTTGTTTGTGTTCTCAAATACATTACAACTTGTTCCCTCGGTTTGCTTCTGACATGATAAATAAATACTGGTAAATCATAGTTGATCCAATATGTAGTTGCCATCTTAGATTCATTCAGGAAAAAATACGATTCTTAATTAAGTTGTAAAATCACCCTACTAATCTAGAACAATATATAGATTAAGCATCCTTTATCTGGATTTCTGAGTGCCAAAATATTCCAAAAACTAAAATTGTCCATATGTGTGACACTTTTGCTTTCTGGTTGTTCTATGTACACAAACTTTGTTTCATGCACAGAATTATTTAAAGTATTGCATACAATTGTTTTTAGAATAGGTGTATAAGGATCATACGAAGCATTCAAGTATTTCGTGTTTAGACCAGAGCTTCAGCTCCAAGATCTATCTTTAGGTACATATAGACAAAAAGTATTATTCCAAAATCTGAAAACATCTGAATTCTGGAACACTTCTAGTCTCAAGAATTTTGGATAATGGATACTCAGTTTGAACATCCAATTATTATTCACTCCTATTTATCTACTTCTGCTGCAAAGCTCTAAAGCTGGAAGAGATTCTTCAAAAGCCATATTGATTTACCTATTGTATCTAAATCCCATTTTCCTCACATAATTGAAGTCATGTGTGCTATATGCAGGGATACACATTTGTGTTTGGTTTTAGACTATTTAGCTGCTTGTGATCCCTTTTTATCAGTTTAAAATTATTTATTTAAGCTATGCTTTTGACACAAAATAAAAATACATGTGTGTTCTTTGTTGATATTAATAGAGGGAAAAATGAGGAACAAATCTGGGAGAATTTCAAAAGCCTTGTGTACTTCAGTAGTTCTAGGCAGATCTGTGTATTTAAGGGACCAGAAGTTAGCTCTTCCAAAACATTTTGGAAGACTGGAAAGAATATACCAGATGCCAAGGTGTGACCTATCACATAGCTTCAAAACCATTTTATTGCCAGGAAACAGATGCTCTAGCCAAAAGACAAACATCTTTCTGATTAGATACATAACAGCTTTAAGCACATTTGAAAGTCACTGCATTGTTGTGGCTTATGGCAGTGTACAATTCTCAGTGGTCCACCTGTAATGAATTCAAATGCTGCAATTTGCTATAATCCTATTCAAACAATTAGATTGATATGCATGCATCCGATGTTTGTCTAGTTTCATGGAGGCAGTGGAGCATTCTATTACACATGTGGAATAGTCTCTTTACAAAAGCAGCTGTTCTTCATCAAGCTTTTCATGATATTCATGAAATCAGCAGCACTATGTATTATTAAAAAGAAACCCTTTTAGAAATAAGTACTAGTTTTCTATACCCTGTGTGATGTTTGTAACTTTTTCTCTGAGTATTCAACACATGCTGTCTCACAAACTGTTATTGAAAGTCAGCTCAATTGGAAAAAATGGTTCAAGTAGTGCTTGAAAAGCACAACCTTTGGCATGCGAGGCTATTAGTCCAGTTCTTTGAGCCTTGATGTGTGTGCTGTTAAAATTTAGTCTTTAATGTGCTATAACTCTCATACTTTACACTAAATATAGTGTGCTTTATTCATCGGGGTTATATCCATAAATTTTATTAAATTCAATAATGTACGGATAGAGACTATGTACAGTATATAAGTCAAAACATATCATGTACAGCTTCTTCTCGGGGCCCTTCCAGACAGGCCCTATTATCCCAGGATCTGATCCCAGGTTTTCTTCTTTAAACAGGAATATATGAGTCAGCACTTTCAGATAATCTGGGATAAATAGAAAACCTGGAATCAGATCCTGGTAGGGCCTGTTTGGAAGGGCCTTCAAATGCAGAAATCAACACAGGAGAAAAATATAAGTGCTTGAATTCACCTTTTTCCTAATCTATGTTCTGTAGTATATTCATAAATATAGAGATGATAGAAAAAAGCAATTACTTCCTCACCTAAACATTTTGTTTCCGTTCCACTCCATAGTCCAGAAGATAGGCATTCCCTTACAGCTGATCCCACCAGCATGAATCCTAAGTCACAAGTAAAGATAGCAGTCGAGCCATATGTGATCTGAGTTCCAATTTTATTCCCATTTGGTGGAACTGGAAGTTCTCCACAGGAAATAACTTGAAAAGTTAAAGCAAGAAGAAAGACATGGTACACTCAATCCACATTAAAACAGTCAGTAATCATAGCAATGAAAATAGTGTATAAACTAATGGTGGAATAGAGTAACATCTACTTGTAAAATTAATAATCCACCAAAATATGACATTATAATACTGTAATTTGAATGAAAAATAGTTCAGTCAAATTAATTGTGCAACGGAATAACTTGAAGTGTGTAATGGCATTTCCCTTTCTGTATTTATGATAAACTTCTCCTTATCTGTTGATGTGCATTAAGTTGTCTTTGAAAATTATACAGATTTTAGAAATGGTAAATGATAATCTTGTGTGTATGTTTCTATGTGTCAGCTAGTTTCACTATGGGTTGTTATAGCTTGTAAACTCAAAAAACTCAGAGCTGAATAATTTTCCAACTTAGAGACATTTTGTAGAAACAACTATAAAGTAACAAATTTGAATAATGCAGTACTCAAAAATTTAAAAGTTAAAGCTTTGAGATCTCTGGATAACATAAAATACTGTCTTTAAGACTGTTGTTGTACTGTGGCTTCATGTTATTTAAATTTATGGTAATACTATCATAGTTTTGTTTCTTGCCATGATTTATTCAGATGAGATTTGTCTGCTTTCCTCTAAGGTTGAGAGTGTGACATGACTGAAGTCAACCAGTCAATTCTCATTATTGTACAGGGTATCACTGTATGAGTTGGAGACAAGGGAGTGAAACATTTCTTGGTTTTCTATAGTATCACCGGCATAGTTAAAAGTAGATGTATGGGACTACATAATAACAATGAGATTGTAGACTTAGGATATATAGAGTACTCACTTTGGCAATATGGCCTCTCATTTCTCCAACTCCAAGTACCATTGGCAAGACATTCAATAGATTCTGGTCCCAACCCATGGTATCCTGGATCACAATTGAAAACAACTTTTGTTTTGTATTCATAGTGAGATCCATTCACTATCCTCCATCTTCCATGTTCCAAGGTGAATGAATTGATACTTGGGCATGTAACAACTTGAGAGGGCATGGGGAAAAGAAGAGGGAACAAAGTGTTGGTGTTAGTTTCATAAGAATGAGTTTCATTAGAGTGACGTCAAATATTTGGGCAAAATTGCTCAAATATTGTAGTTAATATAGTTTAATTTAAATTCAGGAAAAAATTGACATTTCACTTCTTCCTTGAGGATTTAGAAAGTAAGAAAGTATTTTACTGCTCAAAATGATTACTGAATAGATTGCTTATCATATTTTAAAACTGTTTTACTCATTTGGTTGGAATATCACTTTTATAAAAGCATTTTTATTTCTACTTCTTAATATCAATATCATAACTTTCTTAAAAATTGAAAATTCCCATTTCAACTTTTCCAGCTAGAAAAATGTTTATTCCAGAATATTATATACTACACACAATTAACAATTTCCTCAGAATATGATCCTGTTATTAAAGAGTCCTCTTCCTTAATGGTGTTTATTAGCTGAACAAAAGAAATACAGACTATAA